>NC_065579.1:0-319371 GCF_024542745.1 Macaca thibetana thibetana
TCCAAGTGAAGTGGCAGCTGGCTCCCCAGCTGGCAGCCTGGGACACTGCCGGGCCCTCTTGCTTGCCTTGTAGTGGGGGCACGCCCCCTTCTGGCCGCTGGGGGCACTACACGATCCTCTTGCTCACAGTGGAGTGGCAGCACGCCCCCTGCTGCCAACCAGGAGGCTGCAGGGTCCTCTTGCTCATGGTGTGGTGCCCGTGCGCCACCTGCTGGCAGCTAAGTACACTGCAGGATCCACTTGCTCACAATGTAGTCGTCGTACGCCCCCTGCTGGCAGCTGGGGACACTGCCGGGCCCTCTTGCTGGCAGTGTCGTCGCAGCACACCTGCAGGCAGATGGGGGCTATGCAGGGCCCTCTTGCTCCAGGTGTCACGGCTGGCGCCCCCTAAAGGCCGCCTTCTGCACCACTTAAAGTTGGAGCGCCAGTTATTAAGCACCATCAGTTCTGGAAATTCAAACTGAAACGGAGCTATTACTGGGGAGAGCTGATGTCTCAGTTCTTGTCTAACTTGGAAGAAAAATTTTCACCAAGAGGCAGTACAAAGATGGCAGATAACTTCACTGAAAAAAATACAGTGTGAAGAGCTTATTGTAGAAAAATAGAGAGGAGTAGGCTGATCGCGCAGGAAGGCAGCGTAAGAGTCCTGTGCAGGGAATTTTATTTTGGACTTCTTCACATTCCTGCCTCGGTCTCAAGTCTCGCCAGTTTTCTTTCTCTGGTTTTCCTGCTACTGCCTTAGGTCCCCAACTTGTGCTACTTAGGCTTGTGGGACCTCCTCGCTGTTGGTTGAGGCACATGTGTGGTGATCAATCAGAACTCACTCTGGCACCAGGCTCCTTCCTGCCATCCCAGGCAGGCTGACAGCAGTCACATTTGTACCTACCGCACCTATCTCTTTTGAATGTACTTCTCCGCCCTAATCTGTACTTACGGTGCCAGGTTTCTTATAAGAATGTCCCCTTTGTCCTTATCAGCATGTAGCTACCAATATTGTGACATTTTTACTGCAGAGTGAATGATGACTGGGACATCTTAAGAGTAGTTCTAGAGTGTTTCCTTCTGCATAGGTACCTCTTCTCCCTCCTACCCACAATTGAAAAGTGGCTATCCACTCTAGCATTACAGATGCCACTAAATGTGAATTTTTGGTGGTCCCTCCAGGTGAGCCTTCCCAGACTTTCCCTTTTCCAGGAGCTCCCCCTCCTGTTCATGTCTAGCCATCTATCTGCTCTAACAGAGCCCACTATCCTGTGTCTTTCCCAAAAATAGTGAGGGAACGATTATTGGAAACCATAGGAAATGATATGCATGGAGATGAAAACTTTACAACTTACACAAATAATCACTCAAAATCATCCTTACACTAAAAATGCAAAACTATACAATTTCTAGAAGAAACTATGGAAGAAAAGCTATGTGCCTTTGGGTTTGGTAATGAATTTTAACAAATGACACAAAAGGTTGATATACGCAGAAGAAATGACAATGTGGATTTTTTAATATATAAAGTTTATACTCTGGAAAAGACCTTGTTAATGGAACAAAAAGACAAGCCACATATTGAAAAAAAAATTTGCAAAATACAAATCTAAGAATTTGTATTCAAAATATATACAAAATTCTTAAAACTAAGCAATAAGTTAAACAGCTCAACTAAAAATGCACACAGTTCTGAACAGACACCTCACCAAAGATGATCTACAGATGGCAAGTAAACATACAAAAAGATGCTCAACATATTAGAGAACTGAAAACCACAATGAGATAGCACAGCTGGTCTATATCTGTAAGAACTGCTAAACTCTAAAAAAATGACAAATTGTTGGAGGGAAAACAAGAACTCTTTTCATTGCTGGTGGAAGACAGTGTGTAAGACCAGAATATGCCACCCCAAAATGTGATGGTAGGAAACCAGAATATGCCACCCCAAAATATGCCCCTTTGGCTTAAGAACTATTCTGAGCTGATTACTCTGAAAAAATGCTAAAAAAGGAAGTTCTGAAAACAGAGTAGAAGTTACCCTTGTGTAAGGAAAATTTACATCTATAAATGAAATCTCCATTTAAAAGATCTCTCTCTCTCTCTCTCTCTCTCGGCACCAACCGAGAAGGGAAGGATGACTAAATCACTAAAGAGTCTTATCAACAGAGAATGCATGGAGTTAAATCTGTATAAGAAAGCTTACCCTTGTCTACTGTGCTTTTGCTTGTTACCTCCCCACTACTGAGCCTCAACTCTTTCTTTAAGTTGAAGACAGCATTTACACTTGAATTGAAAGCCACCTGTTGGGGATTTACTCATTTTTCCTTGAATATCTCCCATGTATCCGTAAGGTATACATGTTTTTAAACTTGTCTACTTTTTTCTCATTTTAATCTGTAATTTGTTACAGAGGGTCCCATCTAAGAATTCCGTAAAGGTAGAGAGAAAATTATTTTTCCTCTCCTATTACAAGTTGGGCAGTTTTTCCCAAAGCTAAACAAGTCTCACCTTACAATCCAAAAATCACATTCAAAACTATTTTGACAGCTAATTTGATATTATTTCCAAACAAAAGCTACCATGCAATTATGTACAGAAGCCCTATTCATAATGACAAAAGGAAAAAAAGGAATCAGAAAGTCTTACAACAGATGACTGTGTGGGAACCCACTCAGACATCAAGAGTTGTCACAGGGACCAGGCACGGTAGCTCATGCTTGTAATCCCAGCACTTTGGGAGGCCAAGGCAGGTGGATCACAAGGTCAGGAGATCGAGACCATACTGGCTAACATGGTGAAACCTCGTCTCTACTAAAAAAAAAAATACAAAAAAAAAATTAGCCAGGTTTGGTGGCGAGCACCTGTAGTCCCAGCTACTCAGGAGGCTGAGGCAGGAGAATGGCATAAACCTGGGAGGCGGAGCTTGCAGTGAGCCAAGATCGCACCACTGCACTCCAGGCTGGGTAACAGAGCAAGACTCTGTCTCAAAAAACAAAACAAAACAAAAAAAAAAGTTGTTATAAAGATTATTTAAATGGGCCAGGCGCGGTGGCTCAAGCCTGTAATCCCAGCACTTTGGGAGGCCGAGGTGGGTGGATCACGAGGTCAGGAGATCGAGACTATCCTGGCTAACATGGTGAAACCCCGTCTCTACTAAAAATACAAAAAACTAGCCGGGCGTGGTGGCAGGCGCCTGTAGTCTCAGCTACTTGGGAGGCTGAGGTGGGAGAATGGCGTGAACCCGGGAGGCGGAGCTTGCAGTGAGCCGAGAGATCACGCCACTGCACTCCAGCCTGGGAGACACAGCGAGACTCCGTCTCAAAAAAAAAAAAAAAAAAAAAAAAAAAAAAAAAAAAAAAAAGATCATTTAAATGAAAACATTTGAGATACTGAAGATAAATAAAGAAATCTTACCGGAACTTACTTTATCTAAAGCAGAGCTCCCAGAAAACACAGCTGCCATTAACCCCATCCAAGGAGTTTCTTTCAAATTCAGCTGCCGGGAAGACAGCCTACACATTCCCATTAGCACTGACAATTGAAAATGAAATCCTAAGCTCCCAACTGACTGAACAGACCCAGTCTTGGCTGAGGGGATCCCAGAGTGACTTTCAAAACTGAGTTCTCGGATTTACAGAGGGTCCCATCTTAGAATTCCGTAAAGGTAGAGAGAAAATTACTTTTCCTCCCCTCTTACAAGTTGGGCAGGATAGGATGACAGGGGTCAGATACACCTCATTATATTCCCTCCTTTGCTAACCATGATAAGGCTTTCTTCCCTAAGGATTTAACAGAAACAAGCCTTTCAAAAGACTCCACCACTGATTTCAACCAAGTGCCTGAAGCTGCCTCTCCTCTCTTGCCTAATAAGAGACCACCCATGACGGAGAGGTTCTGGACAGCGTACACAGGATGCACAGAGCGAGTTTTCATATCCTCTGCTTCAACTTTTAATGTCAGAGGGCTGAACACTCCACCCTGGGATCATGTTAACACTGCCATTTTTTTGTACATTAGACCCATGAAGGAGCAAGAAGCTCAACTGCGCATGCATGCATTTCTCCTTTCATAAATATGCATGACTCCTCCTAGAGCTTATTAAATATGTGTATTTGGCCATGCCACTCAGAATAAATTACTATTTCCTTTACCTCTCCCTTGAAGTGTCTGTTTCTGATTTCTGGCTGGAGGCTATGCTTCCTAGCCTGTCAGGACTATCCTGCAGGCTGCAACCCTTTACAGGAAATAAATCTCTCACTGGGTGCAGTGGCTCATGCCTGTAATCAAAGCACTTTGGGAAGCAGGATCACCTGAGACCAAGAGATCAAGATCATCCTGGCCAACATGGTGAAACTCCGTCTCTACTAAAGATACAAAAATTAGCTGGGCATGGTGGTGCATGCCTGTAGTCCCAGCTACTTGGGAGGATGAGGCAGGAAAATCGCTTGAACTTGGGAGGTGCAGCCTGCAGTGAGCCAAGATCACTCCACTGCACTCCAGCCTTGGCAACAAGAGTGAAACTCCGACTCAAAAAAAAAAAAAAAAAAAAACAATGAAATCTCTGCTTTCCGAATTTATGAAGCTCATCATTCTCCAGTTGACAGTATTAAAAAGTTCAAAAAGACCTTCCATACTCTCCCACAGAAGCCCTAGATATCTCCATTTTGTTAATCATTTTGGATGCCTGAGAACTTGTAATCCAATGAGTAGAAATGTTGGTACCCCATTTATGGTTGTCATGCTGCCAGTTCTCAGGAGTTTGTGTAAGTCTAAATCTGCAAGGGTCTCATCCCATAAGGACCCCTGTCTCTTTCTCTGTTGCCTTTGCCCACTGACTCTGACAACAGGGGTCTTTCTTTCTCCTTGGCTATCTTTGGATATGGGGGCTCCATCTTCTGTGCCACCGTAGGGAATGCCTTTTGCATGCATGGCTAAGTCATTAAAAAGCCTACGGTTTCAGAAACATTTTGAGTACTCTGAAGCTGGGTTGAAATCTCAGGCTTCTTTGTCTGAAAGGTAACTCTTAGGCTAGAAGTTTCTTATCCTAGCTTTGGTTTTGAGGCCTCTGTGTTCTCCTCCTGGGTTGGAAGTTATTCCTGGCTTTTTGTTTCATGGTGTCTCTGTGATCTTGGTCTTGCTCCTTTCATGGGAACTTCTCAGTTGACTAAATTCTCCCTTCTCAAACCTCTGCTGACTGTGTGTTCCACCAATATGGAACTAATTCTACTTCCTTTCTTGTTTGCATGACTTTACTAAGAATTATTTACAACTTTAATAGTTCTTTTGAGAAAATTTTGATCTTCCAAATTGCCTCCTTTAGACCTTGCCTTTCCTAATTGAGTCTCTCAACTCCCTATAATCACGGAAACTTTAGGCACCCCACTCCATGCCTTGGCGGCTCTCAATGTGCTCAGGGATCTGCAAAAGCAAACACTTGAGGCTGAAAAATAAAATAGAAAAAATAAAATTTAATTCTCAGCTTCATAAGATTGTATGTCAAAAGAAAATCTTGAATATCTTAAAAATCTCCAAAAACATTGGTGAAAAAAAGCTTTAGCCCTCATATGAAGAAGATAAAAACTTGTTCCATTTTCCAGAAACACAGTTATAATACAAACATAAAATGTTTGTAAAGACAAAAACCAAGTCTTCTACATAAACTAGTAAATTTTGTATTGTCATCACATTAATCAGGGTTCCCCAGAAAGGTACAATCCGTAGGATATATGTAGACAGACAGATGAGAGAAGGTTCACATAATTATGAAGGCTGAGAAAGTCTACGATAGGCTGTCTCCAAGTTGGGGAACCAGGAAAGCTGGTAGCATTGCTCAGTCCATGTCCAAAGGACTCAGAATCAGTTAAGCCAATGGTGTAACTCTCATTCTGAGGCCAAAGGCCTGAGATCCTGAAGTTCTGATGTCAAAGGCAAGAGAAGGATGTTTCAGTTTCAGAAAGAGGTAATTCACCTTTCCTCTTCCTTTTTGTTCTATCTGGGCTCTCAAGCAGTTGGATGGTGCCTGTATTGGTCTATTTTTATACTGCTATGAAGAAGTACCTGACTTTGAGCAATTTATAAAGAACAAAGAGGTTTAATGGACTGAGAGTTCCACATGGCTGGAGGGGCCTCACAATCATGACGGAAGGGGAAGCAAAGATGTCTTTCTTCACATGGCAGCAGCAAGAAGTTCTAAGCCCTCTTATAAAAACATCATGAGAACTCACTCACTATCATGAGAGCAGCATGGCAGTAACCACCACCATGATTCAATCATCCCCACCGGGTCCCTCCCACAACATGTAAGGATTATAGGAACTACAATTCAAGATGAGATCTGGCTGGCGACACAGTCAAACCGTATCAGTGCCCATCCACATTGGGTCAGGGTGGATCTTCCATAGTATCTCAGTGTCTTCCAGAAACACCCTCACACTTATGCCCAGAAACTGTGCTTTACCAGCTATGTTAGTATCTCTTAATCCAATCAAGCAGACACCTAAAATTAACCATCAGAATATTTATGTCTGATTCGTGGCTAAAATTTCAAGACGAAAGCTATGAGATCTCTATTTGTGTTTGTATGTCTATTAATGTATGTTCTGTATATGTGACTTTTCTTAACTCTAGCACTGCAAAATTCATTTATAAAATCCTCTAAAAGTGTTCTATTCTAACTTAGATTGGAAAAAAAATAATCATTGATAAATAAATATTCCCCAAACTCCTAGAAATGTAAGAACCGATCCAAATGTTTTTCAAGTTAACACGATTTGGATACAACTTAGTTAAATAAGATATATTTCACATTTTTTGTGTAATAAAACAACTATGTCTTCAGAGGAGTTACATTAAATATAAAACAAACAAGTTTTTTTTTTTTTTTTTTTTTTTTTTTTTTTTTTTTTTTTTTTTGAGATGTAGTGTCTCTCTGTCACCCAGGCTGGGGTACAGTGGTGCGATCTCGGCTCACTGCAAGTTCCGCCTCCTGGGTTCAGGCCATTCTCCTGCCTCAGCCTCCCGAGTAACCAGGACTACAGGCACCTGCCACCACGCCCAGCTAATTTTGTATTTTTAGTAGAGACAGGGTTCCACAGTGTTAGCCAGGATGGTCTTGATCTCCTGACCTCGTGATCCGCCTGCCTCGGCCTCCCAAAGTGCTGGGATTACAGGTGTGAGTCACCATGCCCGGCCAACAAACAAGTTTCTATTCTGCTTGAGTGCTTACAAGAAACTAATATTATACTTACTAGATAATTAGAATCAAATCTACAAGCTTTAAGATTTTAAGTTGTCATTCTTATGAAAAACATTATTTCCTTTATGGTGAAAAGATATACATCTACTTAGAATGAGCCAGCTGAACTCAGTTTAGATGATCCCAAGTTTGTTGGCAACATCCAAAGCATCGTAATCAGAAGCCAGTTGAACATATGCCTCCTTCTCTCCATCAGTCCGAATCAGGATGTTGACCATGGCCACATCCACATCCCAGAGATTCTTCACAGTCTGTTTGATCCGGTGCTTGTTGGCTCTAACATCGACAGTGAACACAAGCGTGTTGTTGTCTTCTATCTTCCTCATGGCTGACTCAGTGGTCAGTGGAAACTTGATGATAGCATGGTGGTCAAGCTTGTTACTCCGGGGGCGCTCTTCCCAGGATATCTGAGCTGCCTCCGGAGTCGCAGTGTCTTGCGACCCTGGAAAGTGGGTGAGGTGCAGATCTTTTTTTGGGAGGCTGTGGACACATTTCAACACTGCCTTCTTGGCCTTTAAAGCCTCTGTTTTGGCTTGGGCTTTAGGAGGGGCAGGAGCTTCCTTAATTTTTGATGCCATCTTGTGAAAAGCGAAAAACATTATTTCAATAATAAGTTTTTTACACTAAATCTGCTTAATAGTAGTTTCCAAAATACTTTTGGTAATTTTTAACCTTAAAGTTAAGCTAAGTAAAATATTTCCATTAAATATCTAATCATTTATAAATAAGATACAGTACTACAAAATTAATTACTGAACATAAGTAATCCAAGTTTATATACTTTTGGCTTCTTATTTTTACAGAGAAACTAGGTATTCTGGCCTGTTAATAAACATGTTTTTGCCTACCACACTGAGAAATTGAGACGGAGCAACACTCAGTCTCAAAAAAAAAGAAAAAGAAAAAAAAGAAATCTCTTTCTCTTAAGTTAACTCGCTTTTTTGTTTTGTTTTTGTTTTTGTTTTTTTGAGACGGAGTCTCGCTCTGTCGCCCAGGCTGGAGTGCAGAGGCCCGTTCTCAGCTCACTGCAAGCTCCGCCTCCCGGGTTTACACCATTCTCCTGCCTCAGCCTCCCGAGTAGCTGGGACTATAGGCGCCCGCCACCACGCCGGCTAATTTCTTGTATTTTTTAGTAGAGACGGGGTTTCACCTTGTTAGCCAGGATGGTCTCGATCTCCTGACCTCGTGATCCGCCTATCTCGGACTCCCAAAGTGCAGGGATTACACACCACACCTGGCCACTCTCAAGCTAACTCACAACAATTTTAGTAGATTATGCTTTTGTAAACAGAAAAGGAGCATTTATCTTTTTTTCCCCACCTGATTTCTCTAGAATTTTGAAATTCTTACTGAATACTCTTACTTTCATGACAATATAGTTGTTAGCAAAAGTCCAGTAAGAATCTGTTCATCTTGGCCGGGCACGGTGGCTCAAGCCTGAATCCCAGCACTTTGGGAGGCCGAGACGGGCGGATCACGAGGTCAGGAGATCGAGACCATCCTGGCTAATACGGTGAAACCCCGTCTCTACTAAAAAAAAATACAAAAAACTAGCCGGGCGAGGTGGTGGGCGCCTGTATTCCCAGCTACTCGGGAGGCTGAGGCAGGAGAATGGCCTGAACTCGGGAGGCGGAGCTTGCAGTGAGCTGAGATCCGGCCACTGCACTCCAGCCTGGGCTACAGAGTGAGACTCCGGCTCAAAAAAAAAAAAAAAAAAAAAAAAAAACAAAAAAAAAAGAATCTGTTCACCTTGTAACAGGACATAATTGGAAACTTTGGCTATATTATCAAGGCTTTTACTGAAATACCATATTTAGGAAATGTACCTCAGACCGGTTATAACCAGCAATTGTAAGGAACTAAGGTTGACTTTTATGGAGTCAACGCTTACAAAGCACTCTGAGAAAAGCCAGTCTGATACCTAGATTATGGGGTTCACAGCCTTACAGATTAGTAAGGAAGGTCATTTCCTTGTAGGCCCAGGAATTTGGGGCTATTTTGAGGGCCTCAAGTAGAGAGGAATTCACACAAAGCTGTAAGGTCTGCAGCTGAAATTTGATAGTATGTTCTTGGCTTGGCTTTTAGCCTCAATAAGGCCTTTAAAAGTCCAATCTGAGATCCTGTATGAAAACTTGCAGCAAGGAAGCTTGAAAGTATCTATGTGGTCAGCTCTTGTTCTTACTAAACTTACATAAATGATCAGGCACAATCTAACAAGGCTAGACTTATTTTTGAAACAAGAATAATCTTACTTTGATTATCTATGATCAAAAATAGATGGTTACTACAGAGATAAATTTTATGTTTCAATGGAAAACTAAGTCGGACAGGCGTGGGGGCACATGCCTATAATTCCAGCACTTTGGGAGGCCAGGAGTTCAAGACCAGCCTGGGCAACATGGTGAAACCTCATGTCTACTAAAAATAGAAAAATTAGATGGGCATGATGGCAGGTGCCTGTAGTCTCAGCTAATCAGGAGGCTGAGGAGGGAAGATGGCTTGCACCCAGGAGGTAGAGGTTGCAGTGAGCTGAGATTGCACCTTTGCACTCCAGCCTGGGCCCAGAGCCAGACCCTGTCTCAAAAAAAAACTTTTTTGAGGAAAACTATACGTAACGTAAATGACAAGTAGATGGGTGCAGCAAACCAAGATGGCACATGTATACCTACGTAACAAACCTGGACGTTGTGCACATGTACCCTAGAACTTAAAGTATAATAAAAAATTTAAATAAAAGGAAATCTATATCCCTTGTGGGTTATCAGATTCTAGTCTAGTTTCTTGTCTTTGGGCTAGTTTTACCTGTTTGTAAACTGGATCCTGCCATCTGATGAATTTTGTCCCATAATGATACTTGTGGAATAAGAAGCCAAATACTGCCTCTCCTATTAATGTATCTATTGTCAGTTAATTTGAAGGTCTCCAACCCTGGAACAAAGTTAGAAGAGGAAGGTTTTGTTCCCCAAAATGCATAACCAACTGTGGTACATTCATGCAATGGAATATTATTTAGCCGTAGAAAGGAACAAGCTATCAACTCACACAAAGACATGAGTGAATCTTGCATGCACATTGCTAACTGGAAGAAGACAATCTGAGGAGAATACACACAGTGTGACTTCATTTAATGAGATTCTGGAGAAGGCAAACTACACAGATGGGAAGCCATGGGCTCCATGGGGTGGGGATTTGAAGCACTCCGTATGATACTTTAATAGTGGATACCTGCCACTACGCATTTGTCAAAATACGCAGAATTTTACAGCCAAATGGGTAAGCCAAACTCTATTCAAATTAAATAAAATTATTCAGGATGTGGAGTATCCCAGGACAGAATACATTATGTGAAAAATAATTTAACTATGCTACAAATTACTAAGGTTTGGATGTGGTTTGTCCCTGCAAAAACTCGTGTTGAAATTTGACCCCCAATGTGGCAGTGTGGGGCGGTGGGGCCTAGTGGAAGGTGTTTGGGTCATGAGGACGGATCCCTCATGAATAGGTTAATGTCCTCCATGGGGATGAGTGAGTTCTGCTCTCACAGGAATGGATTAATTCCTGCAGGAGTAGGTAGTTAACAAGAGTCTGGGTCCCTTGGCGTCTCTCCTGCTGTCGCTCTTGCTATGTGATCTCTGGTGCACCCCTTGCTCCCCTTCCACTTTGCACCATGAGGTGAAAAAGACTGAGACTCCACCAGATGCAACTGCCCAATCTCAGACATTCCAGCCACCAGTATTGTGAGCCAAATGGACCTTTTTTACTTATAAATTACCCAGCCTCAGGTATTCTGTTACAGAAGCACAAAATGGACTAAGACACAAATGTAGGAAAAAACTCGATGAAGGTGTAGGGAAAATGGTGTTGACCTAATCACTTCAAAAATGAATAGATTCTGTAGGCTGAAGGCAAATGGACTACACTTCATCACTGGATTCCATTTTATAAAGTTCTTTCCAACAGGAGTAATTGTGAACAATTGTAAAACCACAGTATCTGTATCTGGAATAAAAGAATGACTTACATAAGTTGCAGATGGTAGGAAACAGGTCTCTCACTGTTGAAGTGGGAGGTTACAAATTAGCAAGGGGAGAAGGCTAGAATGATTCATGTGATAGTAGATCAGAGGTTGAAACATCAACATAAACTTACACTTGGTTTAATATAGATACATACAGTTCTACATAGAAACCTTTAAAATTAGGGGTGTATAGGTCTGTTAGATGCACACATATACTTCCTAGCATTGCTAAGGACGGACAAGATACAATGTGCTCATTCAGTAGTCAGATGTAAGTTTTCCTACCATTCTCAAAGGAATCAGGCTCTTTGAAGAAATGTCTGGTACCAGAAATGGGACAGTAAATATATGAGCCAGGATAATCTTGAGGTATCAGAATGTACGAAAAAAAATTAAAATATGTAATAAAAATAAATAAAAATTAATTCTTTTATTAAAAGAAAACAGGAGCCAATAAAAAGAGCTACCCATGACCAACACAGGAATGAATTGTGCAACATAATGCTGTAGTGCTGAATAGTAACTAAAGCTTTAAGTAATTATCTAGGTGTCTGTGTTTGTATACATAGGTGAATAAGCAAATGGAGTTGAATAGAAATCTCCTTTGCAAAAGAATTCCAAATAATTGAGGTAGACAGCCATCAAGAAGGTGGAGCTCCTCACTCTGTGTGGGCTCCGCATAGTGACTCGCTCCGAAAGAACACGTGCAGTAGTAGGGACAAGGCGGAAAAATAATGCACAGTGGAGAAATCTAGCTCTGCCGAACAATCCAAGTGAACATCAAAGGCAACAGTTCACCTTGAGAAAATGAAGTGACAAGAGTAGCACTTCACCTCTGTGATCTACTTCTTCCAGACCCAGAATCTCAGTATAATTATAAGAAAAATTCCATGTTTAATCACAATGGGGGACACATTCTACAAAATTCCTGACCAATCCTCCTCAATACTGTCAAGGTCATCATGAGATGGAAAGCCGGACACACTGTCACATCCAGGAGCCACCTACGTGATGACTACATGTCATGAGGGGTCCTGGATGGGTCAGGGTAAGATGGAACTAAGGGAATCCAAATGAAATATGAATTTTAGTTAATGCTAGTCTATCAGTATTTGCTCATTAACTGTGAGACATTATGTAAGATATGAATAAGCCATGTGAGACACACTGACAGAAGATGTTAATAAGAGAGGAAAGTAGCTTGAAGCTACAAGGGAAATCTCTGCAATTTTTCTTTTTTGCAATTTCTGTGTAAGTCAAAAACTGCTATAAAATATAACTGTATTTAAAACATTGTTATATTTTTCAAACACTTCTTTAATTATTTATACCATGAATTGCTAGTAATTGACACTGTTAACTAGTCCTGTTTTTTAAATAAGAGCATTTACGACACAAAAAAATTTAAATAATGCAGACTGATATATAAATCAAAATAAATGTTCTTTACATGTTTTCTGTTACAGTGGTAACACATATGTGTAAATTTATTTATCATTTTTTTTCTTGTGCTGTGGTTATGTCCTGGGTTCATTCTCTAAAATGCTGTTCACCTTAGACCAGGAAAAAAAACAAACCTACCAGACTCTGTTTCAATTCATGACTAAATATTTTCAAAAGAGTGACTTTCTAAATATATGTTCCAAAGGCAAATTGATTCATTGTGACTGGATCACTTCTTCCAAAGACTTCTTGTCTTTATTTTGTTCCATGCCTACCTTTTAGCCGTAATACAACAGAGTCAAATATTGGCCACTGGGAAAAAAAATATTCAAAGAAAGAAAGAATGTGAGCAGAACTTGTGACCATGAAGATTCAATGTTTTACCACAAAGCTTTCTAAAACAGAAGAGTGTAAAAGGATATTCAAAGTCAATTTCCTCAATGAGGCTTTGCAGAAAATGGGGAAACTAGAGAAAAAAAATGGCAGGACACTCTACGGGTGATTTCAGATGTTACTATGCTTTATGGGAAAAAAAATACTTTACCTTTTAAAGAATCACAAAGAAGTATTAGAAACCAAAACTCTGGAATGTTTCCAAATTTAGTTGAACCTCTATGTAGTTATGTCTATAGAGCTAGTCATGAAGTTGATGATTTTTTAAAAATCCGTGCCTTGTGTAATAAAATACACAATGAATACTCAATGCTCATAGGAAAACATGTAAGACCTTATGAAAGGAAAATCAACCTTGGGGACCCAAAATCACTAAGCTAAAACGAAAAGTCAAGCTGGGGCTGCTGGGGGCAAACCTGCCTCCCATTCTGTCCAAAGTCACCCGTCTGCTCACTGAGAGAAATGCGTATCTGAGTGCCTCATCGGGAGAGGGTAACCAGCAACTCAAAAGAATGAAACTATTTGTCTCTTACCTACCTATGACCTGGAAGCTCCCTGTCTGGCCTTCTCTTCAAGTTGTCTCACCTTTCTGGACTGAACCAAGGTACATCTTTCACATACTGATTGATGTTTCATGTCTCCCTAAAGTGTGTAAAACCAAGCTGGGCCCCGACCACCTTGGGCCCATGTTGTCGGGACCTCCTGCGGAGGCATCAGGGGCGCATCCTCAAACTTGGCAAAATGAACTCCCTAAAAAATCTCAGACCGGTCTCAGATTTTCAGGGTTCACACATGTAATGTAGGATATCAATGTTTATAAAACAGATATTATTCTATATACTATTAAAAATATGCTGCCAATTAACCTTAGACTTTCTCAACAAAATAAAAAATGATGAGGTACAAATAACATATTTAAACTTAAATAATGTTGCAAGTTGGCCGGGCGCGGTGGCTCAAGCCTGTAATCCCAGCACTTTGGAAGGCCGAGACAGGCGGATCACAAGGTCAGGAGATCGAGACCATCCTGGCTAACACGGTGAAACCCCATCTCTACTAAAAAATACAAAAAAAAACTAGCCGGGCGAGGTGGCAGGTGCCTGTAGTCCCAGCTACTCGGGAGGCTGAGGCAGGAGAATGGCGTAAACCCGGAAGGCAAAACTTGCAGTGAGCTGAGATCCGGCCACTGCACTTCAGCCCAGGCGACAGAGCGAGACTCCATCTCAAAATAATAATAATAATAATAATGTTGCAAGTTTTAATATGCCTACTTTTCAATTTTTCAATATTTTTACTAATTTAACACTGTAAGAAAAATGAGCAATGAAAACATGAATAAAAGTGTTTACAGAGGGTGCACATGTTTCCTCCAGCCTCTGCCCATCTCCAGCTTTTATCCCAACTGTCCTGATAGTGGCTCTAAGCATTTCTCCTTTCTCTATACCAAGATCTCCCTGCTGAAGCACAACCAAATCTTATAATGTGTTATGACACGCTGTGATGATGAGCAACCAAAGCCTCGAGGAAGGGATGCTTTTGTAAAACAAGACTTGCAGAATATAACGTGTGAAGTAAAGCCCATGGCAGATCTCCCTTTAGCACCCGGGTAACAGACAGGAAGCTTTTGCCTCACCTTCCTCACTAGCCCGCAGCCACATCTCCCCAGGTCAGTCTTGAGGACAACAAAACTCTGGTCTTCACTGTGAACACACTAACAGGTGCTCCAAAGCCATGGCCTCTTCTTGGGTGGGTCCTGAGGAGAACAAAGCTCTGGTTCTAATCCTAACCCCAATCCTGTCTCTAGACTTTAACCCTGACCCTAAACCCTGATCCCTACCCTGGTCCCTAATTCTGACCCTGACTTTGACCCTGACTCTGATCTTGACCCTGACCATGACCCCACCTCTAACCATACTTCCGGCCCTGACTCTGACCCAGACCCTACTCCTAACCCTAACCGTACTATTATCTTTACGATCTATCTCTAATCTTACCCCCTACTGCTAAATAGATGTACCCAAAAGCACTTATTAAATTATTTAACTTTTTTCCCTTGAATTCTCTAATGACATCCTAAAGGAGATGTCTTTATATATTTTGCAGTCCCTCTGAGTGGTATGGCTTCAGATAGGAAGTTCTAATACTTTGCAAGACATAGAAAGTTTGGAGAGTAACAGCACGGGGTTGTTAGGGATGCATGTTGGCATTCACGATAGTCATTGGTGCTGTTGTCCAAATATTTTCAGTTCAGTTTTTATGAATGCACTCTGACTATTCTAACCCACCTACTAAAATTTTTGCATGAGCACATAGCTTTTTTTTTTCCTCTCTCTTTTTTTTTGCATATGGAGGTGAGAAGAAATAACATGTGATTTTTTCAGGAGAAATCTCTAAGCACAGAGTTCTGTTCAGCATGTTTTTTTCTCTTTTCTATAGCAATAATTTTAGCAATATTAATAGCTTCAAAAAGTAACTTAGCTATTAGGTTTTTAAAAATGTCTTTTGTCTTCCAGTTTGTAAGCCACACTGATCAGGACTACAGAGTTGAATTATTAGAAGTGATAAAGGAAAGATAATGCTTATCTTTTAAAAACATGAATTACCTGTTTAATGAGCACAAACAAGTTTTGTTCTATTCATCAGGTAATAAAGAAAACTTTACACAAAAGGTGAGGGTCAGGGAATGCAGACAACACACAACTGACTTCATGGCAGGAAGATTCTTAGTGCTAATTCAATGTTACCACTTATTAGCTGCAAAATATAATTGTATTTGAAATTTTGATCATAGACACTAACCATCATTATGGACAAAGGATGGCCACTGACCAATGAGAAAAGATGGTGGTCATAACAACCAGCAGTACCCCTGGCACATCCGCCAGTGTGCAGTGACTGTCAGGTCTGACTGATCTGGATGTCTTAGCAGCTTCATCTGTGAGTGACAGGATTGCCTTGTGTCAATGGCTCTCAAACCTGGGTGCTTGCTTGAATCTTTTAAATAATTTTCAAAAATATGTTCATCACTAATTCACAATTATACTGTTTGGGAATTATGAATCTGGATGCTCCTGTATTGGGTGCATATATATTTAGGAGAGTTAGCTCTTCTTATTGAATTGATCCTTTTACCATATGTAATGGCCTTGTCTCTTTTGATCTTTGTTGGTTTAAAGTTTGTTTTATCAGAGACTAGGATTGCAACCCCTTTTTTTTGTTTTTCTTTTGCTTGATAAATCTTCCTCCATCCCTTTATTCTGAGCCTATGTGTGTCTCTGCACATAAGATGGGTCTCCTGAATGGAGCATACTGATGGGTCTTGACACTTTATCCAATTTGCCAGTCTGTGTCTTTTAATTGGAGCATTAAACCCATTTACATTGAAGGTTAATATTGTTATGTGTGAATTTGATGCTGTCATTATGATGTTAGCTGGTTATTTTGCTCATTAGTTGATGCAATTTCTTCCTAGCATTGACAGTCTTTACATTTTGGCATGTTTTTACAGGGGGTGGTACCAGTTGTTCCTTTCCATGTTTAGTGCTTCCTTCAGGAGCTCTTGTAGGGCAGGCCTGGTGGTGACAAAATCTCTCAGCATTTGTTTGTCTGTAAAGGATTTTATTTCTCCTTCACTTAAAACTTAGCTTGGCTGGATATGAAATTCTGGGTTGAAAATTCTTTTCTTTAAGAATGTTGGCCGGGCGCGGTGGCTCAAGCCTGTAATCCCAGCACTTTGGGAGGCCGAGACGGGTGGATCACCAGGTCAGGAGTTTGAGACCAGCCTGGTTAACACGGTGAAACCCCGTCTCTACTAAAAAATACAAAAAACTAGCCGGGCGAGGTGGCAGGCGCCTGTAGTCCCAGCTACTCAGGAGGCTGAGGCAGGAGAATGGCGTGAACCCGGGAGGCGGAGCTTGCAGTGAGCTGAGATCCGGCCATTACACTCCAGCCTGGGTGACAGAGCGAGACTCCGTCTCAAAAAAAAAAAAAGAATGTTAAATATTGGCCCCCACTCTCTTCTGGCTTGTAGAGTTTCTGCTGAGAGATCCGCTGTTAGTCTGATGGGCTTCCCTTTGTGGGTAACCCGACCTTGCTCTCTGGCTGCCCTTAACATTTTTTCCTTCATTTCAACTCTGGTGAATCTGACAATTATGTGTCTTGGAGTTGCTCTTCTTGAGGAGTATCTTTGTGGCGTTCTCTGTATTTCCTGAATTTGAATGTTGGCCTGCCTTGCTAGGTTGGGGAGGTTCTCCTGGATAATATCCTGCAGAGTGCTTTCCAACTTGGTTCCATTCTCCCCGTCACTTTCAGGTATACCAATCAGACATAGATTTGGTCTTTTCATATACTCCCCTATTTCTTGGAGGCTTTATTCATTTCTTTTTACTCTTTTTCCTCTAAACTTCTCTTCTCACTTCATTTCATTCATTTGATCTTCAATCACTGATACCCTTTCTTCCAGTTGATCGAATCGGTTACTGAAGTTTGTGCATTTGTCACGTAGTTCTCATGCCATGGTTTTCAGCTCTATCAGGTCATTTAAGGACTTCTCTACATTGGTTATTCTAGTTAACCATTCGTTTAATCTTTTTTCAAGGTTTTAAGCTTCTTTGCAATGGGTTCGAACTTCCTCCTTTAGCTCGGAGAAGTTTGATCATCTGAAGCCTTCTTCTCTCAACTCATCAAAGTCATTCTCCATCTAGCTTTGTTCCATTGCTGGTGAGGAGCTGCAATCCTTTGGAGGGGGAGAGGTGCTCTGATTTTTAGAATTTTCAGCTTTTCTGCTCTGTTTTTCCCCCATCTTGGCGGTTTTATCTACCTTTGGTCTTTGATGATGGTGATGTACAGATGGGGCTTTGGTGTGGATGTCCTTTCTGTTTGTTAGTTTTCCTTCTAACAGGATCCTCAGCTGCAGGTCTGTTGGAGTTTGCTGGAGGTCCACTCCAGACCCTGTTTGCCTGGGTATCAGCCACGAAGGCTGCAGAATGGTGAATATTGCTGAACAGCAAATGTTGCTACCTGATCGCTCCTCTGGATGCTTCATCTCAGGGGGGCACCTGGCTGTGTGAGGAATCAGTCAGCCCCTACTGGGGGATGCCTCCCAGTGAGGCTACTCGGGGGTCAAGGACCCACTTGAGGAAGCAGTCTGTCCATTCTCAGATTTCAAACTCCGTGCTGGGAGAACCACTACTCTCTTCAAAGCTGTCAGACAGGGACATTTAAATCTGCAGAGCTTTCTGTAGACTTTTGTTTGGCTATACCCTATCCCCAGAGGTGGAGTCTACAGAGGCAGACAGGCCTCCTTGAGCTGCAGTGGGCTCCACCCAGTTCGAGCTCCCCGGTCGCTTTGTTTACCTACTCAAGCCTCAGCAATGGTGGGCACTGTTCCCCCAGCCTCACTGCCATCTTGCAGTTAGATCTCAGACTGCTGTGCTATCAATGAGCGAAGCTCTGTGGGCATGGAACCCTCCAAGATAGGTGCGGGATATAATCTCCTAGTGTGCAGCTTGTTAAAACCCTTGGAAAAGCACAGTATTAGGGTGGGAGTGACCCGAATTTCCAGGTGTTGTGTGTCAGGGTTTCCCTTGGCTAGAAAAGGGAATTCCCTTACCCCTTGCACTTCCTGGGTGAGGCAACACCTCACCCTGCTTTGGCTCTCGCTCAGTAGACTGCACCCACTGTCCAGCATCCACTATCCAATGCGCCCCAGTGAGATGAACCCAGTACCTCAGTTGGAAATGCAGAAATCACCCGTCTTCTGTGTCGCTCACGCTGGGAGTTGTAGCCTAGAGCTATTCCTATTCGGCCATCTTGGAACCGCCCAGCTTTAGCTTCTTTCCACGTAATGCTGCATCTGCATTTGAGACCAGAGGTATTAACATGGGTTAAATTGTGAAACTGTCTAGCATTAGATATGGCAGTAGCAACTAGGCGATCAGCCATTTGATTCCCTGCAGTCAAAGGTCCTAGAAGAGGTGTATGAGCCCTAATGTGAGTGATGTAAAAAGGGGGCATTCTACTCCTAACTGCTGTTTGCAATTGGATAAATAAAGTCATCAGTTGTTCATCTGTATGAAATTGTAACTGAGCATTTTCATTTAATTCTGTGGAATGAACCACATATGAAGAACAGAAACCACATTAATAGGCATATCAAAATCATTCAATACCTCAATTACAGCTAAAAGCTCTGCTTTTTGAGCTGAAGTATAGGGCGTCTGAAAATCTTTACATTTTGAGCCAGAATAAGAAGCTTTAACATTACTAGACCCATCTGTAAAAACATTCTCACACCTTCAATTGGTTTAAATTTAGTTATTTTAGTGAGAATCCAATTCGTTAATTTCAAAAATCGAAACAGTTTTGTTTTAGGAAAATGATTATCGAAAATTGTTTAGTAACCAAGTCCTCTAAAGCCTGCAGTTTCTCTTTACTCAGCAGCCATTGTTCTAGCCAATTTGGATAGATAGCATTTTAAAGGTATAGGTTCTGGAGGCTTAATGATGGGCACCATCAAAAATGATATCCTAAACCTTGACGGGAACTTTGTCTTTCCACTTAAGCAGTTCTTTCAAACCTTGCAAATTTTTTCCTAGTCCCATACCAGGGACATACCCTATTTAATGCATCATATGTTGACTTTGGGGGCTATATAATTGTTCTGGAATTAGAACTTGTGCTCCCTATTGTTGTAATAAATCTCTCCCCCATAAATTTATAGGTATAGAAGTTATAACCAGCTGAATAGTCCCAAGTTGTACATCAGACCCTTCACAATGCAAAACGTAACTACTTCGATATACTTCAGGGGATTTACTGACTCCAACTATGTTAAATTAAACTATGTTAAATTGAATTGGCCATGCGGATCACCAATGTTACAGAGAAATGATTGAAGTGTCTGCTCCTGTATCTACCACATCTTTAAATTTCTTTCCCTGAATAGTTATTTCACAGGTAAGACATTTAACAGTAATTTGATTCACCCAATAAGCTGCTGTGCCTTGTTTATTTGTGCTTCCAAATCTTCCTGTTCATTTAATTTCACTTTTCCCCAATTCCACATATGGCATAATCAGGAGCTGTGCTATACGCTCTCCTGGCTCTGTTTCCAGGGAACAGACGTAGATATAACAGTTCGAATTTCCCCACTGTAACCTAAATCAATGACTCCTGTATGTATTTGTACTCCTTTTAAATTTAAACTAGACCTTCCTAGAAGTAATCCTATCATCCCCAGTCGCAAGGGTCCACAGAACCCTATTGGAACTTTTTGCGGGAGTTCCCCATGCACAAGGCTCAGAGCTTTTGTGCAGCATAAATCTACTGCGGCACTACCGGCTGTGGTGGGGGACAGACATTGTACAGCGATGAGGGAATGGTCTGAGCTGGAAATGCCCTTGTTTGGAATGGGGCCTGGGACGGTCTCCTCATAGCATCTCCCAAAATCGGGTTCCTATCTTGTGACACTGATTAGCCCAATGTTTTCCTTTTTCACAATCTGGACATATTTCAGTATCAGCAGTTTTCTTTCTTCCCCTATCTGGTGGGCTGATTTTTTTCTACATTCTGTTTTAGTATGACCATGCTTCCCACAGTTAATATAAGCTCCAGGAAAAAGAATATTTCCTTTATCCACTCTCAGTCCTGCCATTGTCTGTGCCAACAAAGTAGTTTTAAGCAGATTACCTCTGATACCATCAAAGGCCTTGATATAATCATCAACTAAATGTGCTTTCCCTCTAAAAGGTCGCAGAGCAGCCTGGCACTCGGGATTAGCATTGTTGAAAGCTAATAAACACAACACTATATACCCTGAGCAGCCGAATCTGCAATCACCCTAGCCCCTAGCCCTAGTCCTCGCCCCTAGCCCTAGTCCTCGCCCCTAGCCCTAACCCTAACCCTAGCCCTAACCCTAACCCTAACCCTAGCCCTAACCCTAACCCTAACCCTAACCATTTTTTGGGCTACTTGCTTCATTTTTATAAGACTTTTGCTGGTTTTATTTTTAAGTTTAAAAAAGTTCTTTCTTTTAAAAAAAAGAGAAATCCTTAATTCTCAAAGACTTTTCAAAATAGAACTCTCAAATAGTAATTGATAGCACTTTACATGTTTTCGTGATAAAAAAAATTCTAAAAGAAAAAAAACAGTTTTGGCCGGGCGCGGTGGCTCAAACCTGTAATCCCAGCACTTTGGGAGGCCGAGACGGGCGGATCACAAGGTCAGGAGATCGAGACTATCCTGGCTAACCCAGTGAAACCCTGTCTCTACTAAAAAATACAAAAAACTAGCCGGGCAAGGTGGCGGGTGCCTGTAGTCCCAGCTACTCGGGAGGCTGAGGCAGGAGAATGGCATAGACCCGGGAGGCGGAGCTTGCAGTGAGCTGAGATCTGGCCACTGCACTCCAGCCTGGGCCACAGAGCGAGACTCCATCTCAAAAAAAAAAAAAAAAAAAAAACAGTTTCATCCTGCTTTCATATTATAACCAGAATCGTTGAAATAATATGCTTCAATTGATAGTAAAGTAGCATTTACCTTTTTGGATCAATGAAGCTAAGCCAGCACTAAGAATTCTGTTACTATTCCTCCACTACGTTTCAGAGTTATTTCTTCATCCCTATATATACCGCAATAATGACTCGGCTAGGTCCATTTCGATTATCAACTCAACCCTAAAAGAAAGATGATTTCCATTGGTTACACATTTTAGAAAATTGTTGTTATCTTGGAACATCTGCAGTCTAATCTCAATAAATTTCAAACAAGGGCACTGAGACCCCAGCTAATAGAACTATCTAATTCAGTATTATTAAGATCCCAAAGATCAATGCCAAAGCATTGGCTATTTTCTGCATTTTGTCCAATAATTAAAATTTGGCCAGGATTGTTGTTCATAGCAGGAGCCATGAATGGTTTTGCAGCGTTTTGTGACATCTTAAGGGCTACGGTGGACCTTGTCCTTATATCATGATCTGCTAAGCAATTCACCAACCATACTTCTCCACCTCAGTCCTGATTTTAGCCTCCTTAGGAGAACATTGAAAACATGATTGGTAGTAATGTGTGTTGACTTGCTTAAAGATGTTACAGGAAAGATTATGCTTAAGAGTAGTTAGAGGGAAATGTCTTTTTGAGTTTGTTTCCTAAGCCCCAAGCCATTCAGCTGACCTTATTATGTCCCTTTACCTTACAGTATAAAAGTCGAAATGTGTATAATGGGAGACAAGAGATATGGGAGGAGAAGAAGGGACTAATATTAATTGAGCCTTTTTAGTAGGGACCCGCCTTTTACTAGAGTCTGAGCACTCCTCTCCTCATACATTGTCTCATTAAACCAACTCTCCAAAGTATTATCTGTCCTGTTTTATGGAAAGAACAACTCAAAAATGTTGCATTGCCAGTAAGTGGTGGAGCTGGAATTTATCTGCCCCCAAAGTACTTTCAGAAGGACACAGCAGTATACTGAGGTTAAAAAAAATTACTATTCCCAAACTGAGATCCTTCTGTGAGCTTTGTAACTCTTGTTTACCCTGGCAGTTAGTTGCAATACTATCAAGTTGGCCATCAAGAACATTCTGGTCTGTTTAAGCTATAGTGGGAAAGCCAAGATATAAAAACATCACCCATGGGAATTTTGAGACTAGAGTAGTTAGAAGCTAATTTAAGATCTCCATCCAACTCTAAGATAGTGAGGGTAACTGCCAGAAGACCCTCATGATCCCAAAGCCGGATTTTGCCCTAGTATAATGGGTTCATATTTGATTGGCTGCACTTAGCTATAAATCCTGAGAAGAAGAAGAAGAAAGACATCAGAAAATAATTGGGCTAGAAAAACCTTAGTTTGAAAGCAAAACACAGAATCCAGGTAAGTGGGCTTACTGGGAAAGGCTTATGCCACGTTGCTCCCACAATGGAGGGCCTTATGATGGCGATGGTTAGGCTCCTGCTCTCCTGCTGCACCATCATTTCTCCCAAGGCCTTGGTGTAGGCGTAAGTATTGGGCCAATCTCCGATCTGCTTGGGTGTGATCTCGTCAGTAACAGCATTGTCTGTACATAAAAGGTAGAGTAAAAAGAATTCTAGCAACATGTGTTAGACAATAGACCAAAAGGAAAATGTGAGACACAGTCAAACAAAACTCCCACCCTTTAGCCATGGTTCTCGAATTCAGAACAGTCACATGATACCAAGTTTGAGTGTATACCTGCTCAAAGTATGCATGAGCTCTTTTCACTGCTAAGCCCAATCTTATCAGTCAAATCCTGTGTCCTCCCATCCAGACAGGTAGGTAGGTAGACGGATAGATTCAATAGCAATGCCACTTTATTACTACTACTAGTGTAGGGCTATTAGTACTACTTTATTAGTACTACTTTAGCGCTTTTACTTTACCAGTACTGATTATTCTGTAGTAGTACTAATTTGAGGTAATTACATACAACCTCTTTACTTCCTCTCCAACAAGCTCATAAGTACATTCATTGCACACATTTTTGAGTCCCAGTCATTCTCCCAGTAGTGTGCTGGATGCTGTGTTCAGGGAGCTTGAGGCTCTCATCCAAGGTGTTTCAGCGGCAGCCCTGTTCAGTGTTATCCCACAGAAACCCAGTGCAGTGATCCTGAAGACTTTAGCTTTACATTTTAAAAATTTCATTCAAGGCAAATCAAATCAAAGTGACTACTTTTGGCAGACTGACAATCTGTTTTGCCAATACTATGTAATGCATTTTGAAGGTCTGTTTACAGCCTATGATAATAACTTGCTAATTATTTCCAGAGGTTTTCAACAAATTCTGAAGTCTGTCAAGTGGGGTGATTATAGCACTCTGGAACAACTTCAAAATCATGAATATTGAATACTCCTACTTACAAGATGACATGTATCATGAATAACTTGAGTTACCATAGCATCAGCCTAATCTTTCTTAAAAATATGTCAGAACCAGCTGGGCACAGTGGCTCACACCTGTAATCCCAGCACTTTGGGAGGCCGCGGCGGGCAGATCACGAGGTCAGAAGATTGAGACCATTCTAGCCAACATGGTTAAACCCCGTCTCTATTAAAAATACAAAAATTAGCTGGGCATGGTGGTGTGTGCCCGTAATCCCAGCTATTCAGGAGGCTGAGGCAGGAGAATCACTTGAACCAGGGAACAGAGGTTGCAGTGAGCTGAGATTGTGCCACTGCACTCCAGCCTGGTGACAGAGCAAGACTCCATCTCAAAAAAAAAAAAACGTCAGAACCATTTCATTGATAATCCCAAAATCTATCTACAGCTCTCTGAGAGCGCAAAACAACTATTGTCAATTAAATATGTAACATTTATCCTAGCTCAGATCTATGTGGTTAAATTATTAATATAACATAGCTTTTTAAAAATTAAGCTGTTGGAATATGCTAGTGTGCTTTTTCTGATCAATGTGGTACATTTCTATTTTATACAACAGAACATAACTATACTATTTCGACTCTACAAAATCTTCAGTGTTACCACCTTGCTGACATGACAAATTTTTGAACAACTAAGATGTTCATGAGGTTAAGACTTATTCAGAATCAACTCTCAATATTAATCCTCATTTGATCCTGGGGGAGAACCTGGGCATTGACCGTTATGTTTCCATTTTTCTTGCTTTGCTTCTGAGTGCTGAGTGTGTTCTGGATACTCCAATGCCTTTTCATTTAAATTGGAGAGAGGAAGATTGAGAGGTTCTAGAATTAAAAACAACTTAAACTACACAGAAATATCAAGGATATTTTAATTATATGGTCACCTAGTGGCTGGGAAAGAGTGTAGGATGCTGCAGACACCTCTCCATCTTCACAATAATCCTACCTCAATCCATTTCTGGGTCAACAGTGGATTGACTGACCTAAGACTGTTTTCCCTCAACTGCAAAAATAGAGTTTATAAAAACCAGGTCTTGAGGGAATACAGCTTCATTTCAATACAGCTTTAAAGAAAAAATTTCTAGAAAACATCAGAGCCCAACAATGTGCTGGGATTGTATGTCACATGGCTAGTATCAGTTGCTGTCATTAATGTTGGGGTACATGGAAAGGATAATACTTGCAGGGACGAGAGCCTCATAAAGCTTAGTGAGTTGGCTTGTATTAGCAAATGTTGGATTTTGTTGTTGTTGTTCTTGTTGTTTGTTGTTGTTGTTGTTGCTGTTTTGAAACGAAGCCTCAGTCTTGTCGCCCAGGCTGGAGCACAGTGGTAAAATCTCATCTCACTGCGATCTCCACTTCCCATGTTCAAGCAATTCTCCTGCCTCAGCCTCCTGAGTAGCTGGGATTACAGGCGCCCACCAGCACACCCAGCTAATTTTTGTACTTTTAGTAGAGACGGGGTTTCACCATGTTGGCCAGGCTAGTCTCGAACTCCTGACCTTAGGTAAGCTGCCCACCTTGGCCTCCCAAAGTGCTGGGATTACAGGCACGAAAAAATTTTGGTTTTATAGATTTCCAACAACACACATGGAAGAAATTTTAATATTCTATAGATGGCTTACCTCTGCTACTCTTAGCTACACCTGTATTCCACTGTTTTATCTTTTCATTCTAATTCTACTTGTGAAAATGGCAATAATTATATTCATTGTAAATTCTCAGGCTATTATGAGGGTAAACAGAAATATTCACAACTGCATTTAAACTCTTTGATAAAACAAAATGAGCCAATAAACCTAAGGCATTCCTATTTTTAAATAAAACAACCGGAGAGCATGATATATCTGCATAGGTAATAGTTGGCTTTAAAATGTCATTTCTGGCCACATGTAGTAGCTCAAACCTGTAATCCCAGCAGTTTGAGAGGCCAAGGAAGGAGGATCGCTTGAGTCCAAGAGTTTGAGACCTGCCTGGGAAGCATAATACCCAGTCTCTACAAAAAAAGTTTTAAAAATTAGCTGGGCATGGTGGTATGCACCTGTAGTCCCAGTTACTCAGGAGGCTGAGGCAGGAGGATTGCTTAAGCCTGGGAGTTGAAGGCTGCAGGGAGCCATAATTATGTCACCATACTCCAGCCCGGGTGACAAGAGTGAGACCGTCTCAAAATGAATGAGTGAATGAATGAATGAATGAATGAAACAAATAAAAATAAATTATCATTTGTAATACAGCCAAAGAGATCATCTGCTAGGCTCATTCAGCCACTTCCGAGGTTCAGACAGGAGATTAGTGTAAACATGCACATGCACTGGTTGGACAATGCCCTTCTCAGGACTTTCACTCAATTCAGGGTTGCTGCTGTTATTCTCAATTTATTTTAAAAACAGTAAATAAATTTGCAGGGATAAAAAACACTATGTAAACCAAAATACACGTCTGAAATTAATCTAAATGTTCTTCAGTACACTCAGGAAGATACTATGACCCATGGGTTTCAAATTCTAAACTTGAATTGCTTCAGAAGAAGCATAAAGTCATTGAAAATTTCAGAAAGCAATATCTGTATATCTACATGTGTACACACATAGACACATACACAGTTTCTTCTAAAGATGACTCTCAATTTTGGTTCAAACTTATTGAATAAACATGATATCATTAATAGTTACATTATTTATGCATTTACGGATTGAAATACTAACAAGCATACGTATTTCCCCTCCCCCACGTTCCAATTTTCTTACGCAACAAGTTGGCAAGCCTAGACGTTAATCAGGAAATCTGTTAGAGAGTAAATACTGGACACACTGTCTTATAATAACATTAGCTCTTTCTCCAGTCGGGATTATGTAATTCACTTGACTCTTGTAGTTATCAAGTTGCATTTGCTTATGTGTCTGTCTCCCCATTGGACAGTGAGTCCAGGAGAGTAGGGATTATGATTTTTATCTGTGTCTAATCACTTTTCTGCCCCCAGGAGCCAGCTGCCTTATTCAGTAAATGGATGCTCTTTGACATGGTAATCTTGATTGGTCAATTTCTGTACTATATAAGGTTTTGGGAAGCAGAGATGGACAATGATGAGAGAGAGTGGATGAACTCAAAAGAAGAGGTTGTAGGGAGAATGCGGGAAAGGAAGGAAGGGGTGTAACTTTGTAGAGCAGGTAGCAAAATTGGAAGTCGAAGTGTCCAGTGGCAGTGGTGATAAGTGTTGACCAACCTCAGTTTGATGAAGGTGGCGTGAAAGTCAATTTAAACTTTTCACTGGGAAGCAAGGTATTTCTGAGTCTAATGCTTATGAAGAATTGGCCTCTGTATTTCCCTCCAGACTTTTATGAAGCACCCAGCCTGGCCCAAACATAAGCCAGATGCTGAATGGCCTGCCAATGGCCTGCCTATGTGAAAATTATTCAGTTTAAGAAAAAATTTAATCACATTCTGGTTTGTATATGAAGCCTGCTAACATCAAAGTACGCAGAATTTTCATTTTTATGTCAGCTACTTAGCTGTCATTTTGAAGCTGTGCAATGATTAAATTAAATTAAATCACAGGCCGGGCACAATGGCTCACGCCTGTAATCCCAACACTTTGGCCGAGGTCAGGAGATGGAGACCAGCCTGGCCAACATGGCGAAATCCCATCTCTACTAAAAATAAAAAATTAGTCATGCATGGTGGTGGGCACCTGTAATCCCAGCTGAGGCAGGAGAATTGCTTGAACCCAGGAGGCAGAGGTTGCAGTGAGCCGAGATCATGCATTGCACTCCAGCCTGGGCAACAAGAGTAAGACTCAATCTCAAACAACCAACCAAAGAGCACAAGTGCTAGCATCAGCTTTCAACATTCCCCTGGAAGAGATCAGCTTTTTTTGGTGTTAACAACGTGTTCTATAGCACGAAGGCAAGACTACTGTCCACCGTCTGACCTCCTTTTATATCTCCCAGAGGGCTGTGATGAGGGCCACTGCTGCTGGCTGTGGGGGTCTCCATTCCTCTGCCTCTCACTCCTGCACCATCAGGGCACATGGACCTTTCCTTTTTTACATGGCAGACTAGCTGTGGCTTCTGCTGGCCATGTCGCTTCAGAAGTGTGGTTTTTAGTAGGTACAGATATACTAGGATCTGTCATTCAATTAAAGCTTGTAGGAAATGAAAGACAGCAGGCGATAAAGACAGCACCACAAAGAGGAATCATGGGTATTAGAAGATAAATGATCTTCACTTCAAATGAAGACTGCTCAGTGAAAAATCTCCTTAAGGCACTATTTCCCAAACTTGCCTGTTCATGAGTGTGAATTACACAGCGACCCTGGGAAAAATCCAGGTCCCTTGGTGCCATTTTAGAACCACTAAATACATCTGCAGAGATAAGAGTCTGGATAATCTGTGTTTTCAACATGCCCTGGAAATTCCAACAGTCAGGCAAATTAGGGAATCACTAATTAAAAAGAAGTTCGCTCCATCAACTTAAGTCATTAAGATTTGAACATATCAGGATTAGCTCTCAAAAACACATGGCTTCTTGGAGTAAACATTTCAACAGAATTGAATTTTAAAATTATTAAATCGCCTAATGCTATCCCTCCCCTAGCGCCCCACCCACTGAAAGGTTAGTGTGTGATGTTCCCCTCCCTGTGTCCATTTGTTCTCATTGTTCAACTCCCACTTATGAGTGAGAACATGTGGTGTTTGGTTTTCTGTTCCTGTGTTAGTTTGCTGAGAATGATGGTTTCCAGCTTCATCCATGTCCCTGCAAAGGACATGAACTCATGCTTTTGTATGGCTGCAGAGTATTCCATGGTGTATATGTGCCACATTTTCTTTATCCACTTTATCACTGATGGGCATTTGGGTTGGTTCCCAGTCTTTGCTATTGTGAATAGTGCTGCAGTAAACATACGTGTACATGTGTCTTTTAGTAGAATGATTTATAATCCTTTGGGTATATACCCAGTAATGGGATTGCTGGGTCAAATTGTATTTCTGGTTCTAGATCCTTGAGGAATCGCCACACTGTCTTCCACAATGGTTGAACTCATTCACACTCCCACCAACAGCATGAAAGCGTTCCTATTTCTCCACATCCTAATGTAGCACTGAATGTCGATGACAGGTTGATGGGTGCAGCAAACTACCCTGTTCTGTGTATACCTATGTAACAAACCTGCACATTCTCCACGTGTCCCAGAACTTAAAAGTATAATAATAATAAAAAAGATTGAGAATTTAAAATGCTAATACAAAATTAGGCTTTAGTTATTTGCAGAATACATTGTATTTTCAACGTGAAAAACAAAGGGTTATTGTATTATCAATGAAGTTATATAGTTTCTCATATAAAAGAAAAATAATTAAATTCCTTTAGGACTATTTAAATATGTATCTGTCAATTTTAACATGAAAATTCTCTTACATTTATACATCCCACATTCTAATAAGGACTAACTGACATGAATTATGAGCAGTAAAGAAATATGTGTATGCTTGTCTTTATACTTGTAGGTATACATCTGTTCCCGTAAAAATATCTCTTTTAGAGTCAGAAAATCTGTTTGGTCCCAGTTCTCACTAAAGATACTTAATGAACTCAATAAACTTTACTTTACTCTTAATGAAGTAAGAATGAGAACACAGGTGCCAGCAATGAGCTGGGGTTCTTCTGGCACAGGCTTCAGAGATCCTACCTTTAACATCCTCCTTTCATTCATTTGAGCCTGATAAGAGAGGAGTCTCTTGGGAGAGAAGCAAGTATACAACTTGGGGTCAGACAGTCCATTGTCAAAGTTGAACTCCACCACTGTTCAGCTGTGTGACTTTGGCCAAGTGACTTTCCCTCTCTGATCCTCATGATCATTTTTGGTAAAAACAGCACAATGACAGGTCTATGAAGATTGGAGGAGCCAAAATAAAAATGTGTATCTTAGTTTGAGTTTCCTGGAAGTAGATCCTGAGGCAAAGATTCAAGTATAAAAATTTTATCTGGAGGTGACTCTAGGACAGCAATTATACTGCCAGTTCTTCCGGTACTAATTGCAGGAAACACCAGTACAGGAGTGGGGAACTGAGACAGGAATGGAATGCAGCAGTTAAAGGGACCTTCATCAAGAATGTTTCCACCGTGCGCAGTCAGGACTCAGCCCTGCCGGGTACCTCTGAGACACAGCATAGAACATGTGTCTCAGAGTCATCCCACCCGGAGCAAGGGAGTTCGGGTATTTATCCACTCATACCTACCAGTCACTTCTCAGGGCTTCTTCCAAGGGCATGATTCCTCCAGAATACCCTGCCTGCACTGCAAGAATGAGACCTGGAGGGTCAGTGGCAAGGGCCCTGACAGCACCTCCAGCAATGAGCAGGACTACAGCCTGGTGTGGAGAATTTCAGTCCCTCAGTGACCCCAACACACACACACACACACACACACACACACACTCTTTCTCTCTCTCTTGCTCTCTCCCTCTCTCTCTCACGCACACACACATTCTTTCTCACACACACACATTCTTTCTCTCTCTCTCTCACACACACACACACACACCACACTCCAACACCAGCACAGGGAATATGTACATACACATACATGCATACATGACTGTTACTCACTTAGATCCTGGTGAATCCATGGGATAGAAGATAAGGTGGGAATCAGACGGAAGAGCAAAATTAAGGGGAGTGAAGGTCTTGGGAACAAAATGCAAATGCAGTCAGAAAATCAAGAGGGAAGAGGAGTGGTCTGGACACCAAATGCCTGCTGGGTGGCACCTGCTCTACACACACTGTCAGTCATTCCCCAAGCAGCCTCGTGGGGTAGAAGGAATTCCCTTCAACTTACAGATGGCAGAGATGTAGTTCAGAAAAGAAAACTGACTTTACTAATTCATTTTACTGCTTCTGGGCTCTGCTCCTTTTCCTCCCGGGCAATCATGGCAGAACGGACAAAAACATGTTCCCCCTTCACCACCTGGACCAGAGCCAATGAGACGGACTGGGGAACAGGCCATGAGGCCCTGCACCCACCATTCAATGTCTTCAAGACTGTGATCCCTCAGAACTGTTGCACCACGTGCTGGCAGCACTCCCGGTGTCTGGGTGTCTTGTGAAGTTGTACAGGATCCAGTAGAGGCCACTGGCTCTGCTGTCATACCCAGAGGCAGCCAGGCAGGCTTGTGACTCTTGGCTGCTTCAGCACCACAGGATGAACAGCGCCCATGCACTGAGGCTTTTGGGAGAATGGGAGGAGCGAAAGGAAGGGCAGAATGGAGTGATGTAGGGTCCATCCACATCATCCCTGAAAGGAAAGATCCTTGTTGCCACAGTAGTCCCACACCGGGACCACCACCGGCACTCATGAATATGCCAGCCTCCATTTCTATGTCCCCGTCTGACAACTCCTTCCCATTTTCATCCTGGAGGCAAGACTCTGAACATACTAGCTCTGAGGGCCCCTGAGTGTAACCTGAGACAGTGCCTGAAGACCTTTCATCCAAGCAGGATCCCTCCCTTGCCATCTCCAGACCTGCCCCACAAGCTCCCTCCCTGGTCTCCTGGCTTTTGTTCACTCCTAAGCAGCCTTCTACAGTCATCTCTAAAACCAATCTGTCACTCCTTTATCCAGCACCTTCCATGGCTCTCCAGAGCCTTCCAGATCACGTGCAAGTTCTTTCACCAGATGCTTGATCCCAAGCTCCATTCTACCTCCTGAATTAAGGTCCCGGAGAAGCCCGCCCTGCTCAGCACAAGTGCATCAATGAAGTCCGAAGCCTTGAACGTGGCCTTGGCCTTCAGGAAGTCATCAACACCATGGCTAGTGAGGGTGCAGTGCTGCTCCAGGATGATGGTGTCTGAAGTTGTGCACTAAGTCAGAGGCCCTACAGAAGCACTGCTCCTAAGGAATGAGATAGTATACGAAGTCCGTGCACAGGCAGATCTGCTGGTGTCATTACACTATGAGGGCACTGAGCTCCAAGATGGCGGCAACATATTCACTGGCATTCCTGCAGGGTGAGGCTGGAGAGAGGAAGCAGCTCCACAACACATATGAAACCCTGGAAGCCCTTCCCAGCCAAAATCTCTGGACCACACTACTTCCAGAAACGGGTGCCCTCTGAGCACACTTGTCTCTCTGTCTCCCACTCCGAGTTCCCTCCTGGCCCCACATGCCCCAGTCTGGACCAGGACTTTGAGCTCAGCAGGTGTTCAGTTCATGGTGTTGACTGCTCCCTGGGCCAGGAGAGCCCTTGGTGGCTCTGTGACTCCTCCTGTGGGACCACTGCCTCTGCCTCGGGACCTCCCGATTCCCATGCGAAGACCCCAAGGCTGTGGATTGCCCCACCTGCCCAGGGATCCTCCAACCCCATAGGCCTTACTTGATGCCTTAGCCCTCCCAAAACATGACATGCTTCTCAGAAGGTGACTTATTTCCAATGCCATCTGTGGATGTTTCCTGCGGACCTCTTGCTGTTCTGCTTTATAATCTGTAGGTCAGGGCCAAGAGGAGAAACTAGCCCAACCTCAGAATAAACAAAAGGCTCACTGCCACAAATGGCAACCGCCAAACAGTCAGCAGTGCTTCTGGAAGGAAGGAGGCTTCATTCTGCACAAAGCTCCTTGTTTGGCTTCTTTCTGAATCTGAGGAGGAGTAGGTACCAAGCCCAGCTTACATGTGGTGTCTGTGCCTAGGATGTACAATGGGCCCCTGTTCCCACTGCAGGGTTGACGTTCCCTCCAGCTGGAGACCTGGGCTCCTGACACCGCCTGGCCTGTTTGTCCTGCGCTGGATGAGCGTGGAAAGGCTGTACCTAGTATTTCCCTAGGTCCTTGGTTTCCACCATCTGGACATCCAGCAGGAGTGGCCATGCCCAGCCCCACACCTGAAAAGGAACTCCCTCATAGAGCAGCCGAGACATCTACGGACGGAAGAGTGCTCAGTGAGACAGGCCACAGGGGTCCCAGGGAGGATCGGGGGTGGAGGATGCTAGAGGTTTCCAGCCTTGGGCTCTGTGGTTCCTCAAAGAGGTTAGGTCTACCTAGTACCAGGCCTCCCCTCCCATGATTCAAAGAATGGATGAGTGTTCAACGTCAGGAACTCTGATCTGGACCTGGTTTTTCATTTACGTCACCAAGAGACAACCCCTAACCCCTGAGTTAGGGATGGTCCAAGCTCTGGGATGAAATTGTCCTCCAGCAATGTGATGCTTACAGGAACAGGTAGAAAAGCTGGTGACCAGGCCTGCTGTCCTCTGGGTAAGGACAGTGTGCCACCCACCCTCTGAGAGGCAGCTGGTGCCAGGCCACAGCACTGGGCGCCTGTACCCCTGGCTCTGCAGACACTGGTCATGGAGGTCCCTCCCTTTCCCCATTACCACCTTGCTGCTCCTAGATTTCTTCTAGTCAGTAAGCACTTTGAGTCATTTTTCTGTGCATCCGATTTTACACCTTTGCTCTCAGATGACACGCGATAAAGTATGCTGAGCCAACAGGATTCCTGGAGGGGACCTTGGATGCTGAGTCTTGGGCTCCAGGGCCCTGATGGCACTGAATCAGAAGGAGCCAGGGAAGGACAAACATTGGGGCTGAACCCCTATGACCCAATGGCCATTGGTTGCCTGGCCTTATAGTCCCAAGACACCCTGTCCTCAGGTCAGAGACACCATGGGCTTTGGTCAAGTCCCAGCCTCCCAGTAGTGTCTTGGCACTAGCAGATGCTGACCCCTGAGCCACAACCACAGTTCTGGGTTTGGGGTTTGGTAAAACCACCTCAAGGACAGAGTCCTGGGGTCAGATTTGGCAGGAACCATGGTGCCTCCCAGAGATGGTGTGCCACTCCCACTTGCCATGAAATGTGCACACAGGCTGTCCCCTTGTCCATCCCATCCTGCTGGACAGGATGGAAGAACTCAGGGAACAGGCAAGGTGGGCAGCTGGGGTGCAGGAAGAGGCAAGAACATGCTGGGAGGTCAGACCCTGTGAGGGCTGTGGAGGCATCAGGTGGAGTGGGCTCCAGGTGCACCTTCAGTGCACTGGGCATGTCACAGTCCAGGCTCCCTGGACCCTGGATGTGTGATGTGGTCACTCCCTGGGAGACTTCTGTCAGGTCCCGGCCACCCACCCTGGGCAGCACTGCCTCATCTCAGGACTGGCCTGAGTCCTAAGACAAGACAGTGCTGCCCAGGCCTGACAGACTGGGAGGACCTGTTAAGTCCTCCATCCCTAGACCAGCCTCCCAACAGCAGGACAGTCGCTTATCTTCACCTTCAGGGCACTGACTGGTCCATCTTACTCTAAGGCAACCAAGGCAGAGCTGAGGACCTGCACCAGGCTGGGAGCCAGTCCCCTCCCCAAATAGGCCTGAGGGAAGCCCATCCCTGACCCAATCTGCCACAAGTTTCAGCCCAGGAGACACACAGGGAAGGGAGGATGGGGCCTCCCTGCTGGCTGACACTGGAAAAATGAGATCTGGGAGAAGAGGGAGCACAAGGCTGGCAGGGGATGCTCCAGGCCCATGGAGAGCTCAGGCTGCACCATGGGGCTGCCCCTCCTAGGCTGGAGGCTGTGCTCTCCACAGGATCTGAGAAAGTCCAGTCCTGACAGTCCTGACATGGGACAGCACTGCCCAGGGTGGGTAGCCGGGGCCTGAGAGCAGTCCCCCAGGGAGTGACCATATCACCTGGCTGGGGTTCAGGGAGCCTGGGGTGAGACCCACCCAGTGCACTGAGGGTGCACCTGGAGCCCACCCCACCTGACCCCTCACAGCCCTCACAGGGTCTGACCTCCCAGCATGCACCTGCCTCTCCCTGCACCCCAGCTGCCCACACTGCCTGTTCCCTGGCTTCCGTCATCCTGTGCAGCCCATAGACTGTGACCATCTCTCCGGCCACTCTGGCCCTTTCTTTACCTTTGTCCTGTCAGAATCTCTGAGCAAGATCTCCCAGGTCCATCCGCACACCTGCTTTGTCCACTTTTGACTGGGCTGTTGGGCACCACTGGACCATCCCAGCTGTCCACAGGGCCCTTGATAACACACAATACACCTGGCTTCTCCAAGCAGTGCTCAGCAGTCCCCACTGACCAGGTTCCTGCTAACTAGACTCCACACATCAGGTCTTCCCTGACCACACCCTCACTGATTAGACCCCCCATCACCAGGCCCCACTAACCATGCCCCTGCTACCAGGCACACAATGACCAGGACCCCACTGACCAGGACCTCACTGACAAGGCCTCACTGACCAGGACCTTACTGATAAGGCCTCACTGACAAGGCCTCACTGACTGGGTCCTTACTGACCAGGCCTCACTGACAAAGTCCTTACTGACAAAGCCTCACTGACCAGGTCCTCACTGACAAGTTCTCACTGACTAGGTCATTACTGACAAGGCCTCACTTACCAGGTTCCACTGATCATGACCCCACTGCCTGACCCCACAGATGAGGCCCCACTGACCAGGCCTCTAGGGAACAGGCTGCCACTGATCAGGCCCCTCCTAACCAGGCCTGAGGTGACCAGATGCCCCGACTGGAACCCTAATAAGTAGGCCCCACAAACAGGCACCGACTGCTCAGGTCCCTGATGACCAGGTCACCCCATAGACCGGTGCTACAAAAGCCACCACTGACCCAGTCCTCTCTGACCAGGCCCCCTCTGATTAGGTCCCACTGACCAGGTTTCCCTGACCAGGGCCCCACTGGCAAGGGCCTCACTGATGAGGACACACCCCCCAGGCCCTGCTGACTAGGTCCCATGTGACCAGTGTCCACTGAATAGCACCCCTTGACCTGCTCACAAGTGACCCAGCCCATGCTGACCAGGCTACCACTAAGCCCCAGCTAATCAGGTCTCCACTGGTCAAGCCCCACAGCCCAGGTTTGCACTGACCAGACACCAAACAACTGGCTGTCAATAGGTCCCCACTCACCAAAACCCCCACTACTAGATCCCCCTGAGACCCTCTGTAAGCAGACCCCTGCTGACCACGCTGCCACTAAATAAGCCTCACTGACCAAGTCCCAACTGACTAGGTCCACTGAGCAGGTGCACGCTCATCAGGACCCTCCTAACCACACCAGAAGGCCAAGCGGCAATGAACTGTTTCATATGGCAGAAGTACGAGCAAGACAGAGAGAGGAAAGAGGTGCCACAGCCCGTTATACAACCGGATCACATGAGAACTCACTATCAGGAGATCAGCACCAAGAAGATTAACCATTGGTGAAGGATCCACCACGCACACCACCGCCTACTGTTTCCAGGCAGAAGCCTCCTGCAGAGGCAGAGCCTCTTGGGAAACTTCTACTATGGCAGTGCGGAAGGAAAATATGGGCTTGGAGCCCCCACACAGGAGGCCACCATCTTCCAGACCCCAGACTCATAAGCCCACCAACAGTCTGCACCCTCAGTATGGAAAAGCTACAGGCACTCAACACCAGCTCAGCCCATGAGAGCAGCCATGGGGGCTAAAGCCTGCAAAGCCAGCACTGCCCTAGTAGAGGTTTTCCATGAGGCTGTGCCTCTGCAGCAGGCTACTCCCCCTTCCTACTACCCACCACCCTCTCACCACCCTACCGACAACCCACTCCTACTGATACTACTCACATTTTTTCCTTCCAACCCCAACCCCCTTCCATCCACGATTAAATCACCTACCGCCAAGCCCCATCTCCAACATTCAGGATTACAATTCACATGAGATTTTGTAGGGAAACACAGCCAATCCATATTATTCTGACCCTGAAGCCTCCGAATCTCATGTCCTTCTTACAGAGCAAAATACAATCATACCTTTTCAAAAGTTGCCAAAAGTCCTAACTCATTCCAGCATTAACTCAAATGTAAAAAGTTCAATGTCTCATCTGAGACAAGCCTACAGTCCCATTTGCCTATGAGTCCCTGAATTTAAAAGGGTATTCTTTTCTTTCAAGATACAAGATGGTACAACCATTGGGTAAGCTTTCTCAATCCAACGGGAAGAAACTTCCCAGCAAAATAACACAGATGGGACCACAGGCCCAATGCAAGTCCAAAACCCAAGAGGCCAGTATCCATTCAGTCTCACAGCTCCAAAATCATGAAGAGAACTCATTATCACAAGGACAGAAATAAGGAGATTGTGTTTAATCATTTGTGAAGGATCCACCTGCCACCATCATTTTTCACCCCTCACCCCCAACATAATCCCCCCATTCTCCCTATCCCCCACCTTCCAACCCCCACTCTCCACCATGATTTAATCATCTTCCACCAGGCCCCACCTTTAACATTCCCCATTACAATTCCACATGAGTTTTGGTAGGGACACAGAGCTAAATTTTATTATTCTGTCCTTGGCCCAAATCTCATGTCCTTCTCACATTGCCAACTACAATAACACCTTCCCTACAATCCCCCAAAGTCTTACATCATTTCATCATTTATACAAATGTTCAAAGCTTAAAGTCTTACCCAACACAAGGCTGCAGATCTTTAGACTCATGAACCTCTGAAATATAAAGCAAGTTAACTACTTCCAAGGTACAATGCTTATACAGGCAATGCGTAAGCATTCCCAGCCAAAAGGAGTAATTTTGCCAGTAAGAACAAAACACAGAAAGGACTTACAGGCCCCATGAAACTCCAAACCCGGAAGGCCAGTCATTCAATCCTACAACTCCAAAATTACCCTTTTTGAAACCTTGTCCCACATCCAGGGCACACGGAAGTAAGGGCTGGGCTCCCAAGGCCTTGGGCAGCTCTGCACCTGTGGCTTTGCAGGGTTTATGCCCCAGGGCTGCCTTCATGGGCTGGGCTGGTGTTGAGTGCCTGTAGCTTTTCCCCACTGACGGTACAAGCTGTTGTGGGGTCTATGAATCTGGGGTCTGCATGATGGTGGCCTCCAGTGTGGGGGCTCCAACTCCGTATTTTCCTTCTGCACTGCCCTGGTGGAGGTTTCTTATGAGGTGCTGCCTTTCTGGAAGGCTTCTGCCTGGACACCCAGACATATCCATACATCCTCCAATGTCTATGCAGAGGCTCCCAACCCTCTAGTCTCATGCTCCATCCAACCAGTGGCTTAACACCATGAGGAAGTTCATGACAACTCACTATCACAAGGTGAGCATCAAGAAGATGGTGCTTAATCACTGGTGAAGGATCCGACCCCCAACCCACCTCCACCCCCTACTGTTTCCAGGCAGAAGCCTGAGGCAGAGGCAGAGCCTCTTGGAAAACCTGTACTATGCCAGTGCAGAAGAAAAACATGGGCTTGGAACCCCTATGCAGGAGGCCACCATCCTCCAAACCCCAGGTTCATAGCCCCACCAACAGCTCACACCTTCAGTATGGAAAAGCTAGTGGCACTCAACATCAGCCCAGCCCATGAGAGCAGCCATGGGGCTTCACCCTGCAAAGCCACAGGTGCACTGTCCTAGGAGAGGTTTTCCACGAGCCTCTGCCTCTGCAGCAGGCTACTCCTCCTTCCTACTACCCCACCCTCCCACCACCCTACAGCCAGCTTACTGCTCACCACCCTACCCACCCCTTTTTCCCTCCAATCCCACCCCCCTCCCATCCACGATTAAATCACCTCCCACCAGGCTCCACCTCCAACATTCTGGATTGCAATTCCACATGAGTTTTTCTAGGGAAATATAGCCAAACCATATTATTCTGCCCTTGATCCTCTCCCCCTGAATCTCATGTCACTCTCACAGAGTAAAATACAGTCATGCCTCTTCAAATGTTTCCAAAAGCCTTAACTCATCCCAGCATTAACTCAAATGTAAAAAGTTCCAAGTCTTATCTGAGACAAGGCCACAGTCTCTTCTGCCTATGAGTCCGTGAATTTCAAACGCAGTTCTTTTAAGGTACACTGATGGCACAGACATGGGGTAAGCTTTCTCAATCCAAAGGGAAGAAATTTCCCAGAAAAATAATACAAACGGGACCACAGGCCCAATGTACATCCGAAACCCAGCAGGCCAGTATTCATTGAATCTCAAAGACCCTAAATCATGAAGCAAACTATCAGAAAGACAGCATTAAAAAGATGGTGTTTAACCATTTGTGAAGGATCTGCCTCCCACCCCTGCCTTTCCCCCGAACCCCACCACAATCCCTGCAATGCTCCTGACCACCCCCACCTTCCAACCTCCACTGTCCACCATGATTAAATCACCATCCACCAGTCCCCACATTTAACTTTTCCCGTTACAATTCCACAGGAGTTTTGGTAGGGACACAGAGCCAAATCATATTATTCTGTCCCTGGTCTCCCAAATCTCCTATCTTTCTCACACTGCAAAATACAATGATGCCTTCCCTACAGTCCCCCAAATCTTAAATAATTCCAGCATTTACTGAAATGTCCAAACCTCAAAGTCTCATCTGAGACAAGGCTACAGTCCTTTCTGCCCCTGAGTTTCTGAATTATAAAGCAAGTTAGTTAACCTCCAAGGTACAATGATTGTACAGCCAATGGGTAAGCATTCCAGGCAACAGGAAAAAAAATTGCCAGAACGAAAAACAAAACACAGACGGGACTCACAGGATACATGAACATCCATTACCCAGGAGGCCAGTCACTCAATCTGACAGCTCCAAAATCATCCTTTCTGAATCCTTGTCCCACATCCGGGGCACAGGGGTGTGGGGGCTGGGCTCCCAAGGCCTTGGGCAGATCTGCGCCTGTGGCTTTGCAGTGTTCAGCACCCAAGGCTGCCTCTCATGGACAGGGCTGATGTTGAGTGCCTGTGCCTTTTCCACACTCAGGGTGCAAGCTGTTGGTGGGTCTATGAATCTGGGGTTTGGAGAATGGAGCCTCCCTGTGTGGGGGCTTCAACCCTCTATGTCCCTTCTTTGCTGCCCTAGTAGAGGTTTTCCATGAGGCTCTGGTCTTGGAAAAGCTCCTGCCTGCACACCCAGGTTTTTCTCTACATCCTCTGAAGTCTAGACGGAGGCTCCCGAGCCTCTGGTCTCTTGCTCTGTGCACCTAATGGCTTAACACTATGTGGAAGCCATCAAGGCTTGGAGCCACCTCTGAAGCAGTGATCCAAGCTCTATCTGTGCATCTTTCAGTCATGGCTGGAGCTCGAGCTGCAGGGATGAAGACAGCAGCGTCCTGAGGATGCACACAGAAGCCGGGCCATGCAGCTGGCCCAGGAAACCATTCATCTCTGCTAGGCCCCCGGACCTGAGAGAGCAAGGGCCACTGCAAAGGTCTCTGAAATGCCTTCAAGGCCTTTTACCCTTTGTCTTGGCTGCTTGCACTAAGCTCCTTTTTATGCAAATAACCTGAGCCTTCTTGAATTTTCCCCATTAGCTATTTTCTATTTTATTAGCTATTAGCTGTTAGCTATCCTATTTTCAAAAAGAAAATAGCTTTTCTTTTTGACCACTTGGCCAGGCTGCAAATTTTCCAAACTTTTGAGCTCCGCTTCTCCTTTAAATAGAAGTTCCAACTTGAGGTCATTCCTTAGGCTCACACATAACACAGGCTGTTCGACGCAGACAGGACACCTCTTGAGCTATGCTGCCTAGATGTTCATTCCACAAGATACATCCTAAATCATCACCCCCAAGTTCATAGTTTCACAGATCTCCAGGGCAGGGTCACTGTGCAGCCATGTTCTCTGTCAGGCCAATCAAATGGAACCTTGGCTCCTGTTCACAGGAAATTCCTCATTTTCATCTGAGACCTTTTAAGTCTGGCCTTCACTGTCCATCCTTCTGTCAGCCTTCTCATCACAAGCATTTCACAATTCTCTACAGTGCTCCAAACTTTTCCTCACCTTGCTGTCTTCTAAGCTCTCCCAACTCTCCCGACCTCTGTCTTTTATCCGCTTCTGAGCCTGCTTCTACACTGTCAGCTACCTTTGTCACAGCCTGGCAGTGTGGTAAAAGAAAAGTCCAATTTCAGGGAAAAAATTCACGCAGGCTTCAGATATTTGCATGAAAAGCAGCTGAGCACTGATTGCCAAGACAATGGGGAAAAGGCCTTGAAGGCATTTCATGGCTTGAGTTTACAGTACTAACTGTCTGTGTGATCATAAAGAAAGTTTAATGGGCTCACGGTTCTGCAGGCTGCAAAGGAAACACAGTGGCTTCTGCTTCTGGGAGGACTCAGGTGCCTCCTGATCACACCAGAAGGTCAAGGGGCAAGGAGATGTTTCACGTGGCAGGAGAAGGAGCAGACTGAGAGGAAGAAGGTGCCACACCCTGCTATAAAACCAGATCTCATGAGAACTCACTATCACGAGGTCAGCATCAAGAAGACAGTGCTTAACCACTGGTGAGGCTTCCACCCTGGAAAACCACCTCCCACCATTCCCAGGAAGAAGCATGCTGCAGAGGCAGAGTGTTTGGGTGAGGGAAAAGGGACAAGATGGAAAAAGGTGAGCAAAATGGTGCAGTCCCTGTTGCTTCCAGGTTCTTCACCACCAACTTGCCCGTGCCTGGGAAAGTGCGGATCAACTGAGCATGCGCCACGTGATATCAATCTGAAGAAACCGAAACTTATCCGACCACGCCTATGGAGACGCCCCTATCCCGCCCACTGCCCTCCCCTTTCCGGTAGCAATGCATAAAAGTCCGCCACCAGCAGGAGCCGGCGCGACTTCTCTGGCCCCACACTTGAGGACCGGAGAACCTCGCCTGTGTGTGTGTGCATATTTGCAATTAAAGGCTGCCACTTTCTTACTCAATTCAGTTTCGTGTTTTAGTTATTCTGGTCTCTTAAACACAGAGTCTTGGAAAACCTCTGCTAGGGCACTGCAGAAGGAAAATACAGGCTTGCAGGCCCCACGCAGAGGGCCACCACCCTCCGGACCCCAGGCCCAGCCTAGCAGAAGTGGCTGGTTGCTCCTTGAGCCACCATGGCTTTGCCTGCAATGCACAGGCCCCAGCCACCGACACGCTGCTCCGAGTGAGCTTGTCCTGCCTTGTCCCAAATTCTAAATCTGGCCAGGGCCACAGAAGGCCGAGGCCCATGGGTGGTAATCCTGCCTGCTTTCTGCACTTTATGTTCAAGATGGCCTGTGGTCTGCCTTTTGGCAACCAACAAGACCGCAGTGCCATAGGAGCCCTGGCATGCAGTAGATCCTCATGAAATACCAGCTCTGTTGATAAAACTAGACGAAAAGGAGCTTTCAAAGTCAACAACAACATCATGCAGTAAAGGACATAGATGAGAAGCTGCTGCTGCAGCCTGGAGAGCTCCTGGGGGCCCGTTTTGTCCGTGATTTAGCAGGAATGCACTACCTTTCCATGAGGAGACACTGCCCACAGAAACTAAGGCCATTCTTTGAAGACAAACATGTTTTAATAGTGTTTACATTGTGTAACTGTATAAATAATTAATAACGTAAAATTGTTTACATTATTATGTTACGACTATTGTACAGACCTTTACACCTAGATATTCTGAAGTTGGTGGTCTGTGAGTGGCACTGAGTGATGACTGACACACTCTGACCTGGGGTAGTAGTGAAAGGAGCTGGGCACATTCCTCAGCCCCAGGTGAAAACTCCCTGAGCCCAGTACAAACACATCCCATCCTCCCATCCCCCCACATATCGCCATGTATCTTTCAAACTCCCTGAGCCCAGTACAAACACCACCTGGAAAGTCTCCGATAAGGAGACGGCCGTTCAAGGTTACTGAAAGCGCGGGAATCAAAAGAATTCCTTTGTTCCCCTGTAACTCTCGGGCTATAAAAAGCAAACGCTCGCATTGTTCGAGGCCCTCTTGTATACTGTGGAATGGAGGGACCAGGCTCGAACTTGTAGTAAAGATCCTTGCCGCTTGGCTTTGACTCTGGACTCTGGTGGTCTTCTTTGGGGAACAAACAGTCTGGGCATAACATCTGGGGGCCCGTCCGGGATTCCCCAAGCCCACCAGACCCCTGGTCAACGGATCTGCTAGGATCGATCTACTGATAGCTGAGCTGGCTCGTCTCCGTTTGTCTGTCTGTGTCTGTGTGTCTGTTCTGAATTTGAATCTGTGACTCGTGAGATCTGAAACTGGAGCTGGCACAGTCCTGGCGGACGCACTATAGGATGGCCAGTGGAGACCGGTGGGAGACGTCCCCTGGCTCTCTTCTGATCTAAATCGCCATCTGAGCTGCGGGAGCGCGTTTGCGATCCGGGCAGCAGCTGACTCTGACCCGGGCTTCCGGTGCGCGCTTGCAATCTGAAAGCTGTCTTTGATCTGGGTCGCCCGAGCGCGATCGCGACCCAGGCAGCTAACTCTGACCCGGGCTTCCGGTGCGCGCTTGCGATCTGAAAGCTGTCTTTGATCTGGGTCGCCCGAGGGCAATCGCGACCCGGGCAGCTAACTCTGACCCGGGCTCCCGGCTTCCGGCGCGTGCTTGCGGCCCGGTCCCCAGGCTCCCGGCTTCCGGCGCGCGCTCGCGATCTGAGCGGCCCCGGTCCCCGGGCTTCCGGCTTCGGGCTGCCAAAGCGCGCCTGCGACTAGATATCATTAATAAGTCAGATCAGATTTCCTTTACAGGGATTCTAACCCACATTCCTTTACAGGAAAAGACTACAAATCATTACAGGATGGGTAATACCCAGAGCACTCCTCTATCTCTCCTTACAAGTAATTTCAAAGAAGTTAGAGCAAGGGGCCATGATCTTGGTATAGAAATCAGGAAAGGAAAGCTAATTACTCTGTGTCGCTCCGAATGGCCTGCCTTTGATGTGGGGTGGCCACCTGAAGGGACCTTCCGGCTTGCTGTCATAACTAGGGTAAAATCCAAGATTTTCCTACCTGGGCGTGCGGGCCACTTAGATCAAATCCCATACATCCTCATATGGCAGGACCTTGTTGAAAACCCGCCTCCTTGGCTGTCCCCTTTCCAATTAGACTCTGAACCCTGTAAGGCACTGGTTGCTCGACCACTAAAATCCAAGCAACCAACTGCCCGCCCCCATCTGTTCTACCTGATAGCAGGGACCCACTGTTCACAGAACCCCCTCCGTATCCCTCCGGGCCCCAGGCCCTGGCCCCCCGGGCTGTGTCGCGGGAAGGAGCAGGCGGAGGGAAGGCGGCTGGCACTCATGGGTCCGCTGAAAGGGAAAGTAACTTTGAAGGGCCGGCGGGGCGGACGCGAGGGTGCACTTCGCGGACTAGCCCCCCCCCCAGCCGCCTGACTCCACAGTGGCTTTACCCCTTTGGGAAATAGGACCCCCAGATGACACAGGAATCCCCAGGCTCCAGTACTGGCCATTCTCCACCAGCGATCTGTATAACTAGAAGACTCAGAGTGCTCGGTTTTCAGACAACCCCAAAGATTTACTGGCTTTACTGGATAGTGTCATGTTCACCCACCAGCCCACTTGGGATGATTGTCAGCAGCTCCTCCGAATCTTGTTTACCACAGAAGAGCAAGAGAGAATACAGGTAGAAGCTAGAAAGCTGGTCCCGGGGGACGACGGTCAACCGACTGCCAACCCTGACCTCATAAACGCAACCTTTCCTCTGACCAGGCCAGCGTGGGACTACAACACGGCAGAAGGTAGGGGACGGCTACACCTTTATCGCCAGACTCTAATGGCAGGTCTCCGGGCAGCTGCTCGCAAGCCCACTAATTTGGCTAAAGTATATTCTATTCTGCAGGGAAAGACAGAGAGCCCAGCTACCTACTTAGAAAGATTAATGGAAGCTTTTAGACAGTACACCCCCATAGATCCAGAGGCTCCAGGAAGTCAGGCAGCTGTTGTAATGTCTTTCGTAAATCAGGCAGCCCCAGATATTAAAAGAAAACTCCAGAAATTAGAAGACTTAGAAGGAAAGCAGATTCAAGACCTCCTTCAGATAGCCCAGCGGGTTTACAATAACAGAGATACTCCAGAGGAAAGGCAATTTAAGGCCACTGAAAAAATGACCAAGGTCCTGGCAGCAGTGGTACAGAAAGAGCATCTATAGCCAGAGTACACCCAACCCAGGCGGCCCCCCAGGCATGATAATCTGAAAAAAGACCAATGTGCCTACTGCAAGGAGGCTGGCCACTGGGTAAGAGACTGCCCCAAAAAGAAACAACGAGGACAGGGACCTCCTAGGTCTACACCCGTACTAGTCACTCAAGATGAAGACTAGGGAAGACGGGGTTCGGATCCCCTCCCCGAACCTAGGGTAACTTTGCAAGTGGAGGGGTCCCCGGTCCAGTTCTTGGTCGATACAGGAGCACAGCACTCAGTCTTAGTTAAAACTAATAGGAAATTATCCTCCAAGTCCTCGTGGGTACAAAGGGCCACAGGAGTTAATACATACCCATGGACAACACAAAGAACAGTAAACCTCGGAGCCAAGAATGTAACCCATTCTTTCCTGGTCATCCCTGAGAGCCCCTGTCCCCTATTAGGGAGACACCTGCTAACTAAAATAGGAGCACAGATCCATTTCCTCCCTGAGGGGCCCGTCGTGACCAACTCCCACAATCGACCCGTGTCCGTCCTGACTGTAACCCTAGAAGATGAGTACCGGCTCCACCAGGAGCAAACGGCCCCTGACCAGGACATAGCAACCTGGCTCCAGCAATATCCAGAAGCTTGGGCAGAAACGAGGGGCTTAGGTCTAGCAAAACACCGTCCTGCCTTATTTGTTGAACTTAAGCCTGGGGCAGACCCCGTGCGGGTACGCCAATACCCGATGCCCCTAGAGGCCAAGAAAGGAATTGCCCCGCATATCTGCCGGCTCCTTGACCAAGGGGTCCTTCGCCCATGTCACTCACCCTGGAATACTCCATTGTTGCCGGTACGAAAACCTAATAGTGGAGAATACAGACCTGTACAAGACTTAAGAGAAATCAATAAGAGGGTTGTGGACATACATCCAACTGTGCCTAACCCGTATACCCTCCTGAGTATCCTAAACCCTAAACATCAATGGTACACTGTTTTAGATTTAAAAGATGCTTTCTTCAGTTTGCCTTTAGCCCCTCAGAGCCAAAAGCTCTTCGCCTTCGAGTGGAATGACCCTGATAGGGGCATAAGTGGCCAACTGACATGGACCAGACTGCCGCAAGGATTCAAAAACTCTCCTACCCTGTTCGATGAGGCCCTCCATGAAGACCTGGGTGAGTACCAATGCAAACACCCTGAAATAACTTTACTACAGTATGTTGATGACCTCCTGATTGCTGCTGAGACCCAAGAAGCTTGCATCCAAGGGACCAAGGGTCTCTTACAAGCTCTGGGAAATCTAGGCTACCGAGCCTCGGCAAAGAAAGCTCAAATCTGTAAGCCAGAGGTAACATATCTAGGGTACCTGCTTAAAGAAGGGCGGCGCTGGTTAACAGACGCCCGGAAACAAACTGTCCTGCAGATCCCCAGGCCGCAATCCACCCGACAAGTGAGGGAATTCCTGGGGTCGGCGGGGTTTTGCAGACTATGGATACTTGGGTTCGCGGAACTGGCTAAACCCTTATATCAGGCAACACAGGGGCAGCAGCCATTTAAGTAGACAGACGAAGCCGAGTCGGCTTTCCAACAGATTAAAACCGCCCTACTCTCCACGCCTGCACTGGGACTACCTGATGTTACCAAGCCCTTCCACTTATACGTAGATGAGAATAAAGGTGTTGCCAAGGCGGTAATAACACAGAACTTAGGCCCCTGGCGGAGGCCAGTTGCCTACCTGTCAAAGAAGTTAGACCCAGTGGCTGCCGGGTGGCCTCCCTGTCTCCGAATGATTGCAGCCACGGCTCTGATGGTGCAGGATGCTGATAAACTTGTCATGGGGCAAGAATTGCGGGTCGTTACTCCACATGCCATCGAAGGTGTACTCAAACAGCCACCTAATCGCTGGATGAGTAACGCCCGACTCACCCACTACCAAGGACTACTACTAAATCCTCTCAGGATAACATTCCTGCCCCCAACGACCTTAAACCCTGCCTCGCTGCTGCCCAACCCGGACCTGGACGCCCCACTCCACGACTGCACCGAGATACTAGCTCAGGTGCACAGAGTTCGAGAAGACCTGCAGGACCGCCCACTTCCTGACACCGACCTCGTTTGGTTCACTGATAGGAGCAGCTTCATGCATCAGGGCCAGAGGTACGCTGGAGCGGCAGTAACTTCAGAGACTGAAGTAATCTGGGCGGAACCCCTGCCCCCGGGGACATCGGCCCAGAAGGCCGAACTGATAGCGCTCACTCAAGCTCTTACCTTAGGGGCGGGGAAGAAGCTGATGGTATATACAGACAACCGATATGCTTTTGCAACGGCGCATATACATGGGGCCATTTACAGTGAGCGGGGGTTACTGACGGCTGAAGGAAAAGAGATAAAAAACAAGCAAGAAATCCTAGCCCTGCTAACAGCCCTATGGAGGCCAGAAAAGTTAGCCATTGTGCATTGCCCAGGGCATCAGAAACTAACTACTTCAACTGCTCAAGGCAACTTTCTGGCGGACCAAACTGCAAGAAAGGTGGCAAAGGCTCCCAGCCAACTCCTTGCACTCCAGCTCCCTGACCCGGGTCCCCGGGACTTGCCATATTTCCCTGATTATTCAGAACAAGATCTCCAGTGGATTGACAAGCTTCCCCTAAAACAGATCCAGAATAGGTGGTGGACTGATACTAATGACCAAACCATCCTACCAGAAAAATTAGGACAACAAAGTGTTACAACACATCCACCGAACCACCCACCTGGGTGCTTGGCGGATGATAGACCTGATCAGACGCTCTAAGCTCAAATTCAGACATACAGCCAAGATGGCCAGCAACATCGTGACAAGTTGCAAAGTCTGCCAGCTTAACAACGCCTACCCCCAATCCCAGGCCGCAACGGGAACAAGGCTCAGAGGAACCAGGCCCGGTATCTACTGGGAAGTAGATTTTACTGAGATAAAGCCAGGAAAATATGGGTATCGGTACTTACTTGTCTTTGTAGATACTTTTTCAGGGTAGACTGAAGCATTCCCCACCAAAAAGGAAACTGCTCAGGTTGTAGCAAAGAAAATCCTGGAAGATATCCTCCCCAGGTATGGCTTCCCCGTCCAGATAAGGTCAGATAATAGGCCGGCCTTCGTCGCTAAGGTAAGTCAAGATTTGGCTTCCATCCTTGGGGCAAATTGGAAACTACATTGTGCTTACAGGCCCCAGAGTTCAGGACAGGTAGAAAGGATGAATCGGACCTTAAAGAAAACCTTAACTAAATTAACTATAGAGACTGGTGCTAATTAGGTGGTCCTTCTCCCCTATGCTCTGTTCTGGGCCCGTAATACCCCTTACAGACTGGGCCTTACCCCTTATGAAATTATGTATGGCAGACCCCCACCCTTAGTTCCCAGCCTAAAAGATGATCTGCTCAAGTCTGAAACAGAAAATGTCTCTGAACTCTTATTTTCCCTACAAGCCTTGCAGAAAATTCATCAAGAAATCTGGCCCAAGCTGAAGGAACTATATGAGACCAGTCCCCCGCCGACACCCCATCCGTACCAGCCGGGAGACTGGGTCCTGTCGGTGTCAAGCGACACCGACAAGAGACCCTAGAACCCAGGTGGAAAGGACCACTCCAGGTACTCCTAACCACACCCACCGCCCTGAAGGTAGAAGGCATCACGTCGTGGATCCACTACACCCACGTCAAGCCGGTGGACCCAACCTCCGACCTCCTGGGACCAATCACGGCGGTGGCTGAAGCACCGGACACGTGGACTGTGGACAGAGCTAGAAACAACCCCTTAAAACTCACCCTGCGCCGGCAACATAGCTCACTACAAACATGCAGTTAGGTAGTCTAACCCTAACGTTAGTCGCCCTAGTGGCCGCTGGAGAAATCACAAAACCAGCTCTTAATCCCTTTGTCTGGAGATTCTGGCTTTATGAAAACCGAACCCACCCTGGGCAACCTCATAAGCCCGGGAAATTATTGGTCAGTGCTGATTGCCCCTCCTCAGGGTGCAACAGCCCAATTCTACTAAATTTTAATGGTTTTCAAATAGCCAAACCTATGACACCAATAATATGCTTTGAGTTTGATCAGACTAAATACAACTGTAAACACTACTGGTGGCACCAAAATGCCGGCTGTCCTTATAACTATTGTAACATCCACAGACCCCGTTATTGGGGAGAGAGAAAACAGTTAGACCCTAAGTGGCCCTTCCATCGTAGACGGGATAGAGACTTTTCATATACATGGATAGTTAGAGACCTCTGGAACTCCCGCTGCACCACGCCTCAACATGGGGCTGTATACTACTCCCCCTCCTCCACATGGCCTAGCAGTCACCTCTATCTGTGGCGAGGCCTAGTGCAAGTACTGCCCCTGGTCCACGGGAATATCCAACGACAGGAAAACAGACTAACACAAGACTTACGTCCTTTCTCCTGGTTAAAGTTATTACAAGAAGGGCTGGGCACGGTGGCTCAAGCCTGTAATCCCAGCACTCTGGGAGGCCGAGATGGGCGGATCACTAGGTCAGGAGATCGAGACTATCCTGGCTAATACGGAGAAACCCTCTCTCTACTAAAAAATACAAAAAAACTAGCCGGGTGAGGTGGCGGGCGCCTGTAGTCCCAGCTACTCGGGAGGCTGAGGCAGGAGAATGGCGTAAACCCAGGAGGTGGAGCTTGCAGTGAGCTGAGATCCGGCCACTGCACTCCAGGCCTGGGCGACAGAGCGAGACTCCGTCTCAAAAAAAAAAAAAAAAAAAAAGAAAGTTATTACAAGAAGGACTAGAACTTGCTAACCTTACAGGACTTCACAGCCTGTCTGGCTGCTTTCTGTGTGCCACTCTAGGGCATCCACCGCTAACCGCTGTCCCTCTGCCATGAGGATCCTCTACCTCTGCCCAAGCTAACAACCTCCGAAACCTCTCATATGCCCCTATCCCTAACGTGCCCTTATACCTAAACCCCAGTCAGGAGAAGTTTCCCTACTGTTTCTCAGGAACCAGTTCCAGCCTCTGCAGCATCACTGCAACGCCCCCTAATATCACCTTAAAGGCTCCGTCAGGCATATTCTTCTGGTGTAATGGAACATTATCTAAGAACCTACCTAGTCCCTCTGTTAACAACCTACTGTGTCTCCCTGTCACATTAGTTCCCCGGTTGACTCTACTAACTGCTGGCGAGTTCCTAGGGTATACCGGTAACTGGACTAGTGCTGTTATTCACCCAGACCCTAGACCGAGACCTGCACGAGCCATATTTCTCCCCCTCATTGCAGGAATCTCCCTCACCGCATCCTTCATTGCGGCCGGACTGGCGGGGGGAGCCCTAGGTCACACCCTCATAGAAAGTAACAAGTTGTACCAACAATTTGCCGTTGCTATGGAGGAGTCAGCTGAGTCCCTTGCCTCCCTCCAGCGGCAGCTCACGTCCCTAGCACAGGTAACCTTGCAGAACCGGAGGGCCCTAGATCTACTCACTGCAGAAAAAGGTGGTACTTGTATGTTTCTAAAAGAAGACTGTTGTTTCTACATAAATGAATCAGGGCTTGTAGAGGACCGGGTCCAACAGTTACGCAAGTTAAGCACTGAAGTAAAAACACAGCAGTTTGCTTCAGCTGCAGACCAATGGTGGAATTCCTCTATGTTTTCTCTGTTAGCCCCCTTCCTTGGACCCCTGCTAAGTCTACTATTTCTGCTTACCGTAGGACCTTGTGTTGTTAACAGAATTTTACAGTTTGTTAGAGAGAGATTTGACACCGTACAACTCATGGTTCTCAGAGCCCAATACCAACCTGTAAACACTGAGACAGAATCAGACTTATAAGACCCAAGATTGGCTCTAGAGATGCCTGAAAAGAAGGGGAGAATGAAAGGAGCTGGGCACATTCCTCAGCCCCAGGGGAAAACTCCGTGAGCCCAGTACAAACACATCCCATCCTCCCATCCCACCACATATCGCCATATATCTCTCAAACTCCCTGAGCCCAGTACAAACACATCCCATCCTCCCATCCCACCACATATCGCCATGTATCTCTCAAACTCCCTGAGCCCAGTACAAACACATCCCATCCTCCCATCCCACCACATATCGCCATGTATCTCTCAAACTCCCTGAGCCCAGTACAAACACATCCCATCCTCCCATCCCACCACATATCGCCATGTATCTCTCAAACTCCCTGAGCCCAGTACAAACACATCCCATCCTCCCATCCCACCACATATCGCCATGTATCTCTCAAACTCCCTGAGCCCAGTACAAACACCACCTGGAAAGTCTCCGATAAGGAGACGGCCGTTCAAGGTTTTACTGAAAGCGCGGGAATCAAAAGAATTCCTTTGTTCCCCTGTAACTCTCGGGCTATAAAAAGCAAACGCTCGCATTGTTCGAGGCCCTCTTGTACACTGTGGAATGGAGGGACCAGGTTCGAACTTGTAGTAAAGATCCTTGCCGCTTGGCTTTGACTCTGGACTCTGGTGGTCTTCTTTGGGGAACAAACAGTCTGGGCATAACAGTAGAACAACATGTGCCCCTGCAGTTTGCTGAATTTCAGGGCATCACCACCTTATTTCAAGAGTGTCTTTTCCTATCCTCTAGAGTTTTGCCCACTTAAGCAATGGTTTTGCTGTAATAAAGAATTACACTATTTATCAAAATGTTACTTTGGAGAATAAAGTTTTCTTAAACTATCAGGCCCATAGCTAATGCCAATGGCTCCAAGGATGAGAAGGTAAAAAAGCCTTTTTTTGGGGGGGGGGGGCCCAAGAGAAAAAAATCACGTTTCAAACTGTCTTGTGCTAGTCACTGGAAAATCAGAAGTGAACACTTCTCTCTGTGCCCCAAACCTTTCTCATTCAATTATCACTAAATCATATTGACTATACCTCTTTTCTGCCTCTGTTTTATATTCCCACTACCACTGGGAACATAAACATTTACAAAATGGTTTTTATTTAAAAGAAAATGCCAACTATTAATGCGTTTTTTACATGAAAAAAATTAAGCAAATGAAAAAAGCATAACACTAAAAAAAGGCCAACATATTAAAATGAGTAACTGAGATTCTGAACTTTATTTATTTCACCATGGATGGGTGAAAACCTTCTAATACACTGATACTAGTCCAAGGATGTGTGAGAAGAAAACTATAGTTCACTACTGCAAAAGCTTCCTTTGTCTCCTGGTTTCTTTACCTGGTTCCCTTCCATCAATTCCAGCAAACTATAGGCCACAGGCCAAATATAATCTGCCTTATGGCTTTGTAAATAAAGTTTTATAGGAGCTCTATCATGCCTGTTTGCTTACATAGAATCATCATGGCTTTCACACTACAACAGCAAACAACAGCAGGGTAAGTAGATATGACAGAGACCACATAACCTCAAATATTACCCACCTGGTCCTTTACAGAAAAAGCTTGCTAACCCGTTTTATACCACGACCAGAATGCCTTAGTACTCAAATTTAATCTTGCGATTCCCCTGCTCAAATGTCTCCAATGAGCCTCTGCAGCAAACACTGTGGGCTCCCTCACAATAGCCACGCCTTATTCTTTCTTGCAGAAGAAACACAAGTCTATTGGGATATTTATTATCCCAATCCCCCTCCTCAGCCTCAGAAACAGAAATGTTTATTCTAAGCTAATCACATATTTGCCTTCCCAGTGCCTGATTTGGGAATGAGCATGTGGTGTGACCCAGCCAATGAAATGTTACAGGAAGCCCCTTGCATGCTTCTAAGTTTTCTCCCTGTTTAAAAGACACATGTGAAGAAAAGCAGCTCTTGTGATGTTGTGCCGTGAGAACAAGATGTTTGGAGCTGCTGCGATTAGCCAACCCTGAAAGGAGACATGAATAAAACACTGCCAACAGCACAGCTGAAAGAGGAACAAGTGGGATACCTAAGATATCACCGAACAACCAAAACAACTCTGGTTCCTACTGTTTTAGCCACTGCTCATCAGTATTTGCAGTCCAAAGCATTCTATCTGGTAAATTTCCCATGGCCCACAGGATAAGCCCTACTCATTTCTACAGTATTAAAAAGTCTACCATAAATTTGCCTTAGCTAAGTATTCACCTCATTCCCAACCTCTGGTATCTCACACTTTTGGTGCTAGCAAAAGTGAACTGCTCAGAAACCCTGCAAAGTTCACTCAAGCATCTTGTCTTTTGCACTTGCTGCTCTTCCTGCCAAACAGGCAATCTCGTTAGACGTTCCTTCTGGCAAACACACCAACTCGTTGCATGTTCCTTCTGCCAAACATTATTCTTCTTCTGCTTCTTTACCTAGAAAAATTCTTCTCACTCTGTATGTTTACCTTAAATCACACCTGTTTTTTCCCCAAAACTTTTATTCCTCATCACATATGTCTGGCACATAATCAATATATAACAAATCATAATTATAAGCTTCCAGTGGGCATCTAGCACACAGTAAGCACCAAACAAAGTAGTAAAATAATAAAAACGACAATGATAATAACAAGCTCCTGTCTGTATTTTTGTTTGTGTTCTGTAGCATTACAAAAATGGTTAGTATCTAAAAGATATTTGATAGTTATTTGTTAAGTGGACAAGTGAAAACATAAATAGAAATGGGTTCTTTGAAAATTCTGTTGAAAAGGCACAGAAATGGAGACAGCTCTATTATGAGCACCTTAAAGATCAAAACTACATCTGTTCCATCTTTGTCTCCTGCAACTTATGAAACCTAACTTACAGAAGCTCTGTGATAAATAGATAGCTAAAGGTGTCCTCCTACAGTTTGGATTATACAATGTATCAGGTGTCCACAACCCAGTAGCATACTAGCATTTTTGTTATTGTGAAACATTTTTCTACTTTTATTATAATCTGCTGAGCCTAGAGTGGGGCAATTTGTATATTTATTATGGCAATCTTTTGGCAAATGGTAGCAGAGCATCTTGTTCTAACAAAATTACTGTTATCACGACAATTAACCAGCAGGTAGAACACATCTTGTTCCAACAAAGTAAATGTATCTCTTTCCAACTTCAAATGAGGAGGAACGAAGTCAGTAACAGTAAAACCTTGTTGGGACAAGCGTATGTAACACGACTTGTGCTTCAGCATTCTTGTGATCAAAAATTGCTGGGGCAGGAGAATGGCGTGAACCCAGGAGGCGGAGCTTGCAGTGAGCCAGGATCGCGCCACTGCACTCCAGCTTGGGCGACAGAGCAAGACTCCGTCTCAAAAAAAAAAAAAAAATTGCTTACTTTCACTTTTTTATCTATGGTAGGACCACCCAGAGCAAGGGTCCACAACTCCCAGGCCACAGACTGGGACCCATCCATGGACTATTATGAGCCACACCACACAGGAGGAGGTGAGCAGCAGGCAAGCCAGGGAAGCTTCGCCTGTGTTTATAGCCACATCCCAAGGCTCATATTACCGCCTGAACTCTGCCACCAGTCAGACCAGTCAGAGAATTAGATACTCATTGGAGCATGAACCCTGTTGTGAACTGCCCGTCTGAGGGATCTACATTCTGTGCTTCGTATGAGAATCTAATGCCTGATGATCTGTCACTGTCTCACTTTGCCCCCAGATGAGACCGTCTAGTTGCAGAAAAATAAGCTCAGAGCTTCCATAGATTCTACATGATGCTAAGTTGTATAATTATTTCATTATATATTACAATGTAATAATAATATAAATAAAGTAGCACAATAAATGTAACATGATTGAATAATCCTGAAACCACTCCCACCTTCCCTCAGCCCATGGAAAGATTTGTCTTCCACAAAACCAGTCCCTGGTGCCAAAAAGGTTGGGGACAACTGACCCAAAGTAATTCACTATCACAAGTCTTACCTGGATTGCTGTTTTCAGAAGAGATTTTTAGCATCCGTTTTTCTTTGTAGTCGAAAATAATTGGCAAATTCTATGTATCAAATGCAATAAACCAAGTTACTATTTTAATACTGATATAAAAAATACTTACCAAATGTAAAATTCTTAGAGTATTTCTATTATCATAATATCAGAACTTAACAGTATCATCCCATTCACTTATGAGTACATTCTACAAACTTCTCTTTAAGCTTCTAATTAAAGAAGAAAACAATGTAAGGTGAAATGCTCAGAAATCAAGGGCATGGTGACCCAGTAAATTAGCTTACATTATCATGACATAATAGAAAGTGTCCCAGCTCTGCATAAGTCCTAGCTCCATAATGAACAGCTATTTGTTCTTGGACAATTTGCTTCTCTTAGGCTCAATGCCTTCTTCAACAAAGTGAGGACTTTGCTGCCTTATTTCATATTTTACTAGGTTGTTATAAAGATTTAACAAGATATTTTTTAAATGCTCAGAGAAATAGTAAAGCAATGGAATAATCTGTTCCTAAACTTTATGACTAAAATTATCTTGGAATCCCAAATAAAACCCAATGTGTATTTTGTTCATAGGTTCTAATATGCAAATGTAGTTTTCAGAAAATGTTATTAAGTCCTAATTTTGCTTTTCAGTTGTCCTACTCCTTATGGCTTATAATTCAGGGCATCTCAACTATGTCATAGTTTGTAACTAAATTTATTCATAAATATCTCATTAAAGTAGCTAATGTGATTGTCCACTATTATGGAGTTGACCAATCACACCAAGGGCAGAAAAACCAATGGATGTTAAGACCTGGCTTGGACCAATGATCCTTCTCTACAGACTCCAACTCTGAGCCAGATGTTTGTTAGGATAATGCTTTATATTGATGTTCAATGCCAGCTGGCAGGGGAGACCAAAACTCTTTTATTTTTTTTAGTTTCCATGAAGAAGTTGCAAGTTGACATTTTCTAGTTTTCGACATACATGCTAACAATATAATTTTGCACCGAACATGTTATTCAGCTCTAAGTCATCTCATAGACCATCTTACATGACTATTTTTGCAGCACAAATCACAATTTCAGTATTTTGGTGGCACCCATCTTTTGCTTTGCTTCACAGTGTTTCCTTACAGCTAGTCAGCAAATAGTCAAATGACCTTCCAGTGACTGCATAGAACATGGAATGCTTCAAAAATTTGTGCTGCCTCCTTATGCAGAAGCCACACTAATTTTCTCTGTATTGTTCTAATTTTAGGATATGTGCCACCGAAGCAAGCACAAAGCCCTACTTTTACACATGATTAGTGATGAGTCATGGACGAGGCTTGGCTCTGTTAAGTCCAACTAACCTACTTGAGATTCTGAGAATTCTCTTCAATGGCTTCCTGTGAGGTAGAATTTGAAAATATTTTAAAATCTTGAGCTAGAGATAGAAGTAACTTGGACGATTTTCATTATCATGTAAAACAGATCACTCAAGGGCCAACCACAACCGGGAGCCCCTGCTCGTGGAAGGTTCATATGAGACTTTCTCCTGCCTAAGGTTCTATACAGGATATAAAGGTGCCTCACAGCACAGACCTGGTAGCAAAGAAGAAGAAACAAACACTGATCTCTTTCTCTCACGTTATTTGAACCCCTCTGACCCTTCAGAACAAGCCCACCTGATATCTGCTAGAGAAAAGACCAACAACTGCCTCAAAGGATCTCTGACCGTGAAGGTCTCAGCTAATTCTTGGCTAAGATGTGGGTTCCACATTAGGTTCTGAATATGGGGGGAAGGGTCAATCTGCTCACTTTGTCTGCGGATAAAGTCAGGATGCCCAGCAGCCAGAGCAGGGTGCTGGTGCTTTGGGAACAATGGCTGAGCATATAAGCATAGGTATGGGAACTAAAATACGCTGTAACTTCAAAGTCACCGTATGAATTGCCAGGAAGGCTTGAGGGATCTGAATCAGTAAGGGCATCTTGGTGTCAAAGGTCAACCATTACCAGGCAGCAGGACCAGTTTGAGTGGCAACAATGCAGCGACAGAAACAATGGAAACAACAGAATGACTGGAATGTCCTTTTTTTCCTCCTCCTTCTGACTTGATAAAAGGGACTGTCTTCCTTGGATTTAGTGAACCCCTTCGGTTCTTGAAAAATTCATGGAGTATGTAGGAGACAGTCCCCAGAAGACAGTACAAGACTTTCTGCTAAACTGGACATTTCAAGACCCAAATAACTAATCAGAAAAATCAAAGATGTGACACCATTTTTTATCCCATGCATAGGTGTTATACTTGGATGAAATGAACAATGTTGGGATCTCTAAGGATAAAGGTCTTAAAAGTCCTGAGATAAAGAATCCTCCACCCACTGGTACTTCTAACTTGTCTTGCTTTTTTTGTGAGTTCTGGCTGATGCAAGGAACTCACTCACTGTCATTCTAAAACTATCTGAACCGAACTATGACATCTCACCTGATACGTAAGATGCAATTGTTACAATTATTTTAAACCTCAATTTAGCATTAACTCCCCTTTTAATGTAAACACTTACACATTATGATGACTAGAAACAGCATACTCTCTGGCCGTCTGTCCAGACAGATCTTGAGAAGATACATCAATATTTTGCTCAAGTAGAAGGCTGACTAGACTTGCTGATCCACAACATACAGCAAGTATGAGAGCAGTTCTAAAATGACAGAGATAATTTCTCCCTTAGGAACTGCAATAAAGTTATTTTTAAAGCTAATTTGATATATTTTACCAATTTAACATCTTGTCTCTCCGTGCAGAATTAAACATTTACATGTACCAAAAGACATAGCATCTTGGGTGCTCAAGTGTTCATCTTTGTAAAATACCACCAAGGTTAAAAGGAAGGGACAAAAAGGAAACCTCTTATCTCACTGGGGCGTTGCATAGTAGAAGCTACTAATTTAAAGTCCTTTGATGGGCAAGAAACAATGTTAGGACCACTTATCTGAAGTGGACAAAGATTTAAGTGAAGATTTCATCACAGCTTCCCTAGACTGATACGCTGTAATAGAAAATCAGCTAGGGGGTAACATGAACTAGAGCTCTCTGCATGCTGAAAGCAGTAATAATAATAATAGTAAGAAGAGTAGTCACAGGAGTGTCAGTTAATGATGCCAATAAGCATGTACTAGGCACTGAATTAAGTGCCATATATATCTCTCTTACTTATGCACAGTCAACTTTGAAGCATATATTCTCCTACTTTTCATATATGACAACATATTTGGTGGTAAGTAACATTCCCAAGGTCACACACCTAGCAGGTAAGAAAGCTAGGAATTAAACTCAGTCTTGTGTGAATCCAAAGCCTAGCTCTTTTCTCTTTTATCACCCACCTACAGCTTGCCTTCATGAAAGGAAAAGTGTATCCACTTAAAACTATTTTCACTCCCTCTTTCCATACCAATTAAAAATAAAAACATCAAAATACACTGGAAATAAAAAAGGAAGAAGGCTGTTGAACCCATAGTATGTGGGAATAGCAATTAATTGTCATGTAGGGATAAGCTAACATTAATATTCTTCAAAGAAAGCAACTTAAAGCAGAGTCATTGAAAAGACAAAAGAATTTTCAACCCCTACTTATGTTTAATATAGCATATTTAGTGGAAAAGCATCTAAGACACAGAGGTTAAAAACTGGTAGAAAGGGTTAAGAAGTTCAATACTGAGTCATAAAGTAAACTGAAAGTTAAAGTTCACACTTCATAAAATCAATACAAAATCCCTCCAGCTAACATAAGATCATGTAACCAAAACATCATACAACAAAGAACATCAGTCAATACAATAAGAGAAGATGAATCCTACAAAAACTGTACTTTATGTTGCCCAGTCCAAATAACTGTTTTTCTACCTGACAGATTTGTGTTGATACTGACCACTATGTCCCAATAAGTACACATTAATCTTATTAATTTAATATTTATGACTTGAGTGACTGCTATCAATCTAGTTAACAACACACAGATTAAAACTAATAACTATACCTTCCATATCCATCAAGTGCATTTAAATTAGCTTTTTTCTTGACTAAAAATTTCACCACTTGCTGTTTTTGTTCATGTACGCCAAGTAACAGCGGTGTGAGGTCATGCTGTAAAACAATATAAAGCAAAAGCGAATGCAATTCAAAAAAGTACATACTCCTCAACTGAAGCGGAAACTTTATATAAGATCCTACCGACTTACACGCATACAAAGTAAGTAACATGCAGCTGCTTCCTCCTCAATCTTCTGTGCTTTCCCACGTGCTGCTCCTTCCCTTGGAAACACCCCTTCTCTGCCTCACCACATCAACGCTGATCATCTCAAAAACTCACTTTCAACATTCACTGCTTCCAAGACTCTTTGCTTCTAACCCAGCATTCGGCATGCTATTATTGGATGATAACATTTTTCCCACCTAAACAAAGAGCTTCTTGAGGGCAGGGGCTGTATCTTTTGTCTCTATATCCTCCACCCTAAGAAAAATTGTTGTGTATAAAGCAATAATTTGCATGTAAAAAATTTCTTTAGTTTCACGTTTTACCAAAAGTTCAAGCTCCAACAGGTAATAAAAATTGCTATTAATACTCATACTGCCCATTTGAAAAAATTTCCCAACATTTATTTATTTAAAATCTATCTGTATTTAATTTTTCCAGATTGTTAATAGATAATCAGTTCATAGGACTACTGAAACTAAATTACAGAATTCCTATCTGTATTCTTAATAACTCCATGGTTTCTAGTGTTTAAAACTGCCATGCTGATTATGCCAAAGCTCTACATACTTATGAGACACACTGGATAGTCCATAATACAGCTTCAATGGACAAAAAAACAGTTTACAATTTGCTACAATTCTAAATGAGAAAACTCTGCTCTTAACAACGGCTTACTGACCTAAGCACTTGAATGATAACAAAGAGACACAAAATCCCGAGAGGATCATCCTCTACCGACTCAAAGACTACTCACTGCACATTTCTAAAGACCTTCTGAATGGCAGCGAATAACTGACGGTAGGAAGGAAAGGGTATTACTCTGTAAGCTGATAGATACTGCCAATAATATTCATTTTAATGTCTCACCACAGAGATAAAAGTCAGACTAGGCCAGGAATGGTGGCTCACACCCATAATCCTAGCATTTTGGGAGGCTGAGGCAGGTGAATCACTTGAGCCCAGGAGTTTAAGACCAGCCTGAGAAACATGGCAAAAACCTCATCTCTACGAAAAAAAAAAAAAAAAAAGAAATACAAAAACTGAGGTTGGAGGACCATCTGAGTGAGTTTGGGGAGGTCAGGGCTGCAGTGAGCTGTGATTGCACCACTGCACTCCAGACTGGGAAACAGAGTGAGACCACATCTCAAAAAAAAAAAAAAAAAAAAAAAAAAGAGTCAGTAATGTAATTGGATAGGAAAGATTTAAAGAAATCAGCACATATCCAACTCCAACTCTTCTACAGATATCTTAAGTTTCTGAGATATAAGAATTTACATATTACATTTATGTATTCAGTGGTTCTTAAGCAGGTGTGTATCCAGATTTTGAGAAAACTCTTGTTGTTGTTATTGTTGATGTTAGAGACAGGGTCTCATTATGTTAACCAGGCTAGACTCGAACTCCTGAGCTCAAGCAATCCTCCCCCTCAGCCTCCCTAGCAGCTGGGACTACAGCCATGCACCACTATGCCTGGCTTCAAGGAAACATTTTTAAACATACATATCTAGGCTTTACTGGACTTACTCTATCAAAATCTTCAGGAAAAAGCCGAGACTTATTGATTATTTAAAAATTTTCCTCAGGTTACTGGGATGCAAAATTCTAGCTGGAAGCTAATACAACAGACAGTTACTTCAGTCTCATTTCTCACCCACGTGACCAATTCCCTTTCTCATTTGAAGATTTGGCCAAAAAGAGGAAAGAGTAGGAGACAGACTCATTTGCTGAAAACACCACATAATTTTCCCCGGTAAGAGAAGAACAAGGTCTAGTAAACTCAAAATCCAACTTGATCTTGTTACTGAAAGCTCCTTATCTCCCACCTTCCCATCCAGACATGCTAGATTTGAAAGCAGAGTTGAGACTCTAATTGGCCATTTCTACCAGAATAGGATACTAAGTCAGTTAATTACTTGTTATTCCCTCTGCTCAAGGGTTTCCCATTACATGACCACCTATTTACTGCCAATCTGGTTCTTCAGAGGCCTCCTAAAATTGATCTCTAGGCAGTTCACAACTCAGTAACCCCCCCTCCCAAAATGAAAACTGTCATTCTCTAAAATTGAAGAGAACCTTGTCTCACCATACAAAGGAAACAAATAAATGAACCACACACAGATAGACACACACACAGACACAGACACACACACACACACAACCTCTTCATGGTCTTTTCCCTCTATTACCTAATTTCCAAACTGGCCTTGGTATTTCTGATTGCTCTTTTTCCCTTTCCACTTCTGCCTCATGAGCAATCAGAAATATCTTAAGCCTTGCCACTGAGAGGTGCATCACCTCAAATCTATTACTGTTTTTTGGGAACTTGCCAAAGCAGCAGGATTTCTATTCACTGAAACATGTTTAAGTGTTCTTGGAGTTTTCGTGTAAAACCTATTTCAGGGCAAATTTTGCAATTTTACATTCATTAGGGGAAAAAAAAAAACCTAGGAGGGAAAAATTGAAAAATAGTATTACCTTTTACCAATTCAGTGTTTTCAAAAAAAGTATTTACCACAAGTGCATTAAAAAAAACTGTACCCTCAAATGATTCTTTGAAAGTAACAACATTTAAAATAAAATCTTAGATAATTAAGTCATTTCAAAATGTTTTCATTCAGGTTATGCTTGAGCTTCCAAATACGGAAAACTGGCCCTTACACAGGTCACTGTTAAAATGAATGCATTTCAGCATTTTGAAAAGAAAACTGGTGGATCTATACCTTGTTTTTTGATTCAATAGCAGCACCATGTAAAAGCAGTGCTTTGGCCATTAATTTATCTTCATTGTAGATAGCATAGTGTAGAGCGGTATTTCCATACTCATCTGGAATATTTGGATCAGTGCCATGTTCTAGCAACATTAACGCACATTCATCTTCTTGGCATTGTACGGCCTGTCAGTGTTAGACCAAAAACAAATTATAAATGCTAGGAATTCCAAGTAACATTCCACAGCTTTCACCAGCTAGTTACATTTAGAGCAGAAAACTCATTTTTATGCTATGTATTGAAATCAAACCCATCTCACGCTGATACAGTTGGCTACTGCATACCTCTGTCAGAGCTGTCCTGTTTTTGTTGTCAAGGACATTAAGTTGACATTGTCTGTCCAGCAGGAGTTTTACTACTTCTGAATTCCCATTGGCAGAGGCCAGATGTAGAGCAGTGCTAGGAGAGTGAGAAGACTTTTTAGGAAATTGTAGTGCACTAGCTACAGGCACATCAATGATTCGTGTAATTGCAAACACTGAATAGCCTGCTATTACTCTGCCTTCAAAACAAACATTTAATTTTCCCATGAAGAAAGCACATTGTTTATTACCTCTCATTACTCGCTGTATTAATGAAAGAGCAGCCTATTTGAATAGAAACAGCACAGCCCTTGGATGACATTCAGCTTGGGCTGGAACCCTACTTGAAGCTCTGTCACTTCCCAGCTGTTGCTTAGCCTTTTGGTGTCTCAGTTTCCTCATCAATAAAATGGGAATGAAAATAGTAGCTTTCTCACAGGAAACCACTGTAACGCTTAAATGAGACTCTACGCAAAAGATATAGAATAGTTCCTAACACAAACAGCTCAATAATTGTTAGATATTATAATTTTTACTAATACCCTAAAGACCTTTGAATTAAGTGAGATGATACAATTATATCTACACTTTCAGGTACGTTTTAAAGACTACAGGTAACATTGTATTTCAGTGATTCTAAGATGATCATTGTCTCCATGTTGTCTCCACTGAAATACCACTTATAATTCATGATTTACTATAATTGGCGGCATTTAAATAATTCTCTTATTGAGACATAAAATAATGGGGCATCATACAACCCCTGGTGCCTTACATTAAGTAGAATATGTTATAACAGGTCTGGGGCAGTTCCAGTCAGATGACCAGCATTTAAATAGATTTTAGTTCTTAAAAAACCTATGGAATAAGAGGGCTGAGGTGAAAACAAAAACAAATTTCTAAAATAAACTAATTCTTACTTTGGTTTTCAAAAAACTTTAAGCCAAAGAATACCTGGAAATTCAAATAAATACCATGGGCTCATTTTTTTCAATATTTAGATTTATCAATGTATGTACATCAGATATTTCCAATCTTTCATATTAGGATTTAAGACTGTTATAAATTTTCTTTTTTTAAAATGGATTTATGAAACTATTTGCGAAGCTTTTTTCAACATTTACATTCAGGGGTACAGGTGCAGATGTGCCGGTTTGTTACACAGGTAAACGTGCGCCAAGGGGGTTGGTTGGACAGATGATTTCATTACCCAGGCGTTAAGCCAGTATCCGTTCACTCTATTTCCTGCTTCTCTCCCTCCTCCCACCCTCCACCTCTGATAGGCCGCCCGGCGTGTGTTCCTTCCCTCTAGGTATCTGTGTGTTATCATTTAGCTCCCATTTGTAAGTGAGAACACGCAGTATTTGGTTTTCTCTTCCTATGTTAGTTTGCTGAAGATAATGGCTTTCAACACCATCATGTCCCTGCAAAGGACATGCTCTCGTTCTTTCTTTTATGGCTGCATAGTATTCCCTGCTGGTTATCTACCACATTTTAGTTCTTAAAACAACTAAAATAGTCTTTATCCAAGACTTATAAATGTTCAAAAAGGCAATTAAAGGTTATCTTTTACTATTTTCTACCTTCAGAAATGCTTTTGTTTGAAAGGAGGGAGGAAAAGCTTCAATTGAGATTAAGTCCTAATGCTCCAACTTTAAATCTCTCAGCTTGCTCATGCCCAGCAGGTAAACATGAAGTTTTCAAAGATGGAAGGATCCTGAGAAATAGTAGAATATGTCTGCCACATAATAGGTGTCTGGCTTATGTCTGATGACTAAATGGATTGAAAGAATGGATAAACGCAGCTTGGGAGTTCAATATTTTTAAAGAAAACTGCTGTAGAGTAGGAGAATACATGTGCAATAGTAATAATCATTTGTATTTGCTATTTTAATTTTCACAAGTATATAACTCAACTAAAATGTCATACTTTTTACACATGTTAACCTATATATAATGAAAAGATAATTATATAATAAAATGTATATACAATAAAATCTACAGGAACAGGTAAACAGAATCCCTCTACGTCTGAAGAGGATAAAAGTTCACAGAAGAGAGTCATCCACAGAAATAAAAATAAATAATAGAATGTGAGAAATTAGTTGTATCTATGCAAGCAGCATATTCCTTCTCTTCCCAAGGATTATTTCATTACTAATGAACCTTAACTAAACTTCAGATGTTCATTGCAGAAATCACAGATAAGAGAAAGGGAAAAACTTCACTTACGAATCCCCAGACATAAGTTTGATTATATTTTCTACATATTTTCAGCTAACACAAGAGCAGATTGTTTGTGTATATGTATAACAGATTTTTTTCTCACTTGATATAGCAAAGTACATCTTTGCATGTCAACATATCTCTGTATCTACTGACGCCCTCAATAGTTACTTATTATTCCATCTTATGGATGCACCGAAATTTGTTCATAAAATCTATGAATTCTTCTAAATACACTGCTGTTTTAAGCAATACTAAGAAAAACAGATGTATCTATTTCATAAAGGTATTTCAGTATAATGAAATTGATAAGTAAAAAGCATATACATTTTTAAAATGTAGTTCTTATCACTAAAGTGTCTGTTTGAAAAGCTGCAGCAACTTAAACTTTGAACAACTATATACGTACCACTATTCTTCATCCTCACAAACTTTGTGGATAGAAAACAGTATTTCATTCCTTTTTTTTTTTTTTTTTTTTGAGATGGACTCTCACTCCATCGCCCAGGCTGGAGTGTAGTGGCGTGATCTCGACTCACTGCAACCTCCACCTCCCTGATTCAAGCAATTCTTTTGCTTCAGCCTCCTGAGTAGCTGGGATTACAGGTGCATGCCACCATGCCCAGCTAATTTTCTGTAATTTTAGTAGAGATGGGGTTTCACCACACTGGCCAGGCTGGTCTCAAACTCCTGACTTTGTGATCCGCCTGCCTCAGCCTCCTAAAGTGCTGGGATAACAGGCGTGAGCCACTGCACCCAGCCTTTCATTCCTCTTCTAACTTAAGTAGAAAACAGTATTTCATTTCTCTAACTTAAATTCCTTCTCCTACCAGGAACACTGTTTTCCTACATACGCAGGTCACTGGTAGCTACGCTAAAAAGTACTATGCCCAATTTTAAAATGCTTATTTTAATGAGCTTATTTTATTATATCTGCATATATAGGCCGGGCACGGTGACTCACGCCTGTAATCTCAGCACTTTGGGAGGCCAAGGTGCATGGATCACAAGGACAGGAATCAAGACCAGCCTGGCCAAGATGGTGAAACCCCATCTCTACTAAAAATAAAAAAAAAAATTAGCCAGGCGTGGTGGCAGGCGCCTGTAATCCCAGCTACTTAGTAGGCTGAAGCAGAGAATTGCTTGAACCTAACAGGCAGAGACTGCAGTGAGCCAAGATCGTACCACTACACTCCAGCCTGGGCAACAGAGTGAGACTCCAACAAAAAAAAAAAAATTTTATATATATATATCTGCATATACATATAAGCATTTGTGTTTTCTTCTGGTATGTTTCTCCTTTTGTGTATTTAAAATTTTTAATCTATACTCTTATTTTTGTGACATAAAAATCTAGCTAGTTTTCTCCAAAAATGAATTATGAACAATCCACCTTTTTTAAATAATACAAAACATCACCATTATCAAGTGCTAAATTCTTACATATATTTGGGTATTTCTGGATTTCCTATTCTGTTCTACTCACTGATCTTTTCAGCTGTTAGTGAACAATTTGTGGAAATAGCACACGCACATTTTGATATCTGGAAAAGCAAGTCTTTTTCCATTCTGTTACAAAAAAATAATTTATCACAATAATAAAAGACAGCATGTGTAAAAACTCTAAAACTTTGCTATTTTTATTTGGCATAGGTAAAAGTGATAAATAGAAAAAGCTTACATCTTCAGAAAATTCAATCTTCCTTTTCAAGCACACGAACCTGCTTCCCATTTCAGTTTCCTTCTAAGGTTCCTCAGTAAAGAACATACTTACATAGGGTACATTGATAAAAAATCCATACTGGATTTTATTTGAAGAATATTTAGCCTTGAAGTTGATATGTTATGGGGCTTCGTTCTTAGTTCTCAATATACTTTTCTATAATATATAGAACATTGCTTTAAAATGTGTACATTAAAAATTATCTGCTGCATCAACTTAATTTTTCGAGTTAAATCACTTTAAAACAATCTATTAGTGTTCTGTGAGGGAAATTATAATTGGATTGGAAATCAGCTCAAGTTTTGTTTTGTGTTGCTGCTCACAAAGGGACCTGTGCCCTGACCTCTGACCTCGCTGAGGTTTCCACACCCAGGGTGGTGTGGGGCCTGCGGAGACAAGAAAGCAGCCCCCCTCCTCCCCGGCCAGGAGGGTTTGTCCCCATCACCCCCCCACGTCCCTCCTCCTCCCAGCCCAGGCCCGGTTACCTCTTTTGCTTGTCCATCTTGTTCACGTCAGTGTCCCTGAGCATGACGATGAGATCCTTTCTGGGGACTTTACCCCACCAGGCAGCTCTGTGGAGCTTGTCCAGATCTTCTCGACGGACGTGGTACCTCGGCTCCATGAAGGCGCTGTCGTCGTATTCTTCCCAAGCGCCCACGTTGCTCTTGCTGCTCCTGACTGTCTTCACAGCGGAGTCATCCTGGTCTCCAGAAGCGCCCAGGTTGCTTTTGCCGCTCCCCCTGCAGCAGAGGAAGCAGTGGCAGCACCACTTGGCCATCTTGCTCCTGAATGTCTTCACAGCGGAGTCGTCCTGGTCTCCAGAAGCGACCACGTTGCTCTTGCCGCTCCCCCTGCGGCAGGGCCGAGGCAATGGCAGCACCACTTGGCCATCGTGCTCCTGAAACCAAATGGCTTCTTCACAGAGGACGCAGCCGGCATGGAACCAACCTCAGCCACCATCTGCTTTTAACAGCCAGGGGAGGCTGATGGTAGCGAGCAGATCCCGTCTACCAACCAGTTTCACCAACTAGCAGTAACTCCGGGTTTCCGATCTGTTTGAAGAGAAAGATTAATCCCAGCCAAAACCTGCCAACGCCAGCAGGGGAGCCCAGCCCACCCCACCCAGGGAAAACCCACATCCACCCGGGGCAACCCCACGCCCACCCCAGGAAGGGCCAACCCCCCCCCGCAATAAAACACCCAGCCCACCCAAGGGAATGCCAAACCCAGCAGAGAAAAGGTCAAGCCCAGCAAAGGAACTAGGGAGGAAACGACAACCCAAAGGAGAAAACGTCAATCCAAGGAGGTCCAAGGAGGAACAGCAGGCCCAGCAATCGACGCCAAGCCAAGAACGCAAAGCCAAGCCAAGCCGCTACGCGCGTGTGCCCTGCGCGTGCAAGCCGCTACAGGCCAGCCAAGCAGTTACACGTGTGCCCTGCGCGTGCAAGCCGCTACAAACCAGCCAGTTACCAGTCGCGCGTGCGGCGTGCGTGTGCAAACCGCTACAAGCCAGCCAAGCCGGTACAGGCCAGCCAAACCGTTACGCGCGTGCGGCGTGCGTGTGCATCTCAGGTGGCACCAGTGCACGTGGCACAGACAGTGGCGGATCCGTGCAAACCGCATGGTTAAGTCTTGGCGCCACGAATGTCGCTGACAGCCTTGTGTTCCCAGCAAACTTCGCAGGAGTCAGCCGAGCTTTCAGGCCAATGAGAAGCCTCCGGTGGGGGGAAAAAAGCCTCGAAGCAGGACTGGGCCTGAGCGCCTGGAACCTGAGGATGCTGACAGCCTCCTATGAAGAAAGCCCCCAAGACACTCCCGGCCGTGCCGTTGTGCGTGGCAGCGGCTGCAGCTCGGAACTCAGGCTGAGGGAGCTGGCTGCAAATAGCCTCAAAATTGCGGACCACAAAACACCCACCGAGCCCAGCACCTGCCTGAGACGCCTTCCACACTTGCTCCTCTTTGGTCCGCACACAGAACATGAGACCATCAGTGAGGGGGCACTTGTGGTCACAGGATCACGGCCAGCTCCTGCCCCGGTGCCTCCTGCCCGGTGTCCAAGCCAGAGCCAACAGCTGTGGGGCTTCTGGCCTGGGGGGCTCTGCTCCTGGGGGGCATGCAATAGGGTCAAGGTACAGGCTGCTGGGTGCAGGCTGGCAAGAGGAGGCTTGGAGGAGCACCTCCCACTGATGGGGAGATGCAGAAAGTCCCCCCCTGTGCAGATCCTGGGAACAGGACACTGAGCCTCCCTGGTGCTGGCATCTGAGCTGGACCAGGGCAGTGGCACCTCAACCCTCCTGCTTATGCAGCCAGGCTCCAACCAGGCTGCTTCACCCAAACCAGTAGGTGCTTTGGTGTGGGAGGAAAAATGGATTCTGAGCCCGGACACCAACCTGCACTTGCCAAAAAAAGTAGAGGGGAAGCCAGTCACAAGTGAAAAAAAAAAAAGACTGTTTTGTAACTGAAGTCTTGTCTAACATGCAGGGTTAAGCTCCTCTTGCTTGATAATAAACTAAATTTTGAACGAAACAAAAAGAAAAAAGACACACACACAATTTTTCCCTTGTCCCTCTGTGATCCCGAGCCAGGAAGCAAGGGGAAGCCTGGCCTCCTGGGCTCTCTCCCCAGCTGCGGGCTGAGCAGTTTCCTCCAGCTGGGCTCAGTGGGACCAGGCTGCCCTTCCTCCCTGCATGGACATCCCCACATCTTCCATTGCCCCATACAGAGTGCCATGATTCGGGTTCAAATCCCGGCTCCAGCACTCACAGCCTGTGTTACCTGGCAAATGCCTTGCCCTCAGGCACCTGCTGTCTGTGTCCTTCCTGACAGGAGGGACGGGAGGTGCTGTCCCTGACATGAAGTGCTGTAACAGTCAAACACAAGCAGAGCACGAGACGCCTGCGTGGGGGACTGCCCTGCTGGCTGCTGGGGGTGCTCACCGAAGAGCACCTCCCATCTGCCCACATGGCCTTGCAGGTCGCAGCACTTATTAGGCACCTGACTACGGTAAATCCCTAAACAAAGCCCTGAGCTGCCCTGGGGAATGTGACCAGGGCGATGGACCAGGAAGCACAGTCTGGGGTGCCAGGCATGAGGATAAGCCAATCTCTTCCCGGCAGCTTTGGGTCCCAGGGCACCCTCAGTGGACAGAGAACCCAGAGATGCCACAAGGCTTGAGCTGCATCCCCGAGTTCCAGCCCAGCCATGCCGGGCCCAGGGGTACTTTGGGCACTAAGTTGGGATGAGGAGGGGCCAGGTGACACTCCTGTGTTCCAGGATCTGGTCAAGAGGGTGGTACCCTGTCACTGCTTGGCTCCACCTGGTCCCAGTGGAACAAGAAGAGCAGGAAGCTTCTAGCACCCACCCTCTGGGCCACCAACACCCAGATCCACAGTGTGGCCACCTGAGTCAGCACCACCTGCCTTGGGGACCGGAGCATGAAGGCCCAGATACGACCAGCACAGTGCAGCAGAGGATGCAGGTGGGCAGGATGTGGTGTGCGGATCCAAGGAGCCCCTCTCGAGGCTGGGGCATAACCTCTCCATCTTCTTGACACATATTTTACCTCTTTGTAGGGTACATACAAATGCTTGTTACATGCATAAAATGTGTATTCTGGTTACTTTGAATATTTGCACATATTGTTAGTCACCATAGTCTGCTGTCAAACATTATAGCTTATTTCTTCTAACTGCAGGTCTGTACCCAATTGCCAACTTCTCTTCATTCTCCCTTCCACACCCCATCTTCCTGGCCTCTGGTAACTGCCATCATATTCTCTGTGTCCATGAGATCAAGTTTTAGCTCCCACATGTGAGAACCTGCAGTATTTGTCCTTCTGTACCCGGCTTATTTTACTTAATGACTTCCAGAGCTACCCATTTCTGAAAATGACATGATTTCATTATTTGTTATGCCAAATATTCTACTGTGTATATTGAGCACATCTTATCCATTCATCTGTTGATGAATACTTGCATTGACTCTGTATCTTTGCTATTGTGAATAATGCTGTGATAAACACAAGCATGCAAGTTACCCTTTGTTACACTGAACTTTTTCTTTCGGATGAATACCTCCCCCCTAGTGAGACTGCTGGACCATACAGTAGCTCTATTTTTCTTTTTTTTTTTTTTTTTTAAGAATTCTCTACACTGGTTTCCATCCTGCTTGTACTGATTCGCATTCCTACTGACAGTGTAGCAGTTTCCATTTCTCTGCATTCCCACCAGCATCTGTTACTTGTTTTATTAATAATACCCATTCTAAGTGAGGTGAAATAATATCTCGCTGTGGTTTTGATTTACATTTCCCTGATCAATGACGTTGAGCATTTTCTCATATACATCTTAGCCATTTGTATGTCTCTATTCCCGTCCTTTGCCAATTTTTAATGGCATTGTTTTGTTAACTTTTCAGGAGTCTGAGTTCCTTGTATACTCTGCGTATTAGTTCCCTGTCAGAGGAGTAATTTGCAAGTATTTTCTCCCACTCCAGGGGCTGTCTCTTCACTGTGTTGTTTCTTTTGCTGTGCAGAAGTTATAGCCCACTTATCTGTTCTTGCTTTTGGTGCCTGTACTTTTGAGATCTCATTCATAAATTATTTGCCTAAGCCAATATTCTCAAAACTTTTTCCTGTTTTTTCTGGCAGTTCTATAGTTTCTGGTCTGACGTTTAAGTCTTTTTTTCTTTCTTTGAGACGGAGTCTGGCTCTGTCTCCAGGCTGGAGAGCAGTGGGGCAAGCTCTGCTCACTGCAACCTCTGCCTCTCAGGTTCAAGTGGTTCTCCTGCCTCCTGAGTAGCTGGGACTACAGGCGCCCACCACCATGCCTGGCTAATTTTTGTATTTTTAGTAGAGACGGGGTTTCACCATGTTGGCCAGGATGGTCTCGATCTCTTGACCTCATGATCCACTCACCTTGGCCTCCCAAAGTGTTGGGATTACAGGTATGAGCCACCGCGCCTGGCCCTAAAGTCTTTAATCGATCTTGGATTGGCTCCTATTTCCAACCTGAGACATGGAGGAAGTTAAGAATGACTTTGCTGAGATAGTAAGACAACTGCATAACTAGAAATAACTGTCAGGAGAAACCCATTGTGTGTTACTAAGGGCACATTTTTATATACTTCTTTCACAGGAACAAAGCAGCCAAGTAATTCACTACCCGAATTAAATGTATGACTTTTAAAGAGGAAGCCTTGAGAATCTAACCCAATCTAACCATTACTCAAAAGTATTTGGTAAACTGTCACTTTAGGTGGAGGAAGGTAAGAATTACAGGAAGTTGAATTCTTAAAAAATCCACAGACATGTACTGTGCTTGGAGAAAAACTTGTAAAAGTTACCACCCTTCTACCATGATTTGATGTCAAAAACACTAATATATTACTACTTTTATTTCATCAGATTTTCAACTGATTAAAGTTTTGGTCTTAATCGCTCTTTTACAAAATAAACGCTCACTCAGAGCATACAGTTCTACAGCCAGTTTTAGGAACTTAAAATTTTTATATAATTTCAAACGTTGTCACAGGAATAGTACCAAGACTCCTTCTCTTAACCAAGACTTACCAATTTCTAAAATTTGGAGAAATTTTTTCCATTTTGTCCCATTTACTTTGTCCGTTAACATATGTTTTTTAATGATTTCAGTGTAAACTATAGACATAATTACCCCAAAGTGTGCATTTCCTAAGAATAAGGGTATTCTTTTACACAACTCCAGAACAGTTATTGAAATCGGGAATTACTGTTATTATTTTTTGAGATGGTGTATCACCCAGGCTGGAATGCAGCAGTGCAATCTTGGCTAACTGCAGCCTCAACCTTGCAGGCTCAAGCAATCCTCCCGCCTCAGCCTTCTGAGCAGCTGGGACTACAGGGGTGCGCTGCCATGCCTGGCTAAGTTCTGTATTTTTGGTAGAGATGAGGGGTCTCACCATGTTGCCCAGCCTGGTCTTCCACTCCTGGCCTCAAACGATCCTCCTGCCTCAGGCTCCCAAAGGGCTAGGATTACAGGCCTGAGCCACCACACCTGGCCTGATCCCAGTTTTAGAAAAACTCTGTATCTAAATTTAGATGAAAATATATGAATATGTTCGGTGATTGCTTTCACATTTTCTAAACCATACTTTTTTATATCATCAGGAGTCTTCCATAAATGTACTTCGGTTTGAAATATTTTCCTGAAGTAAGACATACTTAGCTGTGACCTGGACAGTTCTCCTCACAGCATCCCCTCCCCACAACCTGCAGGTCCTGAGGTCAGTGGCCCTTGACTCTATATTCTGCCCTAGATCCAGGCCCTAACTCGGGATGGCGGCACCAACTCCTGCCCGGCTCTCGGCTGCCTGCACTGCTGGTCATGGGTGAGAGGATGGCCTGCCCCAGATGAGTGTCAGTGTGTGTTTGTGTGCTTTTGCTGCATTTATTGTGTCTTGCTTTTGTCATCTCTATTTCTCCCTTTCCTCCCTGAGGCCTGCACGGGCAGCTGTGCTACCCACCTCTGAGTGTAGGGTGAGCTGTGGCCCAGGCCTGGGTGCCTGCTGGGACATCCCCGGAGATGTGTGGCAGCAGAACCGGGCGGGTCAGACACTCTAATGGGCACTTGTGCTGCCTTCTGTCCCTGTCATTTGAGGCCATTTTGGCCAATGGGAAAGCAGACCCCTCTGGCAGAAAAAGGTCCACTTTGCCTCAGGCTGGGGTGGCAACTCTGCCTACAGGTTGGGTCTCATCGTGAACCTCTGTGGGCAACTGGCACTGGGAGCAGTAGAGGACGTGTGGGTGCTGCCTTCGCATGTGGAGACAGGGTCCTGCCAACCATCTCTTGGAGGGGGCGCTGCCTCCTGTGGGTGCCATATGTGCCAGAATCCAAGCATGGGTGTGCACAGGGGCTGAGCCCACTCACAACCCAGGACAGAGCTGCTTGGCTGTTTCGGGGCTGGGAAATCTCGAAAACCCTACCAGACCCAGAATCATCAGTGGCTTTCCCACTCTCAATGCCTTGGTCTCTCTGCTTTTTCGGCTGTCACATTGGCGCATTTCTTGGTGCCACCAAAACAACTCAAAATAATCTCTTTTCAATCATGTCTGAATAATATAACCAGCTTCAGGTTTCCTGAAAAAAGAGAAGGTAAAAATCCAGAAGAAAGGCCTACTTGTTTTCTTCCTCTGATGGTCCAGCCTGTCTTCAACCACAGGACTCTATGCTGGCCTGGGGTCTGAGCCTCCTGGAGCAGTCACTGTCTAGCTTTGATCAAAACCATGAGCAACTGCAGCAGAAGATGCATGTGGAAAATGCTATGGATTGTCCCCATGTTGGCAAATTATCGTCCAACAAATGAGTAGCTGTCCAAAAGAGTGCAAGACAACTAGTGTGCCTTGGAGCTTGTCAGAGGAAGCGTTCAAGAGTGCTTTTTGTCTCATTCAGCAAGTCTCACTTCTTTTTTATGTTCTAAATCACGACATAGAATCACAGGTCAGGCTTGCAAGGACCAAACATTAACTTCTACCCACATGTACTTGGCCAGGGCTCATTTGAATGGCTATACGTAGCAGCAAAGAGGCTGGAAGGGAGTGTAATGGTGTGACTAGTGGAAAGAGGAGCCATGTTTGTTGTTCTTCAACCCATGTATACTAAGAATGCTTTTAAAGAAAAAAAAACTTTTTTGCCCAAGCAGTTTATGCAACAAAATGTGATTCAGAATCTAATTTCACAAAATAAATCCAGAGGAGAGACTTGAGGGAAAAGTGTCCATAGCATCACAGAATAGGATGATGGTGATGGTTTCTAACCTTGAGGATATAAGTGGGTTCTTCAGTTCCTAAAATTTATCTAACAGTTCTTGAACCCAAGAAATCAGAACAGATCATAACAGAAAAAAACCACCTAGCTTTCACCTAGACAAAATAGAAAATGCAGAAGCAGCCTGGCACAGCTACCACCATCTGACTTTTGACAAAACCACAGACATGAGAAATAAAGAAAAGGTTCACTATGCGATGAATGGCGCTGGAATACACGACTAGCCACGTGCAGGAGAATTAACCCTACAGCCCTGCTTCTCATCATATGGAAAGTTAACTCAAGATGAACCAAAGATTGACACAGAAGACTTCAAATATAAAAGTCCTAAGAGACAACCTATCAAACACCTTTCTCAACATAGGCTTTTGCAAACCACTTAAAGATGATTTAGTACCCAAAAGAAATGCAAGAAAAACCAAAAAGTACAAGTCTGGCCTAAGAAACTACAGACCTGCTGCACAGCAAAGAAACTGCCAAGACCGTAAAGACACAGCCTGTATGATGGGAGAAAACGTCCCCAAACCAAGCATCTGACCAACTTCTAACAGCCAGAATCTAGAGGACCTTACCTAAATCAAGAAGCAGAAAAATAACCCAAGTAAAAAATGCGCAAATGACAGAAACACACTAGCAAAAAGAAGACCTTTAAGACCAACAGACACAGGAAAATGCTCAACATCACTAATCATTAGAGAGGAGGGTACCAGTGCCGTCACACACCAGTCAGAATGGTCATCTGTCCAAACTCAAAACATACTTGTTGTGTAGCAGCAGATAAAAGCGAACACGGCTACACTCTTGGCAGTAATGCAAACTAGGTCTCAAACTGTGGAGAGCAATTTGAAGATTTCTCAACAACAACAAGGAGGGAAAGGAAGCAGAACTACCCTTCGGCCCAGCAATCCAACCCTGTGTATCGACCCAAGGGAAAAATGCATGTGTCTATCAAAAAGACACAGACATCTGCATGTTCACAGGAGTGCTCATCACAGGAATAAAGACATGGACCTGACCTAAATGCCTACCAACAGAAAATGAGAGGTTTTTAAAATACTAAAAAGACACCAAGGAAAATCAAACGCAGAAACAAAATCATGCTCGCAGCAGCAACATGGATGGAACTGCAGGCCACTCTGCTAAGTGAACTCAGGCAAGAACAGAATTGACCAAACACTGCAGATTTTCACTTGTAAGCAGAAACTCAACACTGAATACACATGAACATAAAGATGAAATCAAAAGACACTGGGTACTAACAGACAGAAACGGGAGGGAAACAGGAAGCCTTGGAGGAAGAAAGACCCAACTGATGCTGTGTTCACCTCCTGGGTGACCGATACGTTGGGACCCCAAGTCTGCTGTATGCCACGCAGGGAAGCGAACCTGCAGGCGTACCCCTCGATCACAATCCAAGTAGCTATCATTCTAGAAAACCCAGCTTTGGAAACAAATAGAAAAAAAGGAATACAATACAAGAAAACACACAAAACAAAACAAAAAGCCTACAGTGACCCAATCCACCCATTAGCGGCATGAACACAGAAAGATAAGCGAATGGACACAATGAAGGAGTCAAATAATCAACCCAAAGTTATAAACACTGAACCCATGGGATTCTTGTTTTTCCCCTAAAAGCACACCAAAGGCGCAATGGTTGAGGAAACGGGGGGGTCACGTGCAAAGGACTGAAATAAACCCTTCCTCTACACAAGACACACAAAGCAACACAAAATCCACGGAACACCAAAGGGTAATTCTGAAACCAAAATCTCCAAGGAAAACACATAGGTTGCGTGTCTATTGTGGGGAAACTTGAACCTGTGAACCTAAGCTACAAACAGAAAAGGAAGACATAGGAACCAAATACCCATAGAATATAATGGCTTCGCCATCTCACTTTTCTTCTCAAAGGGACACAGAAATCCGTGCTAACAAAAACTAATGTAACCATGTGAGACTAAGGACAACTTCAGAGCTTCACACAGCTTCAACAAAGGAGAGAAAATAGTGAACCCAACAGAAAACATCCCACAGACTGGGAGAAAATTATAGAAAACTGTGGATCTGGAAGGGCTTCTTCTCTAACATATTCAAGAAACTAATGGTTTCCTAAGTGGAAAAAACCATAAAAACCAATACACATGCTAGAAATGCCCAAAGGACTGGCATAGACGTTTCTGAAAAGACCTGAAACAGACTCATGGATAATAAAAGTTTCTCCACATCAGTAATCATCCCCCAAATGTAAATCCCAACCACACTCAGATACTGTCAAACTCCCCAGAGAACGAGTATGACCAGGAACAGCAATACAACTTTTTGAAGATAAGGGCAGTGTAGATTTGCAGACAGAGAAAGTCTCACACATTATTGGTAGGAATGAAAATCTGTATACCCACTGGGAGAGACAGCAGGAGGTTTCTGAAACAGCAGTACAACCACCAGTTCCTCCAGCCATCCCAACATTGGGTATGCCGGCAAAGCCAAGGAAACTTGGACCTTAAGGAGATATTTGCCTTCCCATGTTTGAGGAAGTACTCTGGACAATAACCAGGGTATGGAGGGAACCTACCTGTCCATCCACAGAGGAAGAAATGCAGTAAATGAAGGATGCGTGCACAATGGTATACTCCTCAGCCATCCAATTTCTGGACATCAGGTCACTTCCAGCAAGATGGAGAAACCTGAAGGACATTAGGTTAAAGGAAATGAGTCAGGCAGAGGAAGACAAACGCAAACACAGCACGAACTCACGCACGTTGAATCTAACGAAGTGAATCTCATAGAGTAGCAACGTCAATGGTGGCTACCAGAGGCTGAGGGGAGGCTTGGAAACAGCTACAAAGTGACGCTCAGATGAATGGCAAGAATTCTGGTGTTCTACAGCATAGCAGGGTGCCTAGGCTTAAGAGTTTTCTAGCATCATATTCAACATAGCGGGAAGGAGTGATCAGGATGCTCTCTCCACCAAGAAATCCTCACTATAGCCTGAAACAGAGACGCGAGGTCCTGCAATTTGATCACAATAGCACTGATCCGTATGTCCAAAGGTCCCTTGCACCCTTAAAGTAAAGGCATAGACCATGTGAAATTTCTGTTTCCAAACAGGATCACAACAGATTTCTGAAAGTCCTGTGGGACAGTGAAGTGCCCCACATTCCCAAAGCAGTTCCTACACACACAAAGTCGGTGGAGTGCCGTCACACTCTTCCATTTTAAATTACTTCCCAAAGCTTTAGTTACCCAGATGATTTGTGATAGGCATTAGCAGAGAAACACAGGCCAATGGACACCATGAGGGTGCCCAGGAGTAAATTCAAATTGATACAGCATAAGCACGTGTTTAAATAGAACCACAAAGGTAGCACAGAAAGGGAGAGTCTGTCCAATACTGCGTTCTGAGAACTGGATATCCCTAGGCAAATAACCACCAAGGGTCCTTACTGTGTGAAATTCACAATAACCTATTCAACATGAATGAAAGACCTACACCCAAAACTTGAAACTGTCACTCTCTGAGAAGAAAGACTATGGTGCACAAATACCTCGGTCAACCCGGATCTATGCTTACAGTCTGCAAAAAGGAAAATGAAAAAATATAGGGGAAAGAAAAGATTATAAACAACAAACAAGCAAAACTCACAACAGATGAGTATGCTGGTGAATTTCCTTTACTTCATCAGTAACCAACGTAGTGGAAACCAGAACACTGCACACCCCTGAATCTGCTTCAGACTGTAAGGCCTGGGGGCAAGAAAGAGTGAAAACAACGAACGAAAAGAAACAAACATCCAAAGAATGGTAAGAAAGGTATTGGGGAAAACACGGCGGAGGAGACTTTTTCTGGAAAAGGTGTAAATAACTAACCCTACTAACTAGCAGAAAACAGCAGAAAGATAAGATAATTAGCAAACCAAAATTGGGCAAAGAAATCAAAGAGTCTTTTCTGCAAAGAACATGTAAAACTGAAAACAAATGTACGTGGTAACACCTAGTTAATATCACTAATCGTGAAAATGAAAATCAGAACAAGACTCAGTTACCGTGACCCTCTTGGTGGAAGGAGTATTACAAAGAACTTCAGGTATCTTAAAAGAAGGGAAACCACAAACGCTGCTGTGAATTTCCAGAGAGGAGAGAGCTCTCTTATTCAAAACTGTTAACAGGTAAATTAGTATGCACACTACAGAGGCCATCTGGAGGTTCCTCTGAAAACTAAACATACGATGACCATTTCACTGAGCTGTGCTGCTGTTGGAATCATATGAAATCAGTACACGGAAGACATAATCGCCTTCCCATGCTGACTGTACAACCAGTCGCAATAGCCAAGATAAGGAACCAACCTGCCTGTCCACCCGCAGAGGATGGGATCCAGAAACCACAATATCCATTCACAAACAAATACTTTTCAGCCAGAACAGGTACTGAAATCACGTCATCTGCGGCAACATGGTGGAACCTGGAGGACGTTATGGTCAAGGAAACACATCAGGCAGAGAAGACAACCCTCACATTACCTCACTGATGAGGAATCTAAGACCCTTTATCTCACATAGACCTACAAAGCACCAGTGCTTGCCAGGGTTGGAAGAGAAAACTGGGCATGGGTGGGGATAGGAAATAGGCACGAAGTGACACGTTCCATAAGAGGAATGAAACCTGCTGTTCTATTCCTCAGCAGGGTAACTAGAAAAAACTTTACCAGAGGATAGTTTTCAAGACAGCCAGAAAGAAGGGTTCTGGCACTCCTCCACTCAAAGACAGGAACATTCTACAAGGCAAAAAATGACACTATATTTCCCTGATTTCATCACTATGTGATACATGCATGGACCCAAATGTTCCACTCTACCTTCTACTTGTACACCTTTAGGATGGGGTCAATTTTGTTCTTTGAAAGTGATGTAAAGAAACAATGAATGCTAAAATTCCCATGGGACCACAGAATGCTCTGAAACTCCAAAGCCATGCTGGGAGATCCAGATCGTGTCAGATGGACCACACTCTCCAATTTCAAATTTCACAGAAAAGCTACAGACCCACCTCCACCTAGACAGAATAGGAAACCCAGAAGTAACCCCACATACCTGCAACCATCTGACCTTTGAAACACCAACATTCAGATGTAGAAAGGGCTCACTATGCAATGAATGGCACCGGGATAGTGTCTAGCCACTTGCAGATGAATAACACTGGAGCCTTACCTCTCACAAGATGTAAAAACTAACTCAAAGCGAATGATGAAAGATTTCAGTAGAAGACCTCAAACTATACAAGTCCTACAAGAAAACCTAGGAAATACCTTTCTCAGCACGGGCTTTGGTAAAGAATTTAGATGACTTAGTTGCTAAAAGCAATGACAAGAAAAACTAAAATGGACAAGTTGGGCCAAAGAAACTAAAACACTGCCAGATAGCAAAATAAATCACCAGCACAGTAAACACACAGCCTACGGAATGGGAGAAAATGTTCCCAAACTACACTTCTGACCAAGGTCTAATAGCCAGACTCTAACATGACCTTAAAAAAATCAAGAGGCAGAAAAACAAATAACCCAAACAATGGGCAAAAAGACATGAACACGTACACGTACTTGTAAAAACAATATGTACAAGTGACCAATAGACAAGAAAAAAACTCAACATCACTCATCATCAGAGAAATGTAACTTACATGCACATGGAGATACCATCTCACATCGGTCAGAATGGCCACTTGTCCTAAGTCCAAACATTTACATGGTGGCAAGGCAGCGGAGGAAAGCAAACACTGCTACTCTCTTGGTGGGAATAAAAACTAGTTCTCACGCTATGAGAAGTGGTTTAGAGGTTCCTCAAAGAACTCAGAACTACCATCCAAATGAGCAATCGCATAACTGGGTATCTACACATAAAAGAAAAATAAATCCTTCTTTCAAAATGACACAGGCATGGGTATGTTCTTAGAAGTGCTATTCACAAGAAAAAATAAAAATTAACCTATGTTCCCTTTAACAGTTGATTCGATGTTTTAAAGTGCTGTACAAAGATACCGCAAAATGATACACAGCTTAAAAAAATATTCATGCTCTTAGCAGCAAGAAGGATGAACCTGCAGGCCACTATGCTAAGCGAACTAAGGAAAGAACAGAAAACCAAATACCACATGGTCTCACTTAGGGGAAAATACCCATAGAAAATACAATGACTTTGCCATCTCTCTCTTCTCTCTCTCTCTCTCTCTCTCTCTCTCTCATGAGACACAGAAATCCCTGCTGACAAAACCAAATATAAATCTGTGAGACCAACACTTTAGAGCTTCTGCATGGGGGAGAAAACAATGACCCCAAAGAGAAAGCATCCTACACCTTGGCGGAAAGGATGATTGGGGGAAAACTGGAAAAACATAGTTTTGGAAGGGGTTGTGATCTAACATATTCAAATACTAAAGCTGCTAAGTGGAGAAAAGATTTTTAAAAATACACAAGCTAAAAATATGCAAAGGACCTGCACAACCTCTTCTGCAAAGGACATGAAACTGATCCACAGGTGAAACTAAAGATTCTCCACATCACTAATCACTCCAAACATGTAAGTCAGAATCACACCCCGATATCAGATACCATCAAACTCCACTGAGAATGAGTATCACCAAAACAGCAATAAAAATTTTGGACGGCAGCAACCAGGGTAGACTTACAGAAAGGGAAGCTCGTCTATGCTATTGATGTCAATGTAAATGCGTGTATATACTGTGAAAAAAAGTTGGGATGTTCCTCACGCTGGGTACGCATTTAAGGCAAAGGAAACTCGTACCATAAAAATTATCTGCCAACTTATTGGCACAATGGCTCACGCCTGTAATCCAGCACTTTGGGAGGCCAAGGCGGGTGGATCATGAGGTCAGGAGATTGAGACCATCCTGGCTAACACGGTGAAACCCCATCTCTACTAAATATACACACACAAAAAAATAGCCAGGTGAGGTGGCGGGCGCCTGTGGTCCCAGCTACTCCAGAGGCTGAGGCAGGAGAATGGCGTGGACCCGGGAGGCAGAGCTTGCAGCGAGCCAAGATCGCGCCACTGAACTCCAGGCTGGTCAACAGAGCAAGACTCCGTCTCAAAAAAAAAAAATCTGCCTTCCCATGCCTCATGAAGCGCTATTCACAATACAGAAGATAATGGAATCAACCTATCCAACCACACATGAAGAGATAAAGACACTGCAGTGTATCTGCACAACGCAATACTCTTCATCCATAACAAAATAATGTGATTTTCATTTGGAGCCACATGGATGAACCTGGAAAATAGAATGTTAAATAAAATAAGCCAGGCATAGAAAAACAAGCAGATTCATCTCACTTATATGGAATCCAAAAACTCTGCCTTCAGTAAATAAAAGGCACAGTAGTGGTTTTCCGAGGAGAGGGGAAGGAGGAAATGGGAGGATTGGCTATGTAAACAAAGTTGCAGTTAGTTGGGAAAAACATTCTTGTGTTCTATGCCGCAACTGGGTGACTCTGGTTAACAAAATAGTACATTTTCCAAAAAAGCTAGAAGGTAGCAATTTGAATGTTATAACAACAGAGAAATAACAACTGTATGAGAACAGATATACCAAGTACCCCAATTTGATCATTACTAAAAATATACATGTACCAAAAAGTCCCAGAGGAAAAACAGTTCTAGCATACTCTCTAATTATATACTTTTTTACGCACAAAAATTTAAGAAATGTGAATATACAACGCTAATGATCACATAGAAATGGCCCTGTGTGTCTAAGGAACCCTGAGAAATAGAAACTAAGTGGGAGGACTCACAATCCCTGATACGCTGCTATGTTCCAGCCTGGGTAGACAATGAGACTCTGTCTCAAAAAAAATTGTTAGAAAATTTGAGGGAATCATAGAAGTGATAAACTGTTGTTACCAAACACGTACACAGAAAAAAGGAATACTAAGTAGCATAAAAATACAAATCCAAACTCATACTGAGCAAAGAACTTAGAGATATCTGCAAAGATGACATAAAATTAACAGGGAAGAGAAAAGGTCCTCAACATCACTATTCATCAAAAAAAAAGTACTTCAAAGCCACACTCAGATGTCATTTCACTCTTACCGAAATGAACGTTACTAAAAAGATTTAAAAAATTGTTTTGAGACAGGGACTCTGTCACTGAGGCTGGAGTGCAGCGGCATGATCATGGCTCACTGCAGCCCTGACCTCTCTGGCACAAGTGATCCTCCCACCTCTGCCTCCTGAATAGCTGGAGCTACAAGCACACACCATCACGCCTAATTTTTTGTAGAGATGAAGTTTTGCCATGTCGCCTAGGCTGGTCTCAAATTCTTTGGCTCAAGTGATCTGCCCACCTTGGCCTCCCAAAGTGCTTGGATTACAGGCATGAACCATCATGCCTGGCCATAAAAACAACATGCAGGCTACATCAAAGTGAGAAGTTTCTGCAAGGAAAAGGAAACAATGAACCCAAAGAGAAAGGCTGGGGGAACGTTTTGAGGAATCACACATCGGCTAACGGGGTTGTTATGGAAAATATGCAACACATTAACAGTACCAAGTAGCAACAACAAAAAAATGATCCATCCAAAACTGAGCACAGAACCTGAATAGACATTTCCGCAGGGACGACATTAAACCACACGGAAGGGAGCTTCCCCCGAGGCAGGGACAGAATTAGGCATACGCTGCGGGGACACTGAGAAAAGTCACCCTATGTCCCAACGGCTGTGAAACAAATGTAAAAATTCAGCAGACCACCCGCAGTAGTTCATGCCTGCAACCCCGGCACTTTGGGAAGCCGAAGCGGGAGGATTGCTTTGAGCTCACAAGATTGAGACCAGCCTGGGCAACATGGCGAAACCCTGTCTCTACCAAAAATACAAGAAAAACAAAATTCTGCAGACCGGGCACAGTAGTTCATGCCAGTAATCACAGCACTTAGGGAAGCCAAGGCGGGAGGATTGCGTTGAGCTCAGAAGTTTGAGACAAGCCTTGGCAACATGGCAAAACCCCATGGCTACCAAAAATACAAAAAAAAAAAAAAAAAAAAAATAGCTGGGCATGGTGGCACAGGCCCAGCTACTGGGGAGGCTGAGGCTGGAGAATCCCTTGAGCCCAGAAAGTGGAGGCTGCAGTGAACTGAGATCTGCCACTGCACTCCAGCATGGGCAACAGGGCCAGACCCTATCTCCAAAAAAATAAAAACAATTTAAAAATCAGCAAATCCTAGAGGTGGCCGGGATCCTTTCCTTCCACCTGAGGCCTGGCCCCAAAACCCCACCTGGGCCGGGCTTCCCCTTCCTCTCACAGCCAGAGCTTTCCTCTCTCTCCCTCTACACGGGGAGTCTCCCTCAGAAACAGCCCTAAAGCCAGGTCCTCCTCTTTCCAACCTCGACAGCCCCAGGGAATGAGCACTACTGTCAACTTCATACTAAGATGGCAAGAGAGAAAAAAGAAAAGGAGAACCCAGCAGGAATGCACAGAACATTCCAGAAAATGAAAGCTTCTGTACTCACCACGAAGGAAGAACTGCCCGAAGAAGCCAAACTCCCCAAAGACGCCGGCCGCGGAGAAGCCACACCAAAGCTCTGTCCTCAGCCGTCCGCGCCAGGACAGGAGGTGTCTCTTCCACAGGATGCGGCCTTAAGTTATCCCAAAGCTGCTGTGGCACCCGGCGGCTCCTGAGAACACCCTAGCTCTTCGGGTTTAACACAGGCAAGTCAATAAATGTGACACATCACATAAACAGAATTAAAAGCAAAGTCACATAATCATCTCAATAGACACAGAAAAGGCATTTGACAAAATCCAGCATCCGTTTATAATTAAAACCCTCAGCAAAACATGCATAGAAGGGACATACCTTAAGGTAATAAAAACCATCTATGACAAACCCACTGCCAGCATAATACTAAATGGGGAAAAGTTAAAAACATTTCCTCTGAGAACTGAAACAGTAAGTACAAGGATGCCCACTCTCACCACTTTTATTCAACACAGCACTGACAGTCCCACCAGAGCAATCAAATGAGAGAAAGAAATAAAGGGCATCCAGATCGGTAAAGAGGAAGTCAAATCATCACTGTTTGCTGTTGATTATGATTGTATACCTAGAAAACCCTAAACACTCCTCCAAAAAGCTCCTAAAACTGATAATTTCAGCAAAACTTCAGGACACAAAATTAATGTATCCAAATCAATAGATCTGCCGTACACCAACAATGTGCAAGCTGAGAATCAGCTCGAGAACTCACCCCTTTACAACAGCTGCAAGAATAAAATACAATACATAGGAATATACCTAACGAGGAAGTAAAAGACCTCCGCGAGGAAAACTACGAAACTCTGCTGAAAGAAATCACAGATGACACAAACAAGTGGAAACACCTCTCATGCTCACGGATGGGTAAAATCAACATTGTAAAAATGACCATAATGCCAAAAGCGATTTACAAATTCAAAGCATCTTCCACCAAAATATCACCATCATTCTTCACAGAACTAGAAAAGATAATTCAAAAATTCCTATGAAACCAAAAAAGTGCCCACATAACCAAAGCAAGACTAAGCCGAAAGAACAAATCTGGAGGCATTACATTACCTGGCTTCAATCTCTACTACAAGGCCACAGTCAGCAAAACAGCATGATACTGGTATAAAAATAAGCACATAGACCAGTGAAACAGAATAGAGAACCCAGAAATAAACCCAAATACTTAGTCAACTGATTTTCGATAAAGTAAACAAAAACATAAAGTGGGGAAAGGACACCCTATTCAACATATGGTGCTTGGATAATTGGCAAGCCGCGTGCCAAAAAATCAAACTGGATCCCCATCTCTTACCTTACACAAAAGTCAACTTCAATCTAAGACCTGAAACCATAAAAATTCTAGAAAATAACATTGGAAAACCCTTCTACACATTGGCTTAGGGAGACACTTCATGACCAAGAACGAACGCAAGTGCGACAACAAAATGAAGATAAACAGGTGAGACTTAATTAAGCCGAAGAGTTTCCACACAACAAAAGAAACAATTAGCAGAGTAAACAGACAACGCACAGAAAGGGAGAAAATCTTCACCATCTATACATCTGACAAAGGACTAATATCCACAATCTACAAAAAACTCAGCAAAAAAAAAAACCAATCCCTTCAAATAATGGGCTAACGACTCAAAAGAAGATATAAAAATGGCCAACAAACATGAAAACATGCTCATCCATCACTAATGATCAGGGATGGAAATTAAAACCACAATGCCAAGCCACCTTACTCCTGGCAAGAATGGCCATAATCAAAACATCAAAAAATAATAAATGTGGGTGGGGATATGGTGAAAAAAAGAACACTTTTACACTGCTGGTGGGAACGTAAACTAGTACGACCACTATGGTAAACTGTGTGGAAATTTCTTAAAGAACTAAAAGTAGAACTACCATTATATCCAGCAATTCCATTACTGGGTATCTCCCCAGACAAAAAGAAGTCAATATATGAAAAAGATACTTGGCACACGCATGTTTACAGCAGCACCATTCACAACTGCAGAAATATGTAACCACCCCAAATGTCCATCAATCAAAGAGATTAAGGAATTATGATATATATATATATGTGTGTGTGTGTGTGTGTAATAGACACACCATGGAATACTATTCAGCCATAAAAAAAAAAAATAATGGCATTCACAGCAACCTGGATGAGATCGAAGACTACTATTTAAGTGAAGTAACTTAAGAATGGAAAACCAAGCACAGTATGCTCTCACTCGCAAGTGGGAGCTAAGCTATGAGGATGCAAAGGCATTAGAATACTACAACCGACTTTGGGGACTGGGGGGAAAAAGTGGGAGGTGGGTGAGAAATAAAAGACTACAAACTGGATACAGCATATGCTGCACAGGTGTTGGGTGCACCAAAATCTCACCTCAAAAGAACTTACTCATATAATCAAACACCACCTGTTCCCCAAATACCTATGGAAATAAACAATGAAAAGATTTTGTATGTGTGTGTATGTATATCACATTTTTAACTTTTTTCACAGGTTCATTGAAATATAATTTATATATTATTTAATTCACTCATTTAAAGTGTAAACTTCAATTTTTTAGTGTATTAACTGGGTGGATAAACAATCGCCACAATATAATTTTAGAACATTTTTATGCTCCTTAAAAGAAACCTTGCACCCATTAGCAATCTTTCCCCATTTTCCCCACTCTTCCTTTAAACCCCTCCCAGCCCTAGGCAACCACCCATCTGCTTCCTAAGAATTTGCCTATTATGGAAGGATTTGCCTATTCTAGACATTCCATGTAAATGGAATCATACTAATATATAATTACGTGTGACTCACTGCTTTCACTTGTGTTTTCAACACGTTCACCCTTCTTGGAACATGTATTAATACCTTTTTCTTTTTTATTGCCAAATACTATTATATTTTATGGACACACCACATTTTACTAATCCACTCCACAATTCATGGGTATTTCTGTTGTTTCCTACTTCTTGTTGCTATAAATACTTGTATGCTACTTTTTGTGTAGGCATTTGTTTTCTTTTTGGTGTATACATAGGAGTGAATTTACTGAGTCATGTGATAATTCTGTATTTATCCTTTTGAAAAACTGCCAGACTGCTTTCAAGTCTCAGCAGCAGTGTATAAGGGTTTCAATTTTTCACATATTTATCCATTCTTCATTTGATAAACACTTAGGTTGTTCCTAAATCATAGCTATTATGAATAATGCTGCAATGAACAAGAAATTGTAGATGTCTCTAACATACTGATTTTAAGTTCTTTAGACACATATCCAGAAGAGACATTGATGAATCATAATACAAATATATTTATAATGTCTTGAAAAAGCTTCATACTGTTTTCCAAGATGGTGGTACTAATTTCAATTCCTACCAACAGTGTACAAGGGTTTTCTCCACATTCTAATCAACAGTTATCTTCCATCATTTTTTAATTTTTATTTTTTTAATTTATTTATTAAGATGGAGTATTGCTGTCACCCAGGCTGGAGGGCAGTGGCATGATCTTGGCTCATTGCAACCTCCACCTCCCAGGTTCAAGCAATTCTTCTGCCTCAGCCTCCCGAGTAGCTGGAATTACAGGTGTGTGCCACCACGCCCAGCTAATTTTTTGTATTTTTAATAAGAGACGGGGATTCACCATGTTGGCCAGGCTGGTCTCGAACTCCTGACCTCAGGCAATCCACCTGCCTCAGACTCCCAAAGTGCTGGGATTTCAGGTGTGAGCCACCATTTCCGGCCACATCTTTTTTTATAATAGCCTCAGTAACATCTGTGAGGTAGTATCTTCGTGATTTTGACTTGTATTTCTCTGATAATTAGGAATGCTGTCTTTTATCGACAGTTTTGATAAAAACCTGGCTTTTTGTATGTCTGTTTTTAGGAAATGTCTATTCAAGTCCTTTGCTTATTTTTTAGTAAGCCTGCTTTCTCATTTCTGGGTTGAGTTCCTTACATATTATTGATATGAACCCCTTACCTGATGTATGGTTTAAAAATTCCCTCTTCCCATTTGTGGGTTGTCTCTTTATAACCGTTTCTTTTGCTGTGCAGAGAAGCGTCTTAGTTTTATGGAATCTCATTTGTATGTTTTTGCTTTCATTGCCTGTACTTTTGGGGTCACCTGCAGAAAATCATAGCTCAGGCCATTGTCATACGGTTTTCTCCTATCTTTGCTTGCATCGGTTTTATGGTTGCAGGTTTATATTTCAGTCTTGCATCCATTGCTATTTGATGTTGGTATAGAGTGTGAAATAACGATCCAATTTTATTCTTCTGTATGTGAATAGTCAGTTTTTCTCTACATTATCTATTGAAGAGAGTTTTCTTTCTCCATTGTGTATTCTTTGCCCTTTTATCAAAAATCAATTGGCCACAGACACATGGATTTATTCATAGGTTCTATATTCCCTCACACTGGTCTAGAAGTCTGTTTTTATGCCAGTGCTGTGCTGTTTTAAGTACTATAACTTTTTAATATCATTTGAAATCAAGTAGTCTGATGCCTCTAGCTTTGTCCTTTTTGCTCAAGATTGCTTTGGTTTTTCAGCATCTTCTGCGGTTCCATTCAGATTTTGGGACTAATTTTTCTCCTTCTGTGAAGAATGGAACTGGATTTTGATAGTGCTTGCATTTAATCTGTAGACTGCTTTGGGTAGCACTGAAATCTTGACAGTATTAATTTTTTCAAATGCATAAATACGAGATTTTTTCTATTTATGTCACTTTCAATTTCTTTCAACAGTGCTGTAAATTTTCAGTTTACAAATGTTTCACATCCTTCTTCAAAATTAGTCTTTTAACTTATATATTTGTTATGCTATTATAAATGGAAGTACTTTATTGTTTTTCAGTTAATAGTTTGTCATTGGTGTATAGAAACAATAATACTATTTATATGTTAATTTTGTAACTCTCAACTTTGAATGTGTTTATCAGCTAACAGCTTTTTTTTTTTTTTTGATGGAATCTTAAAGATTATCTCTATGTTGGCTGGGCGCGGCGGCTCATGCCTCTAATCCCAGTACTTTGGGAGGGTGAGGCAGGTGGATCACGAGGTCAGGGGTTAGAGACCAGCCTGGCCTATATGATGAAACCCTGTCTCTACTAAAAAAAATACAAAAATTAGCCGGGTGTGCTGGCACGCGCCTGTAATCCCAGCTACTTGGGAGGCTGAGGCAGAAGAATCGCTTGAACCCAGGAGGCAGAGGTCGCAGTGAGCTGAAATGGCGCCACTGCACTCCAGCCTCTTTCCTATTTGGATGCCTTTCATTTCTTTACCTTATATAATTACTCTGGTTACGTGATTACATATAACATTTTCAGCATTTGTAATTTGACATCACATCCGTTGTAATACACTGTTATTTTTCAACTTGAAAACCTGGACATTTATCATTACTCTCCCTTTCTCTTCGTCTAGTTCTTATCCAAGAAAACAACCTATCAATGTAAACCAGATTAGATAATTATTTTTCTATAAAACCACGTCAAATGTATTAAAAATTTTTAATCCAACAACTTTGTATGTCAATGACTTTAAACTGTGGTCTCTCAAAACAAATCCAATACTTTTAGTAGGAAAAATTATGTTAATTCCTACACTACCATTGGGGCCACCCAAGAGTTGACCAAAGGTGATATTAATACATATGCTTAATACCTTGGTTCTCACAGTTCTAGTGTAAGTCTTGAAAATCAAGTAAATTTGGAAACATTATAGTTGCACGAACTCTCTCATGAGTCACAGTTAATCCAGAATATTATTTCTAAGTTATCAAAAAGCCAACAAGTAAATATGATGCACTGTTTAAAAAAAAAATCATAATTTTATATTACATAAAAGAAACATATATTAAATACTATTTACTGAATATCTCAAGTATATTTACATAGAAATGAATCAAAAGCGTTATCTATTAGATAACGTTTAAATGACTAAAAATACTTGAGATAGCATTACTACATAAATGCTAGTGAAAATGCTGACGAAAGTAAAAATGTCATTCCCTACATTTGCTAAATATATTGTAACACATTATAAGTGTTTTTGGCCAGGTGCAGTGGCTTCACGCCTGTAATCCCAACACTTTGGGAGGCCGAGGCGTGCGGATCACAAGGTCAGGAGATCGAGATCACCTTGGCGAACACAGTGAAACCCCATCTCTACTAAAAATACAGAAAAATTAGCCAGGCGTGGTGGCGGGCACCTGTAGTCCCAGCTTCTCGGGAGGCTGAGGCAGGAGAATGGCGTGAACCCAGGAGGCGACGGAGCTTGCAGTGAGCGGAGATCGCGCCACTGCACTCCAGCCTGGGAGACAGAGCGAGACTCCGTCTCAAAAAAAAAAAAAAAAAAATAAGCGTTTTTAAAACATATCACTAAGGGCTGAAGTAAGTAGGCAAAAATGATTCTAAGTATTTAATTATGGAAAAATTTAGTACAGCACATAGCGTTCATGTGACAGAAGGATTTTAAATGGAACCCAGAGATTAGCAGCAGCAGGAAGTTTCTATCATACTTAGGATCAGGAAAACAACAGAAGTTACTGGAACACAAAAGCAGGGTCGTTATTAAAAACGGCCATGGTGAGTGGCTGTGACCATTACCTAATATGTTACAGTGAATAAAGACAGATACCACATGACCGGAGGCTTTTTTCTTCCACAGATGCCTTCCATTGGCCAGAATTAGCCAGTATTTAGAGTGCACTGAAGACTGGGAGGGTCTGTTCTCCATAATAGAGTGAAAAGAAGGTGAGATGCTCACTAACTTAGTGATGGCTTTAATCGTACCCCAAAACTCAGTATCACACAATAAACTTGCACATTTTTGTTCAATCTAAAATAAAAGTTGAATTGAAAAAGAATACACAGAAACCAGTTTAGACTTCACTAATCAGTAGTAAAGTCTTCATGGCTGCTCTTCCATTGCACTGAGAAACTGTCCATTTTATTCATCAAAAGAAAACTTCAGTGAACCTTTACTCACTGTCTGACAATAGTGAGAATCAAATGAATGAATCGGAATGTCTGTCCTAGCTACTCCCTCTGGTTCTACTTCAATTCCTGCTGTCTCCATATCATGCATCACTGTGTGAAAGGTGAATGTGGTAAAACTGAAGGGACTGCTTGTACTTGGAGAACAGCAATGCACTGGAAATTCACTCCTTAGAAGCTGTTCAGAGTTTGGCAATAAATACAATCTAATATTCACACTTAACAGCAATGATCTATAATCCCATTTTCACATCTATTGTAAAGGCCAACCATGTGTTTCAGCCAAAACAAACTGATTTTATTAATACAATGACCAGACATACATAAATAATGAGTTTATTTTACCAGAGGACTTGGCTCTCACACTTGTATTCTATTGTAGGAATTCACACTTATCCAATTCTAACAAGAGCTGGATAAACTCAGGGTTTTCCTAAAGTAACAATGACTATTCCTCACAAAAGAGTCACAGGCAAAGTCTACACTTGAAAATGTGTAGACTGTCTTCCATGCCGTGTGCATTAAGAAATGTTTTATTATTAGACCTCGTATACGGACATTATGGATGACTATGTTGGCTAATTAGAACAAGTTTATCAAGTTCTTTGAAATAGTTGGTAGACAAAGTAAAGTAATTCAAAGATTCAGTCCAGACTAAACAGTGTGAAACCCTGCCAGAAACCAAGGTGTAGCAAAGTAATAACGTAAATACCAACGTGATTTCAGTCTCTGCTAGGCGACTGACCTCCCTCCAACCACTAAAACTCTGTGCCATCAGATGCATTAATAATGAGACACTGGTCACTCACTGCGGAGGTGGACATGGTGAAAAGCTTTTTTACCCATAGATTCAGGTGAACGCCTTATAAGCCTGAAATGCATTCAGTTGATGCACCAGACATCAGTTACTGAAGAAGCAGAGGCAATGAACTTCCCTTAACATTGACCGAAGTGGATAAATGCATGGCAATGTGCTGAATGACTTTAACAATGCAGACACACCCAATGTCAAAACGCCACAGGGTTACCTGGTGCTGCAAGGCTGGGACTGGGTTGCCGTGAGACTGTCTTAAGGCAGTGGGATTTCTGATGGAACTGTGGGCATAAGCGTATGTCCCCATACGCCACTCCCACTACTCACTGTAGGAAAAGCAGTGTAACATTTGTCCTGGGTAACAATGACAAACAATCCCCAAGTCCCAGTGCAAACCAACAGTGCTGGGGCCACACAGCGGCCTGAGCAACATACATATGGGTTATAACTGAGAAGACATTTTCAAGGGATTGCTATTTCAACAGGCCTGGGGGATGCTCCAGATCACTAATCATCAGAGATGAGGTACCAGTGCCATCACACGCTGGTCAGAGTGGCCATTTGTCCTGTCAAAATATAACATACTGGTGTTGCAGCAGAGAAAATCAAACACGGCTATTCTCTTGGAGGTAATGCAAACTAGATCTCAAACTGTGGAAACCAATCTGAAGATTTCTGGAAAAAAAAAAAAGGATAGAAAGCAGAGCTTACGCTTTGACCCAGCAATCCCACCCCGTGCATCTACCCAAGGGAAAAATACATGCATCTATCAAAAAGACACTGACACTCACACGTCCACAGGAGTGTTACTGACAGGAATAAAGACGGGGAACTGACCTAGACGCACACCAACAGAAAATCTGATTTTTAAAAACGTGGTACCTATACATCAAAGAATGCCAAAAAGCCACTAAGGAAAATCAAACACAGAAACAAAATCATGCCCTCAGTAGGAACATGGGTGGAACTGGAAGCCACTCTGCTAAGCAACTGAGGCAAGAACAGAAGATCAAACACTGCAGGTTCTCATATGTAAGTGGAAGCTCAACACCCAATACACATCAACATAAAGATGAAATCAACAGACGCTGGGTATACCAGACAAAAAAAGAAGGGAGACAGGGAGCCTTGGAGGAAGAAAGACCCAACTGGTGTTACGTTCACTACCTGGGTGACGGGTACGTTAGGACCCCAAGCATCAAAATTCTACCGCATAACCATGTAGGGAACTGAATCTGCAGGTGTACCCCTCGATCACAATAAAAGTAGCTATCATTTTAGAAAACCCAGCTTTGGAAATAGAAATAGAAAAAAGGAAGAAAACTCACAAAACAAAAAGTCCAATCCACCCATTAGCGGCATGAACACAGAAAGACAACCGAATGGACACAATGAAGGAGTCAAATAATCAACCCAAAATTATAAACACTGAACCCATGGGATTCTTGTTTTCCCCCAAAAGCACACCAAAGGCGCAATGGTTGAGGCAACAGGGGGGTCACGTACAAAGGACTGAAATAAACCCTTCCTCTACACAAGACACAAAAAGCGACATGAAACCCACTGAACACCTAACTGCAATTCTGAAACCAAAAATCTCCAAGGAAAACGCACAGGGTGCGTGTCCACTGTGGGGAAACTTGAACCTGTGAACCTAAGCTACAAACAGAAAAGGAAGACATAGGAACCAAATACCCATAGACCATACAATGGCTTCACCATCTCGCTTTTCTTCTCAAAGGGACACAGAAATCCGTGCTAACAAAAACTAATGCAACCATGTGAGACTAAGGACAACTTCAGAGCTTCACACAGCTTCAACAAAGGAGAGAAAATAGAGAACCCAAATAAAAGGCATCCTGCAGACTAGAAGAAAATTATGGAAAACTGTGATCTGGAAGGGCTTCTTACCTAACATATTCAAGAAACTAATAGTCCTAAGTGGACAAAAACGTAAAAACCAATACACACGCTTTTAAACACCCAGAGGACTGGCATAGGCATTTCTGAAAACACCTGAAACAGACTCTCGGGTAACAGAAAAGTTTCTCCGTATCAGTAATCATCCCCCAAATTGTAAATCCCAACCACACTCAGATACTATCAAACTCCCCAGAGAACGAGTATGACCAGGAACAGCAGTAAAACTTTGTGAAGATAAGGGCAGTGTAGATTTACTGACAGAGGAACTCTTACATACTACTAGTGAGAATGCAAATTCTTATACTCACTGGGAGAGACAGCTGGAGGTTTCTGAACCACCACCACAACTACCAGTTCCTCTAGCCATCCCAACACTGGCTACACCCGCAAAGCCAAGGAAACCTACCTTAAGGAGGGCTCTCCCTCCCCGTGTTTCATGAAGTACTCTGGACAATAATCAAGGTGTAGAATCAACCCACTTGTCTTTCCACAGCTGAAAAAATGCAGGAATTGAAGGATTTATGCACAAGTATACTCTTCAGCCACCAAAATTCCGGACATCAGTTCACTACCAGCAAGATGGAGAAACCTGGAGAACATTAAATTAAAAAAATGAGAGAGGGAGAGGAAGACAAACACAAATACTGCATAATCTCACGCACATGGAATCTAACAAAGTGAATCTCATAGAACAACAGTGTCAACAGTGGGTACCAGAGGCTGAGGGGAGAATTGGAAATGGCTACAAAGGGATGCTCAGATGACATGCAGGTAACTCTGGTGTTCTACGGCACAGCAGGGTGACTAGGCTTAACAATATGGAAGCGTAATATTCAATATTGCTGAAAAGGATTCAGAATGCTCTCTCCATCAAGAAATCCTCACTGTAGCATGAAACAGAGATGCTAGGTCCTGCAGTTTCATTGATTCATGTAAAAAGGTCCCTTGCACCCTTTACGTAAAAACACAGACCATGTGATATTTTTGTTTTCCAAACAGGATCACAACACACTACTAAAAATCCCGTAGGACAATGAAGTGTCACGCATTCCCAAAGCAGTTCCTACACACACAAAGTCTAGAGTAGAGTCACACTCTTCCATTTTAAATTACTTCCCAAAGCTTTAGTTACCCAAGCAATTCGTGATAGGCATTAAGAGAGAAACACAGGCCAATGAACACAAGGATGCCGCCCAGCAGCAAACTCAAAAGAAGGTCTCAGTTAATTTAGAAAGTTTATTTTGCCAAGATTGAGGACACACTCGTGACCCAGTCTCAGGGTCATGACAACATGTGCCCAAGGCGGTCAGGGCACAGCTTGGTTTTACACATTTTAGGAAGACATGAGACATCAATCAATACATGTAAGAAGTACATTGATTTGGTCTAGAAAGGTGTGACCACTTGAAGCAAACACAGGAAGACTGGAAGCAGGGAGGGAGCTTCCAGGTCACAGATCAGTGATACACAAATGATTACATTCTTTTGAGTTTCTGATGATTCTCCAAAGGAGCCAATCAGACACACATATATCTCAGTGAGTAGAGGGGTGACTTTGAAGAGAATGGGAGACAGGCTGGCCCTAAATAGTTTCCAGCCTGAGTTTTCCTTTGTGATTTTAGGGGCCCAAGATATTTTCCTTTCACAATTTCCCCCTTTTCTTGTTAAAAAAAATCTTTTGGAAAAGGCATTTTACAAGAAAATGAGTCTCTGGTCTCGGGTTTCATCTGATCTCTCATGGCTAGGAGGGTTTATTCCTAGAAAGCTCCCAAAAGCTCATTTTTAGCAGGTTGTGAAGTCTCACATCCTGTGAAGCTAAAATAGGCTGGAGGAAGGGAGAAAAAACAACAAACAAAAGAACAATCCTGGAAAAATAAACATAAGCCACATTACTGTGCAGTCCATACATCAGTAGGCAAGTATGAAAGTGGCTTATGTATGTAAACAAGTTGCTGTTATTTTCTTCTGAAGTTTAAGTTGTTTGGCTTCAGTTCTCAGGGTTTTAAGAAAGCACAGCTTAGTTTAGGACTAATTGAAAAAAAAAAAAATTGAAAACACTATTCTAAAGACTTGTAGCCAAGAAAACTTAGAATTCGGTCCAAGCTGTAGAAAATAATAAAAGTTGAAAAAAAAAGTAGGCAAGACTAGAATCTAAAAACAGGTCTACTGTAGTTTTGAAACATAATTTTTTTCCCTCCAGTTTTCCATTTTTACTAAAGATAAATCATGTTAGAATTGATTTGCTTTATTATACTTGGCCTAATAATTTGCATACAGTGCAATAATAATTATTTTTTACCTGGGCTTTTAAATTGGCTTTGACAGAACTTTGCTCCATAGGAGGAATCTTAGATAAGACTTTTTTAAAGCCAAGCCCAACCACGCCATCAAATACCTATGATTTCAGTGAATTTCCTCTTCTCTTGAGGTTCCAAGATAAACCGGGGCTTCTGCACCTGTCACAGCAAGTGACATTATTTACCACAGATCAAAACCCTATACAGGGACTGTGCACACAAAATATGAGGCCAGCTTTTCGAAGGGCTTTATTGGCTTCGTAAGTCTGATTCCTTAAAGGAAAGCACACCATTTCAGTCCAACCCTTGATAAAATAACCAAATTCTCCAACTGTGTCTTACTGCAAAATAAAACAGATTTTTATTGTACTTATGCAAATAACTATATTGCCATAAATTTACAATACTCACGGTCTCCAAATTCTGGAGAAATTAGGTAGAGAACAACAAATACGCTCCAAATTTTGTGCACAGGAATATACAATAATTTATTGTTAAAACCTGTAAATAACTTTAAAAGTTTCTTAACTCTGAAAAACTAAAAGTATCAGCAATGTTTCAAGCGAAAAGTCAAAAAAATTACTTCAGTGTTCTATTGACTCAGTTATTTCAGTTAACTCCTGTTCTGTATGATAGTCATGAACATTTCAGCTCTCCATGAGAGTTTTGAAATTTTTTGCCTTATTCCAATATAACAATTTCCAAAATTATCAGAAAACCTGAACTTAAGTGCACCTATTAGAGTCCTATAGCTGATTATAAACCCACCTTACAAAGAGGGTTTAAAACAAGACAACTATCTGTGGATGAAAAAAAAGTTAAGGCAGCCATAGTTAAAAGACACAACTGACAAGTGAATTTGTTACCTCTGAGGCACACAATAATTTTAACATAACAATTATGATTATTACAAACAATGTACACTAAGTTATATCAGAATTACAGGAGTTTCCCATCATTTTGGAAACATACCAATAACATATTTATACAAATGGATCCGAAAGAAAGCCAAACACCATCTCATATTTGACAATGTTTCCTGTATAAATTTTATACCAGATAAGCCAAATTATGCTATTTTCAGACTTTAGAGAACCTAATGTCTTAAAGAATTATTCAGGATAGAAAAAGACATAATAGGCCGGGCGCGGTGGCTCAAGCCTGTAATCCCAGCACTTTGGGAGGCCGAGACGGGCGGATCACGAGGTCAGGAGATCAAGACCATCCTGGCTAACACAGTGAAACCCCGTCTCTACCAAAAATACAAAAACTTAGCCGGGCGAGGTGGCAGGCGCCTGTAGTCCCAGCTACTCGGGAGGCTGAGGCAGGAGAATGGCGTAAACCCGGGAGGCGGAGCTTGCAGTGAGCTGAGATCTGGCCACTGCACTCCAGCCTGGGTGACAGAGCGAGACTCCGTCTCAAAAAAAAAAAAAAAAAAAAAGAAAAAGACATAATATATCATTTGATTTTGGAAAGTCTGTCAAATATAAAATATTTAAAACACTTGATATTAAAAAATAGGATTACAGGTCATTGTAAAGTCATTTATTTAACCAAAGTGATAATTCAAGAATTTTTTAAAAAGTGAAAACCTTCATTTTTTGAGACAGGAGACTTAATTTTCTAAACAACAGGCCATAATAAAAACAGCATAAAGTCAATTACATTTGGTTTTAAAATTTTTGTAAACAATCTATAAAATGTAATCCTGATCATAAAATATAACTTCCATAAGCCTTTTGTAACCTGTAATAAGGAGCTGGTTAATGCTTCAAGAAGACCTTGTTCATCTGACACAGGGGTCCGTGTACTGGTTTTGCATCAGTGTGCCTTTGACATTAGTAATTAATGTACAGAGAAACTGAACTTACCTTACCTTTCAAAATCGGCCCTTACAATCTTACGCTCCTACCTCTTTCACTGGTCTCTGGGTCTCGAGGAGTTGAATAGCTTTCATCACTTCTTGCCCTGTATTCTCAGGAAGGCAGCAGTTTATTTAAATCGGCATCTTCTATGGGTCCTGAAAATGAGGCTTTAATTGCTGTGAGTGTTTAAAATTTAGCAGGACTTAGTGTCCTTTTTAGACCTAGGAGGTAAATGCCTGTAACTCAATGTTGCAAGGATTTTGAAAGCATATACAGGAAGATACACAGACGTAATAACCTAGATTTTTAAAAATCTCAGTTTTTCCTAAGCAAACCAAAACTTAATATGACAACTTTATTATATAAAAATTTTTGGGTTTTTTAAATACATAAATCCTTGTTGTGGCTTTACACTGACTGTTCATGACATGGTCAGACTTTCTAATGTGTTCTGAACATCCTTTCTTTTTAAACAACCAGTTATTTTATTTTAGGACTAAACTTACTATACAGGAATCTTTCTTATACAATAGTATCTCTCTTTAAGCTCTTTTTACTCAAAAACAATCTCTTGACAACTTTCTTTACATCTGTTTTTTATTCCCTGGTTCATTTTACCTTGTTTTATATATAATGTAAGGTTTGAATTAGACAAAACTTGTTGATCTTTTCTTTTTTTTTCTTCTTTTTAGAAAAGACACACTTCTTTTGGCAAGAATGTTTTCCTACAAGATATGTGTATTGGAAAATACCCAAATAATGAAATATCTATTATTTAATTTAACTTTATATTCTAAATCATGACCAGTTTGTCTACAAGTATTTATCCCATTATATTTACCTGTTTACCTAGATTTATGAAATCTGTGATAGTCGTGATTTAAAGTTATAAAACCACCAATGCAAAATTATAACAGTGAAAAAAAGATTTTACCTAACTGGCTCCATCTTGCTCATAATCTCCAAGCTGTCCTTGTCCATTCCTGGCCATAGGCTGAACTAACACTGGGAGGAACCTGGTTTCTAATTTAGCTTTGAAACAAAGGCAGTAGCAGTCCTTTCCTTATCGTCTGTGGACTAGACAACCAAAAGCCACAGGACTAGAAGTGCTAGTAATCTTACTAAATTCAACATGCAGCTATTTTTATTAAACCCATATCAACATCTTATTAAAAATTACTGAAGTAAAGATCATTCTGTTTTGGGCTGGGTTTATAGTTTTGAAACCCCAATGCCAAATTTTGACACCTTATAGTATTTGGCAGGAATACGTTTGAAATTGGTTTATTACTAAATGTAAACAAAAATGTATGCTGCCAATTCTTAAGACATTTCTAATATTATTTTACCAATAATTTTAAAGCTAGCTTATTTATTAAAGATTTTACTTAAGTTACATAAAGTTGAAAAAGCATTGGACTAGTCTTTTTTAGTATCTAACTTAAGCGCTTTTATTTTTCTTTAAGCCAATTAGAGCTCTTTTATGTATTTTTAGTAGTGGAACATTCTGTACACAACACACAAATACATATAAAAATCTATTAGGCACATTGATGGAAGTACTGAAACCGCCTTTACAAAATTATAATTAAGGAAATTATGACAGTGAAAGAAATCAGAGATAACCAACTCTCTATCTTGCTTCTAACCCGTAAGCTGTCCTTGTTCATTCCTTGGTGTAAGCTGAACTAACTTTGGGAAGGAATTTAGTTTACAGTTTGACTCTGAAAGCAAATTGGTAACAGCTCTTTCCTGAAAAGAACCCCTTCTTGCCTGGGGAGCAGTCTGCCTTTGTGGGACTAACCTATTAGCTTCAAGATTAGCATTTACAGTTTAGGGGTCATGCAGTCTCCGGCTCCAAAAGTCTGAACCTCCCCAAATTGCTCCTGCGGGTAACATCACATCACTATTGTAAAACCTAAGATCAGGGCTTGATATGTGTTGCAGACCCTGCCTAGGCCCGTAATCTGGCCCAACCAGTTGTGCCATCACACCTATAAATGGAAGACAGCAAGAAAACCCAACTTCAACCCCCTATGATTCCATCTCCAACCTGACTCATCAGCACTCCCCATGTCCCAAGCCCCTACCCACCTAGTTATCTTTAAAAACTCTGATCCCCGAATGCTCAGGGAGACCGAGTTGCGTAAGTTTTGGTGTGCCACACAGCCAGCTCTGCGTGAATTACTCTTTCTCCACTGCAATTCCTCTTGATAAATCGGTTCTGTCTAGGCAGCAGGCAAGGTAAACCCATTGGGCTGTTACAGTACATTTTATAGATTTAAAGACTCCCCCCTCTTTTTTTTTCTGTCTTAGACTTTCAGATTCTTGATAACTTGTTTCACAACCCTAGGCAGTTGTCAACTAATAGCCTGAAATTTGAACATTAAAGGAAACAACTCAGGTGAAAATCAAATAGCCAAATTTACTTCATAAAGTACAGAAAGAAAAAGTCTAGTGGTGCTAGAGGGAGACACTAATATTTTTCTCTGAGTCAAATTAAACATAAAATTAAACTACATTCTTCCTTAAAAACCCAAGAGTGGTCTCTGTTGCAATAACTATTTCAGTCAAAAAAAAAATCAGGTGAAAACAAAATTCAGTCAACTGACAAGACAAAAATAAATACGTTTGCTCAACAACAAAAAAAAGACAAGGTCTTAGGAGAATGAAACAAACAGAAAAACCAAAAACATGAAGGCCTTTCAAATACACACTTGCACACACATCTGGATGTTACCCTTTTAATTAAGGTGACTTCTACACAATTGTGTTCCTTTAAACAAAACTCTTTTAATCTTATCACCATATTTCAGCTAGGACAAAATGCTGCTAAACTGCCAATGGTCACACAAATTATGGTACCTGAGCACTCTAAGGGTAAGCAGAAATTAACACCGGCTGGTTGTTAAATGTTAACTTTATTCTTTAAAAGGAATATGCAAGACAGAATCCAAAACCAGTTTCTTACTTAGTAATGGGTCTCAGGCTGTAAACTGCTCTCTACCATCCTAGAAGCAGGAGAAAAAAAAAATTGCCTATTAGAAGAAGTGAGCTCCAACTCCACAAAGGAGAAAAAACACTTGCCTATTAGAAGAAGTGAGCTCCAACCCCACAAAGGAGGCACCTGTCTTCCAACATCATGGAGGTATGAAAACTTGTCTTCTTGATGGACGCAAGCAAAATTCCAAAAAAAAAAAAGAAAAAAAAAAAGGAGTTGTACAGCAAAATAAACTTTTTAGATCTTGACCAAATTTTGGGAGATGAGGAATTCTCTGGAGGGGGTGCTCTCAGACCTCAGCAAATTGTCCTATTGGTTTGGGTCATAAAGTGAGCTCACGCTGGTCCCAAAGCACTGACAGGAGACTTGCCAAAGGTCAGGAGAATCTCCACTCAGAATCCCCCCGTGGTTACCAAAAAGTGAACCCAGAAAATCTGAAACAGGTCTCAGTTAATTTTAGAAAGTTTATTTTGCCAAGGTTGAGGACACATTCGTGACAAAGCATCAGAAAGTCATGACAACATGTGCCCAACGTGGCCAGGGCAGTTTCATTTTATACATTTTAGAGAGACATGAGACATCAATCAATATACGTTAAGAAGTACATAGGTTCGTTCTGGAAAGGCTGAACAACTTTAAGCAAAGACAGGAAGACTGGAAGCAGGGAGGGAGCTTCAAGGTCACAGATCAGTGATACACAAATAATTACATTACTTAGAGTTTTTGGTTAGCTTCTCCAAAGGAGGCAATCAGATATGCGTCTATCTCAGTGAGCAGAGGAGTGACTTTGAATAGAATGGGAGGCAAGATGGCCCTAAGCAGTTTCCAGCCTGAGTCTTCCTTAGTGATTTTGAGGGACCAAGATATCTTCCTTTCACAACATAAAATAAGCACATGTTTGAAAAGAACCACAAAAGTCACCCTGGAAAGGGAGAGTCTGCCCAACACAGCGTTTGGGGAACTGGATATCCCTACGCAAGTAACAACATAGGGTCCTTATTGTGCAAAATTCACAGTAATTCATTCAACACGAATGAAAGACCTACACCCAGAACTTGAAAAAGTCACTCTCTAGGAAGAAAGCATATAGTGTGCAGATACCAGGGTGAACCTGGATCTGTGCTCATGGTTTACAAAAAGGAAAATACCAAAAAAAAAAATAAAGACACAAAAGAATACAAACCACCAACAACCAAAACTCACTGGCAACAGATTGACATGCTAGTGAATTTCTTTAACTTCATCAGTCACCAGTGTTAAGGGAAAACCAGAACGCTGCACGCACCTGAAACTGCACCAGACCACGTGGCTTCTGGGCAAGAAAGAATGAAAAATACGAATAAAAAGAAAGAAACATACGAAGGATGATAAGAAGGGTTCGGAGAAAAACACTGTCGATGAGGCATTTCTTGGAAAAGGCGTAAGTAACATTACTAACTAGCCAAAAACACCGGAAAACAGAAATTAATTACCAAACCAAAACTGGACAGAGAGACTTTTCTGCAAAGAACATATAAAACTGAAAACAAGTCTGTTTGTGAACGCCTGGTTAACATCATTAATCATGGCAAAAATGAAAATCAGAACAAGACTCTGATACTGCTTGTGTCCCTCTCGGTGGAAGGAGTATTACAAAGCCCTTCATGTATCTCCAAAGAAGGGAAACCACAAATGCTGCTGTCAATTTCCAGAGAACAGAGAGCTCTCTTATCCACAGCTGTTAACAGGTAAATTAGTACTCACACTACAGAGCACTTGGAGGTTCCTCGGAAAACTAAAAATACAACGACCATTTCTCACTGAGCTGTGCTGCTACTGGAATCATACAAAACCAGTACACGGAAGACGTATCTGCCTTCCCACGCTGACTGTGGCACCAGTCACAATAGCCAAGATAAGGAATCAACCTACCTGTCCACCCACAGAGAATGGGATTCAGAAACTGCAGCATCTAGTCACAACCGGATCCTCTTCACCCAGACACGGGTACCGCAATCAGGTCATCCGCACCAACATGGTGGAACCTGGAAGACATCGTGGTAAATGAAAACACCCTAGGCAGGGACAGACAAACCTCGCATCACCTGCCTCGTGAAGCATCTAGGAAACTTTATCTCACACAGACCTACAAAGCACCACAGGGCCTGCCAGGGTTGGAACAGAAGGCTGGGCATGGGTGGGCATAGGAAACAGGTACAAAGTGACACGTTGCATTAAGAGGAATGAAACTTGCTGTTCTGTTCCTCAGCAGGATGATCAGGGAAAACTTTACCAGAGGGTAGTTTTCAAGACAGCCAGAAAGGAGCGTTCTCGCTCTCCTCACTCAAATATATGAAAACTCGACAAGGCAAAAAATGACACTAAATACCCTGATTTCATCCCTATACGATGCATGCGCGGCCCCAAATGTCCCACTCTGCCCTCTAGTTGTACATCTTTAGGACAGAGCTAATCTTGTTTCTTGAAAGCAACATAGAAAAACAATGCTAAAATTCCCATGGGACCACAAAATGCCCTGAAACTCCAAAGCTCAGACAGACAAAAGGCTCACTCTGCAATGAAGGGCACCGGGCTAGGTGCCTAGCCACATGCAGATGAGTAACACTGAAGCCCTAACTCTCGTCAGATGCAAAAACCAACCCAAGGTGAATGAAAGATTTCAGTAGAAGATCTCAAACTATGAAAGTCCCTACAAGGAAACCTTGGACATATCTTTCTCAATACAGGCTTTGGAAAGCATTTAGACAAAATGCAACAGCAAGAAAAACCAAAAGGACAAGTTGGGCCTAAGAAACTGTAACACTGCCAGATAGCAAAATAAATCACCAGCACAGTAAACACACAGCCTACAGGATGGGAGAAAATGTTCCCAAACTATGCTTCTCAGCAAGGTCTAATAGCCAGACTCTAACATGACCTTAAAAAAAATCAAGAGGCAGAAAAACAAATAAACCATTCAAGCAATGGGTAAAGAACATGAACAAACACCTCGACATCACTCATCATCAGAGAAATGTAACTCACACACACACGGAAATACCGTCTCACGTCGGTCAGAATGGCCACTTGTCCTAAGTTCAAACATTTACATGGTAGCAAAGCAGCAGAGGAAAGCAGACGCTGCTACTCTCGTGGTGGGAATAAAAACTAGTTCTCACGCTATGAGAAGTGGTTTAGAGGTTCCTCAAAGAACTTAGAACTACCATCCAAATGAGCAATTGCATAACTGGGTATCTACACATAAAGAATTAATCATAAATCCTTCTTTCAAAATGACACAGGCATGGGTATGTTCTTGGAAGTGCTATTCACATGGAAATATAAAATAACATCCATCTATGTTCCCCCTTAACAGTTGATTAGATGTTTTAAAAGTGCTGTACATAGATACTACAACATCCTACATAGTTTAAAAAAATTCATGTCCTTGACAGCAACAAGGATGGACCTGCAGGTCACTATGATAAGCAAACTAAGGAAAGAACAGAAAACCAAACACCACATGGTCTCACTTATGGGGAAAATACCTATAGACAATACAATGACTTTATGATCTCTTTTTTTCCTCTCTGATTGGACACAGAAATCCCTGCTGACAAAAGCAAATATAAACCTGAGAGACAAACATTTTAGAGCTTCTGCACTGGGAAGAAAACAATGAACCCAAAGAGAAAGCATCTTACCTTGGTGGAAAGAATGATTGGGTTAAAATTGTGGGAAATTGTAATTTTGGAAGGGGTTGTTATTTAACATATTCAAGCACTAAGGCTACCAAGTGGGGAAAAGATTAATACACAAGCTAAAAACATGCAAACGACCTGCACAACCACTTCTGCAAATGACACGAAACTGATCCACAGGTGAAACTAAAGATTTTCCACATCACTAATCACTCCAAACATGTAAGTCAGAATCACACCCCGATATCAGTTACCATCAAATTCCACTGAGAATGAATATCACCAAAAACAGCAATAGCATTTTTGGAAGGTAGCAGCCAGTGCAGACTTACAGAAAGGAAAACTCTGATACGCTATTGATGCCAATGTGAATTAGTGAATACGCTGTGAAAAAGTTGGGGTATTCCTCACACTGCATATGCATCTAAAGCCAAGGAAACCAGTACCTTAAGAAGTTACCTGCCCTCCCATGTTTCATGACACTATTTACAATACAGAAGGTATGGAATCAACCTACCTTTCCATCCACAGATGAAGGGATGAAGAAACTGCAGTATATCTGCACAACGCAATACTGTTCATCCACAACAACGTAATTTTCATTTGGAGCCATACGGATGAACCTGGAAAATATGTTAAATAAAGTAAGCCAGGCATAGAAAAACAAGCAGAGATTCATCTCAGTTATATGGAATCCAGAAAACTCTGCCTCCGATAAGTAGAAGGCACAGTAGTGGTTTTCTGAGGAGAGGGAAAGGAGGGAATGGGAGGATTGGTTATGGAAACAAAGTTGCAGTTAGTTGGGACAGATACATTCTTGTTCTCTATACCACAGCTCGCAGCTCGGTAATTGTGGTTAACAAAATACTGTATTTTTCAAAAAAGCTAGAATGGAGCAATTCCAATGTTCTCACAAAAGAAGAATACCTGTGTGAGAGAACAGATGTGGCAAGTACCCTGATTTGATCATTAGTAAAAATATACATGAATCAAAATATCCCAGAGGAACAACAGTCTCAGCATACTCTCTAATTATATACTTTATTATGCACAAAAATTTAAGAAATGTGAATACACAATGCTAATGGTCATATAGAACCACAAATGGCCCGGAATGTCTAAGGAATCCTGAGAAACAGAAACTAAGTTGGAGGACTCACAATCCCTGATATGCCGCTGTGCTCCAGCCTAAAGAGTATGAGACCATCTCAAAAACTTGTTAGAAAATCGGAGGGAATCATAGAAGTGATAACCACAGTGACTCTGTTACTTAGGCTGGAGTGCGGTGGCATGATCATGGCTCACTGCAGCCTTGACCTCCCCGGCACAAGTGATCCTCCCACCTCTGCCTCCTGAATAGCAGGAATTACAGGCACACACCACCACGCCTGGCTAATTTTTTTGTATTTTTTGTAGAAATGAAATTTTGCCACGTTGCCTAGGCTGGTCTCAAATTCTTTGGCTCCAGTGATCCCACCTTAGCCTTGCAAAGTGCTTGGATTATAGGCGTGAACCTTCATGCCTGGCCATAAGAAAACATGCATGGCTATATCAAAGTGAGAAGTTTTTGCAAGGAAAAGGAAGCAATGAGCCCAAAGAGAAAGGCTGGTAGAACGTTTTGAGGAATCACATATTGGCTAATGGGGGTTGTTATAGAAAATATGCAACACATTAACAGTACTAAGTAGCAACAACAACAAAAAAAAAGTGATTCACCCAAAACAGAGCAGAGACCCTGAATAGACATTTCTGCAAAGAGGACATTAAACCACATGCAAGGTCCCTTCCCCCGGTCAGGTGGCCATGACTAGAGGGACAGAGTTAGGCAGGCACTGCAGGGAGTGGAGAAAAGTGACCCCTATGTCCCAACGGCAGGGACACAGATTTTAAAATTCAGCAGACCGGGCACAGTAGTTAATGCCTGTAATCCCAGCATTTGGGCAAGTTGCTTTGAGCTCAGAAGTTTGAGACAAGCCTGGGCAACATGGCGAAACCTCGTCTCTACCAAAACTACAAAAAAAAAAAAAAAATAGCTGGGCATGGGGCATAGGCCCAGATACTGGAGACGCTGAGGCTGGAGAATCCCTTGAGCCCAGTAAATGGAGGTTGCAGTGAGCTGAGATCCACCACTGCACTCCAGCCTGGGCGACAAGGCAAGATCGTATCTCCAAAAAAATAAAAATAATTAAAATATCAGCAAACCCTGGAGTTTAAGTTGGATCCTTTCCTTCCACCTGAGGCTTGAAAGCGAGGCAGCCAAACTGCGGCCTGGCCCCAACACGCCATCTGGGCCGGGCTCCCCCTTCCTCCCACAGCCAGAGCCTTCCTCTCTCTCCATCTACATGGGGAATCTCCCTCAAAAACAGCCCTAAAGCCTCCTACACATTCCAACCTCGAAAGCCCTCAGGGAATAAGTACTACTGTAAAATTAATGCTAAGGTATCAAGAGAGAAAAAAGAAAAGGAGAATCTAGCAGAGATACACAGAACATTCCAGAAAACGAAAGCTTCTGCACTCACCATGAAAGAAAAACACCCTAAAGAAGCTGGGCCACGGAGAAGCCACACCGAACTGCTATCCTCAAGCAGTCAGCGACACGGACAGGAGGTGTTTCTTTCCCAGGATGTGCCCTCAAGTTATCCTGAAGCTGCCGCAGCACCCAGTGGCTCCTGATAATTATAAAATTCATATGGAATCAAAAAAGAGACCACATAGCCAAAGCAAGACTAAGCAGAAAGAACAAATCTGGAGGCATTGCATTACCTGGCTTCAATCTACTACAAGGCCATAGTCAGCAAAACAGCATGGTACTGGTCTAAAAATAAGCACATAGACCAATTGAACAGAATAGAGAACTCAGAAATCCAAATACTTACAGCCAACTGGTCTTTAACAAAGCAAACAAAAACAAAAGTGGGGAAAGGACACCCTATTCAACATATGGTGCTTGGATAATTGGCAAGCCACATGCCAAGAAATGAAACTGGGTCCCCATCTCGAACGTTATACGAAAGTCAACTTAAATCTGAGACCTGAAACCATAAAAATTCTAGAAGATAACATTGGAAAACCCTTCTACACATTGGCTTAGGCAGAGACTTCATGACCAAGAACCCAAAAGCAAGCGCAACAACAACAAAATGAAGATAAATAGGTAAGAAACCAACAAGTTTCGGCACAGCAAAAGAAACAATTAGCAGAGTATATAGACAACCACAGAAAGGGAGAAAATGTTCACAATCTATACATCTGAGAAAGGACTAATATCCAGAATCTACAAGGTACTCAAATTAGCAGGAAAAAAACCAATCCCTTCAAGTAAGGAACTAAGGACTTGAATAGAAATTCTGAAAAGGAGATACAAAAAATGTCCAACAAACATGGAAAAGTGGTCATCATCACTAATGATCAGGGAAATGTAAATCAAAACCACAATGTCAGGCCGTGAGTGGTGGCTCACGCCTGAAATCCCAGCACTTTGGGACACTGAGACAGGTGGATCACGAGGTCAAGAGATCGAGACCTCGCTGGCCAACATGGTGAAACCCCATCTGTACTAAAAATACAAAAATTAGCCGGGCATGGTGGCAGGCACCTTAGTCCCAGCTACTCGGGAGGCTGAGGCAGGAGAATCACTTGAACCTGGGAGGCGGAAGCTGCAGTAAGCCGAGGTTGCACCACTGCATTCCAGCCTGGCGACACAGCGGACTCCGTCTCAAAAAAAAAAAAAAAAAAGGAAACCCACCATGCCATGCCACCTTACTCCTACGAGAATGGCCATAATCAAAACATCAAAAAATAAAAAATATTGATGGGCATTTGGTGAAAAGGGAACACTTTTATATTGCTAGTTGGAATGTAAACTAGTACAATCACCATGGTAAACAGTGTGGAGATTTCTTAAAGAACTAAAAGTAGAACTATCATTTAATTCAGCAATTCCATTACTGGGTATCTACCCAAAGGAGAAAAGAAAAGATGCTTGCACTCGCATGTTCGTAACAGCACAATTCACAATAGCAAAAGTATGTAACCAGCCCAAATGCCCATCAGGGAGTAGATTAAGAAATTGTGATATACATACATATACACATACATACATATGTATCTTACGGAATACTATTCAGCCATAGAAAGGGAAAATATAATGGCATTCACGGCAACCTGGATGGGATCAGAGACTACCATTCTAAGTGAAGTAACGTTAAAAATGGAAAAGCAAACATCGTATGCTCTCGCTGGTAAGTGGAAGCTAAGCTATGAGGATGCAAAGGCATTAGAATACTACAACGGACTTTGGGGACTTAGGAGAAAAAGTGGGAGGAGGGGAGGAATAAAAGACTACAAACTGTACACAGTGTATACAGTTGAATTTTTGCAAGAGTGAAAAATCAGACCTTGTCAACGACTTTCACCAGTAGGATGTAACTCCCTCATGCTTAGCATTCCAATAATGGAACACTAGGCATAAGGGGTTTAACACGATCATGAAAGCATAGCTATTCAAGTAACTAATTGTACAACTGATTTTTTTCCTCATCCCTAAAACACAGTAAGGGACCAGTTACTTTAAAATACAACACAGTGACAATTTTGGCTTGTTTGTTAAGGCCATTGGGTTGGCATAAAGAAAACAAAAAGAGGCCGGGCGCGGTGGCTCAAGCCTGTAATCCCAGCACTTTGGGAGGCCGAGGCGGGTGGATCACGAGGTCAGGAGATCGAGACTATCCTGGCTAACACGGTGAAACCCCGTCTCTACTAAAAATACAAAAAACTAGCCGGCCGTGGTGGCGGGCGCCTGTAGTCTCAGCTACTCGGGAGGCTGAGGCGGGAGAATGGCATGAACCCGGGAGGCGGAGCTTGCAGTGAGCCGAGATCACGCCACTGCACTCCAGCCTGGGAGACACAGCGAGACTCCGTCTCCAAAAAAAAAAAAAAAGAAAAAAAGAGAAACAATAGTAACATGAAATAGAAACAGCAGCAAGAGAAAATGAGGAACAAGATGAAAAGAAAAATACACAGACTAAAAAAAAGAAAAAAGAACAGGTGCAGCAATTAGAAGACATATGATACCTTTTATCTCCTCCCCAATTCATGACATCTGAAAAAGTTCAAGGCTCTCACAACAAAACACAAGGAAAAAAGGGCCGGGTGCGGTGGCTCACGCCTGTAATCCTAGCACTTTGGGAGACCACAGTGGACAGATCACGAGGTCAGGAGATCAAGACCACCCTGGCTAACACTGTGAAATCCGGTCCCTACTAAAAATACAAAAACAAAATTAGCCGGGCATGGTGGTGGACGCCTGTAGTCCCAACTACTCAGGAGGCTGAGGCAGGAGGATGGCATGAACCCAGGAGGCAGAGCTTGTGGTGAGCCAAGGTCTGCCACTGCACTCCAGCCTGGGCAACAGAGCAAGGCTCCGTCTCTAAACACACACACACACACACACACACACTCCCCTCCCTAAATTTTGTTAAGAATGAGACAATGCTGCCACTCACGTCTGGCTCACTCACCAGCAGGAGGAGGGCACCTTCCAGAGATTACAAGAGAAGGGGCAGAGAGAACTCCTTTCCCTAGATGTGCCTCCACCACTGCCACTGAGGCCCACAGTACAGCACATGCAGATTCCTCCTCACCTGAGGTTGGGCTGGGCCCCGTAGCGCTCCTACTCCCCCTTCCCAGCCCCCAGACGTGCTGCCACCACCACCACTAGCACTGATGCCAACACAACTGCTGTTGCCCTCAATGCAGCACCCCGCCCTCAATGCAGCAGCCCACCCTACAAAGTTCCTACCACCTTGCCCCCGCAGGCACCTTCCTACCACTCCAGTCGAGCTGCAGTCTCCAGTCACCACCACCAACTGCATGAGACGAGCACCAACTGCATGAGACGAGCTGCAGAGTCACGCCATACGCAGGCTCTAGGTGTACCACACATGATTCCTCCTCCTCCTCCTCCAGTCTGGCTTGAAGCAGCTGGGCAGGCAAAACCAGAAAAGCCTAGAAAGGGACGCAGAGAGTGGTAGCGTTAGAGCCTCACCTTGTCACGCTGGCCAGAGTGGCAGGGACCAGTTTCAGCTAAGGCACTCACACCGACCCTCCAAAGCCCAGCCTCTGTTTCTGGCAAAAGCTGACCAGGAACTGGGGCCTAGAATGGGTGTGAGTGCCTTCGCTGAAACCACCGCCGGCCAGGTGCAGCCGGCCAGACATTGCTGGGCCCACCAGGGCTGCACTCCTAGGGCAGCAGGAGTAGGAGAAACTCAGACCCAGCCAGCCCTCCCCACCCAAGTGCTGGTTCCCGTTCCTGACGCCTCCACCCACAATCCCCTGTGATGCCCACTAATCCCTACCCGTAGTCCCAGGCGGTCTACGGGTCCCACATAACATGGGGGTGCCGGCCGGAGAACCATGGTGGTTGTGGGGGCCCTGCCATGCTGAAGATTGCTCGAGCAGGAGATTACGCTCTAGAGTCTGGAGTCTGAGAACGAAGAGAATCACCAGAATGGAAGGAAACCACAGCTGTTGCTGTGGCTACCACCTCCGCATCCCACCAATGCCAATAGCCTCCGAGAGCACCCCTAACCTGACCCCTGCCGCGTGCAGTGTAGCCCCCGGATAGCACACCCAACACACCCCGTACCAATTGCAGGCAGTGTAATCCCAATATCCCCCCAAACCACCCCCTCCACAGACAGTGTAGCACTCAATAGTGCCCACAACCTGACCCAACGACAGGTATTGCTGCACAAGATAGTGCCCCAAAATCACCCCGCCATGGGCAGTGATGCTCCTGATAGTGCACCGTAAGGACAGTGCAGCACCCGACAACACCCCTAAACCACCCCCCACTACCAGCATTTTACCTCCAGATAACCACCCAACCCACCCACTGCTCCGCGCAGTGCGGCAAAAAATAGCGCCCTTAACCCATCCCCCACCACCAGCAGTACACGTTAGCGCACACAACCTGCCTCCTCCCACCATCCCCACGATTGCAGGCAGTGTAGCCCCGATAGCCAGCCAATCCCCCCTCTGCCAGCAATGCAACCCCGGAGAGTGCCCCCCATCCGGTCCCCAGCCACAAGCAGTGCAGCCTTGGGCAGTGAGCCCCAATAGGACACCCAACCCCTGCCCCCAGAGGCGGCCAGGGCAGCCCCGGAAAACTCACCTACCCCAGGACATTTCTACCACTCTGACCGAGCTGCAGTGTCTGATGTCACCACCAATCACAACGAGGCGAGCCGCGGGGGCGCAGGCTCCAGCCTCCAGCATGTGTCGATGCCTCTCCCGTCTACTCGTCTTCCTGCTGGGCAGGACAGGCTCCCGCTACCAGTCGCCCTCCTACCGGTGGGTCGCCCTCACCAACCGCAACGGACCAGCGCCTGGCGCTCCAGGCGGAAACAGCTCGCAGCCGCTTTCCCTAGTTCCCCAAACCGGACACTGATCGCCGACACCGAAGAGCCTGAACTGAGCCGATGCCGGCCTCAGCGTGCTTTATATACATGCAGTGCCTGGACTACATGTTCTGATTGGATGAGAGGAAAACCTCTAGGCCTACGCTGATTGGACTTTATCTTCATGCTGTGATTGGTTGTCTTAAGGCTTGCTCTCATCCAATCAGAGCATGATGATAAAGTGCAATCCGAGTAGGCCTGGAGGTTTTCTCTCATCCAATCAGAACACGCAGTTCAGGAATCCTCCTGTATATAAGCTCGGTGCATGAACGCTGCTGAAGGGAAGTCAGCGCCTTCCAGGTTCCCGTATTTTCCCGTAGAGCTGCTCGGTGCCTGCTTAGAGGACCCGGAATGGGTAATCACAGGCCTATGCTGGAGGCTGGACCCGCTGCCGCGCGGCTCGCCTCGCTGAGGTTGGTGGCGGCGGTGGCGACGGGAGACGGCAGCGCGGCTGGAGCGGTAAGACCAGGAAATAGTTTTGGGATAGATGGAGGGAGGTAAAGAGGGTGATTAGTGCTGAAGGGAAAAGAGGATAGCGAGCAGGAGAACGCGTTGCAAAAAGACAGTGGGGAAAAGGTGGTGGGAAAAAAAGTTTTTGGGTAGATGGAGGGGAAAACAGGGTGGGGAGCAGAGGGAGGGAAAGTTTTGCAGAAAGACGGTGGGGAAAAAGTTTATAGGTAGTCGGAGTTGGAAAAGAGGGTGGCAAGTGGGAGGAGGAAAGAGGGTGGTAGAGGGGGAAATGGGGGCGAGCGGTAGGGAGAGAAGGTTTTGTGAAAAGACAGTGGGGAGAAAAGTTTTTGGATAGATAGAGGGAGGGAAAGAGGGTAACAAGCGGGGGAAGGAAAAAGAGGGTAGCCAGCGGGAGGAAGACAAGGTTTTGCAAAATGATAGTGGGCAGCAAAGAAAGACGGTGGAGAAAGAAAAGACGGTGAGTAAAAAGTGTTTGGGTAGATGCGGGGGGAAAGAGGGTGACGAGGAGGAGGAAAGAGGGTGGCGAGAGGGAGCAGGGAAAGAGGGTTGGGAAAAAAATGGGAAAATAATTTGGGGTAGATGGAGGGCAGAAAAGAGAGTGGCAGGCAGGCTAGGGCAGAGAAGACGACGAGTGGGAAAGGGCGGAAGACTGTGAAAGACGGTGGGGAAAATTCTGGGGGGTAGATGGAGGGGGGAAAGAGGGAGGTGAGCGGAAGTGGGGAGACGGCTTTGCGAAAAGACTATGGGGAAATGTGTTCGGGTAAATGGGGAAGGGAAGGAGGGTGGCAAGGAGGAGCGGAGGAAAAGACGACGAGGAGAAGTTTTGGGTAGATGAAGGGGGGAAAAGACAATGGTGAGCAGCAGGATTGGGGAGAGTGCTTTGGGAAAAGGTGGGGGAAAATGTTTTTGCTTAGATGAAGGAGCAAAAGAGGGTGATGACAGTGGGACGGGGAAAAAGAAGGTGGCCAGGGAGAAGGGGAAAAGACGGTGGGAAAAAACTGGGGAAAGTGTTTGGGAAGATGGATGGGGAAAAGGGTGGTGAGCGGGAGAGTAGAGAAGGCTTTACAAAATGGGGAAAAAATGGTGGGGAAAATGTTTTGGGGTAGATGGAGGAAGAAAAAGGGTGGTGAGGGGGAGGGGGCAAAGACGGTCGAGAAAAGAAGGTGGGAAAATAGTGGTGGGGGACAAAGGTTTGGGGTAGATTTTTTAAATCAGATTATTTGTATTTTTGCTTTTGAGTAGTTTCAGTTAGTTATGTATTTTGTGTATTAACCCCTTGGCTGATGCACAGTTTGCAAATACTTTTTCCGTTCTCTGAGGTGTTTCTTCATTCTACTGATTGCTTCCTCTGCTTTGCAGAAGCGTTTAAATTTTACATAATTACGTCTTTGCTTTTGTTGCTTGTGCTTTTGAGAAGTTTAATGTAATGACATCTTTGCTTTTGTTGCTTGTGCTTTTGATGTCTGTTTGAAAATTCCTTGTCCTCATCAATTTCATGAAGCATTTATTCTATGTTTTCTTCTCTAGTAGTTTCATAGTTTGAGGTCCTACATTTAAATCTTTATTTTGAGTAGATTTTTGTGTATGGTAAGATAACGGCCTAGATGTATTCTTGTATATGTGGGCGTTGGGTTATCCTAGCACAGTTTATTGAACAAATGTGTGCTCTTGATGCCTTTGTTAAAAATGAGTTGACCATAAATGCGTGAATTTATTTCTGATTTCTCTATTCTGTTTCACTTGTCTATGTCTGTCTGTCATTCCTTCGTTTCCCTGTTTCTCCCCCACCCCTTTTTTTGATAGTACCATGCTGTTTTGATAGTAACATGCTGTTTTGATAGTACCATGCTGTTTTGATAGTACCATGCTGTTTTGATGATAGTACCATGCTGTTTTGATAGTACCATGCTGTTTTGATGATAGTACCATGCTGTTTTGATAGTACCATGCTGTTTTGATGATAGTACCATGCTGTTTTGATAGTACCATGCTGTTTTGATAGTACCATGCTGTTTTGATGATAGTACCATGCTGTTTTGATGATAGTACCATGCTGTTTTGATGATAGTACCATGCTGTTTTGATAGTACCATGCTGTTTTGATGATAGTACCATGCTGTTTTGATGATAGTACCATGCTGTTTTGATAGTACCATGCTGTTTGTTTTGATAGTACCATGCTGTTTGTTTTGATAGTACCATGCTGTCTGTTTTGATAGTACCATGCTGTTTGTTTTGATAGTACCATGCTGTTTTGATAGTACCATGCTTACTATAGATTTGTAGTATGTTTTGAAGTTAGGTGTGATGCCTCCAGGTTTTCTTTTTATTCCAGATTCTTTTGTCTATCTGAGGTATTTTGCATTTCCATGTGAATTTTAGGATTTTTTTTTCTATTTCTATGAAGAATGTGTTTTGTAATTTAACACGCATTGCATTGATTCTGTAGATCACATTAGGTGATATAGATATTTTATGAATATTCTTCTAGTGCATGGGCACGGGATATCTTTCCATTTACTTGTGTCTGCTTTAATAGCTTTCATCTATGTTTTATAGTTTTCATTGTGGGATCTTTTGTCGTTGGTTAAGCTTATCCCTAAATATAATTTTTTTGGTAATGAAATAGCTTTCTTGATTTCTTTCTTAGGTATTTCACTATTGGTACATGGGTGTGCTACTCATTTTTATATGTTGATATTGTATCTTGCAACTTGACTAAATTATTTCTAGTAGGTGATTTTGTGGAATCTTTACAATTATATATATGTGTGTGTATATATATGTGCACATGATCATGTCACCTGCAAACAGAGACGGTTTGACTTCCTTTTTTCCAATTTGGATGCCTTTCACTGCATTCTCCTGTCTAATTGCCCTACCTAGGACTTCCGGTACTGTGATGAATAAAAGTGGTGTAAAAGTAGCCACACTTGTTCCGGGCGTTAGAGGAAGAGCTTTTAACCTTTCCCCATGGATTACGATGTTAGCCGTGGGTTTGTCATATATGGCCTTTATTGCACCGAGATATGTTCCTTCTGTACTTACGTTGTTCGGGTTTTGTCATGAAGGAATGTTGATTTTTATTTTTTTCAGCATCTGCTGAAATGATTGTATGGTTTTAGCTCTTGATTCGCTGAATGTGATGTCGCACATTTAATTATATGTGTTTTATTGAATCATCCTCATATTCCTGGGATGAATCCCACTTGATCAGGGCAGATCATCTTTTTATTGTGTTGTCAAATGCAATTTTCAAGTATTTTGCTGAGGATTTTTTTGCATCTGTGTTCATCAGGGATATTTAAAATGCCTGTGGTTTTCTTTTTGTGTTATTTCCTGGTCCGGTTTTTGTACCGGGGTCATGCTGTCCTCATAGAACAAGTTTTGAAGACTTCCTTTCTCTTCATTTTTTTGGGGAATATTTTGAGTAAAATTGGTATTAGCTCTCTTTTAAAAATGTTTGGTAAAATTCAGCAGTAAAAACCATGATTGTGTTTTGTTTGACGGAAAACTTTTTATTGCTGCTTTAATTACATTACTCATTATTGGTCTGTTCAGGTTGTTTTTTGTTTGTTTGTTTGTTTGATATGGAGTCTTGCTCTGTCGCCCAGGCTGGAGGGCAGTGGCATGGTCTCAGCTCACTGCAAGCTCCGCCTCCTGGGTTCACACCATTCTCCTGCCTCAGTCTCCCAATTAGCTGCGACTACAGGTGCCCGCCACCACGCCCGGCTAATTTTTTGTATTTTTAGTAGAGACGGGGTTTCACCGTGTTAGCCAGGATGGTCTCAATCTCCTGACCTTGTGATTCACCCGCCTCAGCCTCCCAAAGTGCTGGGATTACAGGCATGAGCCACCGTGCCCAGCCTCAGGTTTTTTATTTATCATTCTATCTTGGGAATTTGTTATGTGTCCAGAAATTTATTCACTTCTCCTAGATTTTTCAACTTGTTTTTACATAGGTGTTTTTAGTCATCTCTTAGAATCCTTCATGTTTCTGTGTTATCAATTGTAATGTCTCCTTTTTCATCTATGATTTTGTTTTGTTTTTCTTTTCCTTAGACTAGTTAAAGCTTGTCAATTTTGATTTTTTTCTGAAAGATCCAGCTCTTTGTTCCATTGACGTTTTGTATTTTTTGTTTCTATTTTTAAAATTTCTTCTCTAATCTTTATGATATTCTTTCTACTAATTTTAGCATTTTATTTTTCTCGTTTTTCTCATTACTTGAGGTGTACTGTCAGGTTGGCTATTTGAGATCTTTCTACTTTTCTGATGTAGGCGTTTATAGCTATGCCCTTTTCCTCTTACAACTGCTTTTGCTGCATCCCACAGGATTTGTTATGTTGTGTTTCTATTCTTTTTTCAATACATTTTTTATTTATTGGTTGTTCATGAGCATGTGTTTTAATTTCCATATATTTGTAGAGTTTTTCCTCCTGCTACTGATTTCTAGTACTATTCCACTGTGGTCAGGAAAGATACTTGATATGATTTCAGTTTTTAAAAATGTGTTGTGACTTGTTTTTTGGCCTAACGCATAGTCTATCCTGGAGAATAATCCATATACTATTCAGTGGAATGTGCATTGTGCAGTTGCGGAGTGGAAAGCTGTGTAAATGTTAGGTCCATTTGGTATAGAGTACAGTTTAACTGATGACGTTTTGTTGTCTAGATGATCTGTCCATTGAGGATAGTGGGGTGTTGATTATAGTGGAGTGCTGAGGTATTCTATTACTGTATTGCCATCCATCTGTCCTTTAAGGTCTGTTAATATTTGCTTCTGTATTTAGTTGCTTGAGTGCGGGTTGCATATGCACTTACAATTGTTAGGCTGCTGTTTACTTCTTTTTCATTTTATAATTATCTCATTTTTTTCTTTTTTTGACGCAAGTATATATAATCTAAGTACAGCTACTTCTGCTTTTTTGGTTTCCACTGGTATGGGATATCTTATCATCTCTTCACTTTCAGTCTGTGTATGCCTGTAGGTGAACTGAGTTTCCTGTAGGCAGTATGTAATTGGGTCTTGTCTTTTAATCCATTCAGCCACTCTGTCTTAATTGGAGAATTTAATTCATTTATATTCAAAGTTATTACTAACAGGTAAAAACATACTACTGCCATTTTTTACTGGTTTTCTGTTTGTTTTGCTGCTCTCTCTTTTTTCTTTTGTTCTTTCTCCCTTCCTCTTTTCTCTCAGATCTCTCTCGCTCTCTTTCTTTCTTTTCTTTCCTCCTTCCCTTCCTTCCTGTCTTTGTTTGTAGTGAGGTAATTTTTTCTGGTAGTGTGTTTTAATTCCTTACTTTAAATTTTAGGGTGTCTGTTATTGATTTTTGTTTTCTGATTACCATGAGGCTAAACAACGTGATTATAACAAGTTGCTTTAAACTGAAGAAAACTTAGCTTTGATTTGTCCCAGCTACCCAGGAGGCTCAGGCGGGAGGATTGCTTGACCCTTGGAGGCCGAGGTTACAGTGGGTTGAGCTCGCGCGACTGCACTCTCCAGCCTGGGTGACAGAGTGAGACCTTGTCTCACAAAACAGATAAATAAATAAATAAACAAAACAATAGCTTATAATGAATTCTGATTGTAAATTTTGAGCTGATGATTGATAAGGTATAAAGAAGACAGTGAAAATCATTCATAATCTCATTACCCAAATATAACTACTCCTAATGTTTTGGTACATATGCTTCCTAATTCATAACCCTCCCTCTCTCTCTCTCTCTCTCTCTCTCTCTCTCTCTCTCACACACACACACACACACACACACACACACAAAATAGATACATTTTACACACAGATACAATTTTATTGTAACATTTTAAGAAAAATGGCTTTGTAATTTTTTGTTTAAAAATATGGTGAATATCTTTTGTGAATAATACTCATATAAAATCTTATACATCTTAGTTTTAAGATTGTGGTTCCTGCTCTTTGAGGTGGCAGGTACACTTCTTGCTAAAACAAATCATCTCGGTGTCTTTGATTTTCCTTCTGTCCCTTAGGCTATTGCTTTTGGAAGTAGGGCCTGGATCTCCCTCCTGTTTGCTTGGGGGTAAACACATGGTATCATGGGGTTATGAACACATGTTGCCTGTGCCAGATAGCAACACTGCCTCCAGTCTTGAAAATAAAGGTAATGTAAGAGTTTTTGCCCTCTGATTAATTCTAAGATGTAAATAAAGTGGGTTTAGATCATTGTAGCAAATGATTTAGATATAACTCTGTGTGTTCCTTTTAATTAAGAGCTCAAGATTTCTATACAGTATGTGTATTGTGGGCTTTATCAGTAAAAATATAAAAGCTGATACTGGGTGAGGTAAGAAAATGAATAGGTTTTACTATCACCAGGAAAAGGTATCATCCATACACTCTTGCCAAGGAGACATGAATTACTTAAATTGACTTCTGGATATTTGAGTTTGAGAATGATAATGTTAAGTTGAATTTTTTTTGGCTGCTAATAGAATGTGAGGTTTTACTGCTTGATAATATTTCTTTTAGTAATTGATTGTGTGTGTTAATGAACCTTCCTGTCAAAAGCAAAAAACTGAAGAGGTTCAAGGGAGCATGAATTATTAACATCTCCTTTAAACAAATAGGCTAGATTTTTTAAAAATTTTCTTTTTGAGACAGAGTATTACTCTGCTGCCCAGGCTGGAGTGCAGTGGCAACATCTCTGCTAACTGCAACCTCTGCCTCCCAGTTTCAAATGATTCTCCTGCCTCAGCCTCCTGAGTAGCTGGGATTACAGGTGCCTGCCACCACACCCAGCTGATTATTGTATTTTTAGTGGAGATGGGGTTTCACCATGTTTGCCAGGCTGGTCTCAAACTCCTGACCTCAGGTGATCTGCCCTCCTCGGCTTCCCAAAGTGCTGGGATTACAGGCATGAGCCACCGCGCCTGCCCATCACCTTCTTACTTGGAGTCTTGTGTGAAACACACCACGGAATTCACATTTACTTACAGCTGGGGGAAGCTGCCCACCTTGTGTGATAAGGTTGGAGCCTGTCTGCCACACCTCCCTGTGTGTCTCCACGTGTCCTCAGGCCTGCTGGGGGGCTCCCTTGCCCTGGTGTCTCATGCAGAGGAAGGACGTGGCGTGTGTGGACAGCCAGCCTGGCGGTGGTGCGTAGTGACTGCCCAGCCAGTGGAAGCTGCTGCTCTTGCCTCTTCGGACTGTCCCTCCCCTGTCTAGGACGTCACTTCATCGAAACACTGCAGGTTGAGCCCAGTAGGAAAATGAGAACTGCTCTTTTTCTTTCTTTCTTTTTCTTTTTTTTTTTTTTTTTAAATACAGAGTCTCACTCTGTTGCCTAGGCTGGAGTACAGTGGTATGATCTCGGCTCACTGCAATCTCCACCTCCAGGGCTCAAGAGATTCTCCTGCCATAGCCTCCCAAGTAGCTGGGACTACAGGCACGTGCCACTATGCCCAGCTAATTTTTCTTTTGTATTTTTAGTAGAGACAGGCCAACCTAGTCTTTAACTCTTCTTTTTTTTTTTTTTTTTTTTTTTTCTTCTGAGATGGAGTCTCACTCTGTCTCCCAGGCTGGAGTGCAGTGAGTGGCGTAATCTCGGCTCACTACAAGCTCCGCCTCCCGGGTTCACACCATTCTCCTGCGTCAGCCTCCCGAGTAGCTGGAACTACAGGCGCCCACCACCACGCCCGGCTAATTTTTTGTATTTTTAGTAGAGATGGGGTTTCACCGTGTTAGCCAGGATGGTCTTGATCTCCTGACCTTGTGATCTGCCCACCTCGGCCTCCCAAAGTGCTGAGATTTCAAGCGTGAGCCACCGCACTCAGCCTAGTCTTTAACCCTTGACCTCAACTGATCCATCTGCCTTGGCCTCCCAAAGTGCTGGGGTTACAAGAATGAGCCCCTGTGCCCGGCCGAACTTCCCTTTTCTTTCCTTTTCTTGGTATTTTGAAAGTGAACAGCCATGGAACAGCTTTTTCTTTTTCTTATTTTTTTTTTTTTTGGTAGAGACAAGGTCTCCCTAGGTGGCCCAGGCTGGTCTCAAACTCCTGGACTCAGCAGCCGGTGTTTTCAGCTGGTGCGGATCCAGCTGGTATGCTCGTTAGGCTTCTAGCTGAAGGAAGTGTCCACTGTAATCTCGCTGGCATCCCATCACCTTCCAGAAGCAGGGCGTCCGCCAGCTGTGTGTGCTCTTGGCCCCTGCTGAGCCTGTGCGCGGAGTGCTCGTCTTGCCTGTTTCCCAACCCCTTGTTTTGGGTGAGATCCCCGCCCAGCTGGCACGGGAAGGAGGATGGGGAGTGGCCACCACTGTGGTTTGTTGCACAGTGAGTTCGGTGGCTGTCCTGCCTGGGCCCGGCACCCGTATTTCTCCCGCTTGGCTGCAGCTCCAGCCCTTCTCCGTCCCCCGTAGCTTCCTGCCCAGTCCCACACCTCACAGAACTCCAGTGTCCCCTCCCCTAGACTTTTACACACTCCTGGTAAGTCGGGCCCGGGACCCACAGCTCCATAATGTGAACTGTACACGGCCTGGCGGGTCAAGGTGCTAAGGTCGCCCCTCACCTTTACGAGACCTCAGCTTATACCGGGTGTGCAAGCTCTGGGGCCCTCAGAGCCCAAGCTCCCCGCCTGAGGGTCTAGGGCTGTGGCCTCACCTGCCCATAGTCCTGCAGTGACCTCTGTCATGAGTCCAGCCGGCTCGAGCCGGGCGAGGAGCAGCAGTACCTGGACACGCTGAAGCAGCTGTCCAAGCACATCAGTCCCCCGCACCGCGTGGTCAACAAGATCGACAAGAACGAAGGTGGGCTGCGGCCGGGGTGGAGGCCAGCGCCCTGGGGATGCCACTGGGCTCGTGTCTGAGTGTCCCCTCTGCTGTCCCAGACAGAAAAAAGGACCTGAGCAAGATGAAGAGCCATCTAGACATTGTGACAGGCCTCTCCAAGCTGTGAACTTTGCCCACTGCCCACGGACGGTCCCCAAGGGCAGGGGTGGCCCAGCTGTGGACGGGCACTTGGTAGTGATGTGGGTTTAGCAAAGGCACCAGGCAGCTCTTTGGGACCTGGACAGAGGCCTCCAAGACTCCACTCGTGTGCTGGCCTTTGAGTCCAGGCTTCATCTTGGCCAGTGCCCAGCCTTTGCCCTACTCCTGACCACTGCTGTGGCCCTCACGCTGGCCATCACAGCCAGGCCTCATCCAGCCAGTAGCTGGGGGCCCAGCTTGCGGTGGCCTGACCATCAGCTGGCTGTGATGGGCCTGAACCTGACCTGGAGTTCTGCCCCTGACTTCCCAGTGACTGTGGGCAGGCAGCTGCATCTCAGTTACCCCATTTGCAGCCCATGTGTGCTGTCATGAAAATGAAACAAGACGGTGCTGGTGAGAAGCAGGTGGAAGGCAGGGTCACTGGCCACAGGCTGCTGTGAGCTCAGGCAGCACCTCAGAACTGCATGGGCATTGGCCTGTACCTCCCTCTCATCTCAACTCAGGCTGTCCCCGCACCCCCATCTAGAAGCATCTCTCTGTTCTGCTTGTCTGGATAGAGTGCCAGTCCTTATTGGGCGGTCCTCCGGGCCTTCCTGAGTTGATCCTTAGGGTTATAGGACTGGGTGGGACACGGATTGGCCTAGATGCGACTGAGGCCTTCCCAGCCTGGTCAGGGGCCTGGCCACTGTCCCTTCTCTTGACTCACTGCCTCACTGCCAACAGGGATGGGCAGCTCCTGAGGGTGAGGGCCGCCTGCCTAGACTCTGGGTCTGGGAACAGCTGGTCAGCTGAAGGGAGCTCCTGCAGAGGTTTCTGAGGGCGGAGGTCCAGTGGCGGTGGTTGGGATCCCAGATCCGAGCCTGAGACCAGCCATGTCTCCCAGCCCTCCAGCACGGAGCTCAGCCTGAGTTCCTTCTCTCTGCAGGTCCCCTGAAGACCTTGCCAAAGTGTGACATCACCCTGGAGAAACTCAAGAATGACATGGCAGTGGTGAGTGGGATGCTGGGGACCCCTAGGGGAACTGGGGCTCCCCCAAGAGCTCCTGGGATCACCACAGCAGGGTCCTTCCAGGTCAGGGCGGCTGGGTGGGGACTGGGCCTGACCTGAGACCCTGCCCACCAGGCCTCTTCCAGGCCAGGTTTGCTGTGTTGGGTGGGAACATGGGAGAAGTCACCCTCTGTCTACGGCCCCCATGGGTGCCTCTGCCACCCGGCCCAGAGGAGTCAGGGGCTGTGGGGGTGGGGGATTACACCCAGGATTGGCCAGCATTGTCTGCACAAGGGTGGAGGCTGAGAGAGAGGCGTTGGGAATCAGGCTGTGAGTGAGGACGGGCCCGGGGTGGGAAGGCCCCCTAAATGAAGAACCCTCGGGTCCTGGGCTGCTGACCGTGCCCATCTTGCCTCCAACCCACTGCCCCGGTGCCGCTGACCAAACAGCAGCACCTGTGCCAGCAGCTCCTGGATGCCATCCTGGCCAACATCTGCTCACCTGTCTTCAGCCATTCCCTGCGCATTTGCTTCAGCCATGACTGTCATCCACGGCCCACTCATCACGTACATCCAGCTGGGCTGGGCTTTGTGGAGGGCAGCTGGCCAGCCCTGGGCCACATGTGCCCAGTGTGGTCACCATGCTGCCTTCTCAAGGCCCCGGTGGTATGCACCCAGAAGCATAGGCTTGAGGACGACCAGCGGCAGAGCACCCCCAGCGTGCTGCAAGGCGAGGTGGCCAGGCTGGACCCCAAGTGCATGATAAACCTGGACCCTTCTCACTGCAGCTACGATGGCACCGTCCACTCGATCTGCAAGTTGGGCGAGTGTCCAGGAGCGTCAGGCTGGCGCTGGTTAGCAAACCTTGACCGCAGCCCCAGGCCTCTGCCGTTTGAGCCGGAGGGCACAGTGCCCGGACCCCGCCCTGTGTTCACGCTCTGCAGGCTGTCTGCCCTGTCTTCACATACACCGAGCTCAGGACAGACTAGCCATGTCTCTGCCCCCGCCGCCAGAGCCCACGCACCCTCATCTCCCCAACACAGATGTGGCTCTGCTTGCCTGTGGCCCTAGGGAGGTGGTGGGCAGGACCTGTGGGTACCCATCAATGCAGGGCACTCCGGGCTTCAGGTTTGGAAATCTGAGAGTCAGAGAGACCTCCAGGCTTTGCCACAAGCCTCACCAGAACCTCCTCGGGTGTGAAGAGTCCTGTTCGGGAGCAGAGTTGTAAGGCAGGGCAGGCCGGGCCTTGTCCAGTCACAGGTACAGCCTTGTGTGTTGCAAACGACAAGGACCTCCCAAGTGTGCCACCACGTGCCCACCGACTGCCGTGCCCAGAGTCCGCGATGGATGGACCGACAGTGGCTGTACAGTGGGCAGACCCAGAGGAGCTGTGTGGGGGCTCAGGGCAGGCAGGGGTCGTGCGGAAAACCAGGCTCCCAGTGCAGTAGGGACAGCCTCTGTGCACTCCAGCCCCTCCCAGCTCAGGCCCTTCCATCCCCTTTCTGGCTCGCCCTGTGCTGACAGGAGCGGGTTGTCCACCAGTGAGAGAGGGTCTCTGCTCTCTCCTGTGTCCTTTTGCCCCTTCATCTTGTGTCAGGTCAGCTGTCCAGGGTGGCTGTGTTCAGTGGCCGAGGGGTGAGAAAGCTGCGGTTTAAGGACAGACCCTGCTCTTCCAGAGCCCACTAGGGAGCTCAGCGCAGCTGACGTGTTCTACCAGTAGCTTGGGCACACAGGGCCCCATCTAGGTGACATGGCACCAGAGAGCCACGTTGACAGGGATCAGTCTCCCTGAGCCCAGAGCTGGCACACAGCAGAGCCAGGGCTAGGTCCCCAAGATTGTCAGAGGCAAAGCCCTGGGCTCCAAATTCCATTCAGATTCAGTTCTTCACTGATGATGAGGCTCTGGGAGGAGAGCCCTACAGCCAGGCAGGCAGCGTGCAGGGCTCCTCCTGGTGTTTCAGCCAATCCTGGTGTGCAGGGCGGGTGTGCAGGGCCTGGGTGCGGTGCCGACTGCCTCAGGCTCACGCCCACTGTTCTGTTGCAGGCACCAAGCCCTTCCTCAGGTCGGTGCACCACTGCGTGACCTCCAGGCTGCCACAGCTCCCGGACAAGCACTCGGTTACCACCTTGCTCAACACCTGTGCCCGGAGCATCCACCAGGCCTGCCTCCCGGCTGCCTAGCCAGGACTGCAGGGATGGCCCGCAGCCTCATCGGGGCCAAGGACACACGCCTCCTGTCAGACACTTCTAGGTGTTCGCTCCATGGAGAGCCTGGAGTTAGGTTAACTTTCCTCCTTTTCTGCCTTGGGGATCTGCCAAGTGAAATCCCACACTTGCACAGACTGAGACGGGCGCAGTGGAGCAGGCTGCCTGCAGGGCAATGGCCGTCTTCTTGGAGAAGGTGTTCCATGTGACTTCCTCCACAAAGCCGGACACGGTCCCCAGCCACCGTCCTCGGGCTGCTCTCACCGCGGCCTGTCCAGGGTCCGGGTCTGTCTCAGCAGCATCAGGGTGCGCTCAGGGTGTTAGAGCGTCTCGTGTGTGCTCGACACACCTCTGCTCCTTTCTATAGGAGAACACGGAGGACATAGGAAACTCTTCAAACACACGTGGGATTCTCTGCTCACAGTTTGGGGTTCAGGCTGCGCTGCTTTGGGCAAGTGGGGCACCCCCTGGAGAAGCCCCTGAGTCCAGGGCACAGGCTGCCTATCGGAGGGAGGGCTGGCCGATGGCTGCTGCCGGCTCCCTGCCACCCCCTGGGCTTCGGCCCTTGTGGCATTCCTGCTCAGCACTGTGGGGCCCCCAGGGAGCAGGGGCATCAGGGATCGTGCTGCCAGCACCCCTGTGCCACTTGTGTAAGGGCCGTGTCCATTGTGATGGATGAAGAGCGAGGCCCTCAGGACCCGCGTCCTCAGAACACCACGTGCTGCACCACCCAGAGAGAGCCTGGCAGTGGGCGGGGCCCCCATGCAGTGAGTGCCTCCCTGTGTTGCCCGCTCACCTGGGCACCGGCCAGCAGCCCTTTGGTGATGAGGTCCTCCCTTTTTATGCGAACTACCCCATCATCTGTGATTGTTATAATCTTGTGACTCCTGTGTTTGTCAGGAGTTGTCACTGTGTCCCCCCTCCGTGAACCTGGGCCTGCTGTCCTGTCAGGATGCTGTCAGCCTTGGGGCCGGCACTGTCCACTCTGGCCCCGGGCCTCAGCTCTCCTTTTCTAACACACCATCCCATTCCTTGGCCTGGTTCATCCCCCAGCTTCCTGGCAAAGTTTCTGCTCCCTGAAGCAGGGAGAGGTTGAGATTAATGCCAAGGAAGTGGGGCCATGGGCTTGGGAAGACTGTGGCTGGGTGAGGGTGGGCGCTAAGCTGGCCACCCCACCCCCGACTGGACATGTGCTGTGCTGTGGTGGAAGGGGTGGTGCGGGCATGTCCACACCGTTCTGGAGATGGCCCTCCAAGGAGGAGGCCCGCCTGGCTGGACCTCTTTGCAGTGCTGTCAGGGCAGGAGAGGACAGCCTCTCGCCCCCAGGAGCATGTAGTCTGGGCAGGAGACCAGAGTGATCATGTGTTTGGAACGCAGCTCCAGCCCAGCCAGGGGACCAGAAAAGCCCTCCTGCCTCCAGGGAGGATGTGCACGGCTCTGCCAATGCGCCTCTCCCAGGGCCACTGACAGGTCCCGGATGAGCAAGACTGGGCTGCCCAGGCAGGTCTCTGCAGACAGCAGGGGCTGGGCTAGGAGCCAGGGGCGGGGAATGGGAAGGGACACGACGCCTGATAGCCAGTGAGGAACCAGGCATACAACTTGGAAGTAAAGAAGCTTTATTTTCAGTTTCAACAGGTAAAGCGATACCTACTTCATCATGTGCTTTTTATGTAAATGCTAAATAGCAAAATAACAGAAAATAAATGGTTAGTTTAGAGATCAAGTACTTTATCTATTTCAAGTGTCATCTATCTTGGAATTCAGCCAGGCCTAAAGGTAGTGAAGTGTCAGGAAATGCTATAGAGAACCAGTCTCCAGCTGCAGGTTGGTGGGCCTGGCACTGACCAGATGTGGGAGGCTCAAAGCACTGAGCGGTGCAGGCGCCGTTTCTGCATTGCTTGCAGCCTCTTCTGCCTCTCGGCAAAGTTGTTCTTCGGGGTCTGCTTCAGGGCAGGCAGGACGGCACGCTGCGCCACAGGCGGGCTCAGAAGCAGGCTGGGGGCGGGTAGAGGGACTGTCACTGTGGGCATCCCTGGGAGTGGAGTGGTGTTGGAGTGGGGCCTGCGTGGCCCTCACCGGGACCTAGAGAGGCCTCCGCGTGCTCTGCTTCTGCACCGCCACCGTCCCTTCCCTACTCCCTCCCTTCCCCACTCCCTCCCTTCCCCACCCCCTCCCTTCACCACCTCCTCCCTTCCCCACTCCCTCCCTTCCCCACTCCCTCCCTTCCCCACTCCCTCCCTCCCCCACTCCCTTCCTGGGGCCCAGGCTGCAGGGCTGCCCCACTGTCCCCATGCCCATGGGACTCACCATTTCTTCGAGAGGCCCTTAGTGGAGACCTTAGGAAAATGCATGGCTTCCTGGTCCCTGGGTGAAGGAAGAGTCAGCAGTGAGCTGTGGACAGGTGCCCAGGGATGGGGCAGGGGTGCACCAGGCACTCACCTGGGAGAGCTAGACCCAGCCTCCTCTGGGGCCGCCTGGGGCCTCTGGCTCCTTTCCAGGAGGGACCTGAGGTGCTGCAGCTGAAAGGCAGGGGCAGGGGCGTGGTGGGGCCTGTGGCGGCGCCAGACTGCGCAGGGCCAACCCTACCACCCAGCCTCACCTCCTGGGTCTGCAGGAGGTTGGTGTTCCACAGCTCGCGGATGAGCACTTCGCACTGCTTCAGCGTGGTGGGTTTTCGCAGGTGAAGGGGCAGGCTCATTGGGGGGTGTGCCCCCACCCCCATCATCTGCCTGCCCTGGTGCTGGCTGCTCCCCATACAGGCCGCGCCTGCGTTAGAGGCCTCTGCTTTCTCCTTTCTGAAACAGTCATTGCAGCAGCCAGAGGTGACCTGCCCAGGTGTGTCTAACCACTCCCCCGGCATACCTCCCCCGGCAGCGTCCAGGCCCATGTGGGGGAGGGCCTGGTTCCCTTCTCCCACTCGGCAGGGTGCTCTGGGCACCAGGTGGGGGTCTCTGGGACTGCAGCCTGTCCCTTTCTCCCCTCTGAAGGTGCCCTAAGGGTCAGATGGGCTTCAATGGGTAACCAGCTAGCTGCCAGGCTGCTCTTGGTCGTGACCCCACACCCAGTGGGGCCTCTTGCTCCAGGCCTGGTCTCGGGATGTGCAGAGATGCAGGAGCCTGTCCTGCTGGTTGCGCTGCTGCAAGTGTGCACTCTAGCATCCCAGGGCGGTCCCAGAAACTCAGGGATCATCAGAACCTGGTCCTGCTCTGTCCTGCTGGCCTAGTGCCCTTCAAAGGCAGGCTGTGGCCAAGGGGCAGCAGGAGCGCAACTCACTGTTCTTGGTGAGAACATTACTTTTCTCTGAGAAAGTGGTTTGGCGGCTGCTACTGGCCCCCTTGTGGGCTCAGGTCAGCACAGGACCGCCGGGGGAGGGAGGAAGACAGCGCCCACCGATGGGTAGAGCGTGGCCGTCATCCGCTGTCATGAGTCCTGGGGACAGGCCCCTGGAGCTAGGGGCAGAGCAGCTGGCTGACTGCAGGGCGTGAGCCTCGTAAATATAGTCATGGGGCCCTTCGGGTGCAGGCAAGCCTTACCTGGCCTGCCCTTGCACCCCAGGAACCTTGTCTAGCTTGCTGTTGTGAAGTAGGGGCTCCTCTTCCAGGTCTGCCTTCTGGGGGGCGTCAGCTTTCGAATCTTGCTTGTTGAAGGAGCCGGGCTGGGGCCTGGCCTTGCCTTGAGAGTTGGCTGCAAGTCAGACCCTACAAGGCCGGTCACTGCAGGCACCAACAGTCACTGCCCAAGTTTTCCAGGATCAGCTGTGTGTACCCAAGAAGCCCCTGCCCCTGCCTCAGTTTCCTCCTCTGTAAAGGGAGCCTGCCTTGGACGGTGCTGGGGGGAATCAATGAGCTTCTGAGGGTGAAGCCCATGGGTGGTGCCTGTGAACACTAGAACAACCAAGATAGTGGAGGCTGGCCCCATTTTGGGTAAAATGAAACCGCACGAGAGGCTTGGGCCCAGCCTGCGTGGGTTTCCTCGGCAAGGACAAGGCCCATCTAGCGCCTGGGCCCATCCCAGGAACGGCGCGGCTTAGGGCTGGGCTGAGGAAAACGTCTGGCATCCAGCGGAGGCACAGTGGGGAAAAGAGGCTCTCTGCTCCCGGCTCACTTTGCAGAAGGTGCCATGAGCCCAGGGCTCTGTGGGCAGTGCCGTCCTTCCTGTGTCCTGCCTTCTTGTGGCAGGAATACGGCCAAGCAGGGCTCCTGCTGGGCAGCCAGGGTACATCCTCCCTGGAAGGCCACCCGGGGAAGCCCCTCCTGCCTGCCTGCTGCCTCGCCTGGGGTGCCTGCCGTGAGGCCTTACTGCCCTGTGTCTGGCCCCGGTCCTGCCCAACCCCCCTTAATCCCCTCCTGGTGGCTTCAACTTGCAGGGCTCTTTTCCGCCGCCCCTTCACCCCCAAATCCTTGAGCTTGGCCCAGCAGAGGGGGCCTGGGCAGCACCCCTAGTGGCCACCCAGGCTGGGGTCCCCGTGGGACACTCAGCCCTGTGAGCACGTGGACGCCAGCCTGCTCACCTGAGTTAGAGATGGACTTGACAGATGGGAAGCTGGACGTGGAGAGGCTGTCTGCAGGAGAGCGCAGCGTCGGTGCTGCCGCCTGCAAGACGCCCGTGCTTGCCTCCTGGCCTGTGTGTCCGTGAGGGGCCCTCCTTCAGCCTGGCAGGGCTGTGTCCTCCCGGCTCTACCCACACTCCGCGGACGCAGACCCAGCACGCACCCAAGGGAGCAGAGGCCCCGGAAAGGTGGTTTCCTGAGGGGCCGTCTGGAAAGCAGGAGGGCTTGGGACACATGGAACAGCAGGTCCCGAGGGAGAGCATGGCCTCTTGCTGTGTCCCCTTCCTGTGTCCCGTCAGGGCCCCCGGCACCGCAGGGCTGGGGCTGCTGGCTGGGCCGCACTTTGCCCAGAACAGCTCACTGGAGTTGCTACAGCGGCTAGGGAAAGGCCCTCCCTCGACCCCATTCTCCGTGTCTGCCTGGGAAGGGGGAGCCCTAGGCACTGCCCCAGCTGTGATGTTCCCAGGCTGGTTCCATCCACCAGTCAGATGTCCTGGTGTCATCCCCGGTCCCAAAAATAACCAGGAGTGAGCTCGAGACCACAACCCAGAATCCTGGGCTGGGTGGGCCCACTGTCGGGATGGGAAGTGCCTTGGACAAGTGGCAAGGAAACAGGACTCTGCTTCCTCCCTCTGTCCCCATGGTTGCTGCCCAGGCGGCAGGAAGGGATCCCTGGATAGAGTGTGTCCAGAGCCCCTCCCACAGGATGTCAGGACTCAGAGCCACAGGACTGGAAATCCTGGGCCTGGCCACAGCAGCAATCTGAGCTAAAGACCTAGCAGGGCAAGGGCTGTCTCAGGGGTCCCTCCCATTTCAGCTCTGCTTGGAGGAGGGAGGGTCTGGGGTGCACCCTGTGCCCACTCCCCACTGCGATGATCTCAGGCCCTGGGCTTACTGAGAGCAGCACGAGCTGTGCTTGGCTGCATAACATCGTCCAGCCACGGCTAGAGGTAGCGGCACCTGTCCAGGTGCCCCAAAACCTGTCCCCACTGGGTTGGCATACAGGGGCAAGTGCAGCCAGGTGGGCAAGGACAGTCTGCAGGCGCTTCCCTGGGTGGCAGGAGCATCCCCTCAGGCACTGAAGGGCCCAGTTCTCACCTTTCTTCTGTGATGTCTGATTCATTATGAGCTTGTAATGGAGATCTGGAAGCAAGCACAGGCTCTGCTCAGCGCTTGTGAAACCACAGCCGTTCTGAGAACAGCCTGGCCTTGCCGCTGCTGCGCCTGCAGACACTGGCTGGCTGGGCCCTGCCCCCTGGGTCCCACTCTCCACCACACCTTTGCCGTGGGCATCAGGCCAGGAATGCCCCTGCCTGTTCCCGGCAGAGTCCACCCAGCATACCCGCCTCATCCATCTGAGATGACTGGAGGGCATCAACATGGCAGGCAGGGCCTGGGCTTTAGGGGTACAGAAGTGAATTCCAGAACCCCTGGCCCTGGCGGGGTCATGATCCTGTGGGCATCAGGGACTGGGGGGGAAGCTCAAGAAGTCATGAGGAAGAGGGGTCCTCAGGCTCAAGAAGACATGGGGAAGGGTCCTGACAAAACAGACGCCTGGTGATGGGACACTCGGCACTCAGGTGAGGCAGCACTAGGGAGTGGAGCGGGAGAGAAAGCTGCGGGCACTACTGCCCTTGCTGGAGCCCTCCTGAAGCAGAAGCGAGGAGCGAAGCCACATCCTGGCAGACCCTCGTTCTGCTGGGGGAGTGGGGGGGGTGGACGGGGGGGTGGTCCGTGGGGGTGAGGAGCTGCTAAGGGTGCAGCGGACAGTGTGGGCACAGGCGAAGCGGTGGGGGGCATGCCTGCTCCTGATCTGATGTGTTTAGCTGGAGGAAATTCACTGAGCTGCGCACTCACACTTGGGCACGTTTCCCAAGTTTTTGTTTGTTTTTGTTTTGTGTTTTGTTTTTTTGAGACAGTCTCGCTCTGTCGCCCAGGCTGGAGTGCAGTGGCGTGATCTCAGCTCACTGCAAGCTCCGCCTCCCGGGTTTACGCCATTCTCCTGCCTCAGCCTCCCGAGTAGCTGGGACTACAGGCGCCGCCACCTCGCCCGGCTAATTTTTTGTATTTTTTTAGTAGAGACAGGGTTTCACCATGTTCGCCAGGATGGTCTCAATCTCCTGACCTCGTGATCCAACCGCCTTGGCCTCCCAAAGTGCTGGGATTACAAGCCTGAGCCACCGCGCCCAGCCCCCTCTATAAAGTTTTTAACAGGTGGGACTGACCCTGCCTGGAGAGAAGAGGACTGGCCGGGTCAGCAGCTGAAATGATGCTGCCCCAGGAGACAGGCGGACAGGGTCGGCATTGCCCAGGGCCACGCGGGTCTCCCTCTGGGAGGAGGGGACAGCTCGGCATGGCAGGACCCAGGGCGGACTTGCTGTCCTGTGATCCCCCAAGCCCGGGCATGTGCTGGGGTCTGTCCTGTGTCTCCCCGAGCCCGGGCATGTGCTGGAGTCTGTCGTGTGTTCCCCCTGAGCCCGGGCGTGTGCTGGAGTCTGTCCTGTGTCCCCCCGAGCCCGGGCGTGTGCTGGAGTCTGTCCTGTGATCCCCCAGAGCCCGGGCGTGTGCTGGGGTCTGTCCTGTGTCCCCGAGCCCGGGCGTGTGCTGGAGTCTGTCGTGTGTTCTCCCTGAGCCCGGGCGTGTGCTGGAGTCTGTCCTGTGTTCCCCCTGAGCCCGGGAGTGTGCTGGAGTTCATGGCTGTGTACCCCCGAGCCCGGGCGTGTGCTGGAGTCTGTCCTGTGTCCCCGAGCCCGGGCGTGTGCTGGAGTCTGTCCTGTGTCCCCCTGAGCCCGGACCTGTGCTGGAGTCTGTCCTGTGTCCCTGAGCCCGGACCTGTGCTGGAGTCTGTCCTGTGTCCCTGAGCCCGGACCTGTGCAGGAGTCTGTCCCGTGTCCCCCTGAGCCCGGGCCTGTGCTGGAGTCTGTCCTGTGTCCCTGAGCCCAGACCTGTGCTGGAGTTCATGGCTGTGTCCCTGAGCCCGGACCTGTGCAGGAGTCTGTCCTGTGTCCCCCTGAGCCCGGGCCTGTGCAGGAGTCTGTCCTGTGTCCCTGAGCCCGGACCTGTGCTGGAGTCTGTCCTGTGTCCCTGAGCCCGGACCTGTGCTGGAGTTCATGGCTGTGTCCCTGAGCCCGGGCCTGTGCAGGAGTCTGTCCTGTGTCCCTGAGCCCGGACCTGTGCTGGAGTCTGTCCTGTGTCCCTGAGCCCGGACCTGTGCTGGAGTTCATGGCTGTGTCCCTAAGCCCGGACCTGTGCAGGAGTCTGTCCTGTGTCCCCCTGAGCCCGGACCTGTGCAGGAGTCTGTCCTGTGTCCCCCTGAGCCCGGACCTGTGCAGGAGTCTGTCCTGTGTCCCCCTGAGCCCGGGCGTGTGCTGGAGTCTGTCCTGTGTCCCCCTGAGCCCGGACCTGTGCAGGAGTTCATGGCTGTGTCCCCCTGAGCCCGGGCGTGTGCTGGAGTTCATGGCTGTGTCCCCCTGAGCCCGGGCCTGTGCTGGAGTTCATGGCTGTGTCCCTGAGCCCGGACCTGTGCAGGAGTCTGTCCTGTGTCCCCCTGAGCCCGGGCGTGTGCTGGAGTTCATGGCTGTTCTGCGCTGCGGGAGCAGCGGCGTTAGGGGTGCTGGGGAGGAAGCGCTGGCCTGGGGTCCCTCCCGGCTCACCCTTGTTCTCCCGCTTCAGGTGCTCGATCTCCTCGTGGAGCTTGGCCAGCATCTCCGAGTGCTGCTGCTGCAGGAACTGCAGGCTCTTCTCCAGGTCCAGGTTCCGTTTCTGCGGGTCGCTGGGCCGGAGCTGCGGGCTCTGCGGCCCCCCGGGCTGGACGCCCACGGAGGGGCGCTGGCGCCGGCGCCGGGAGCCCGGGGTGGGCGAGCTGGGGGGGCGCGTCCCCGCCACCACCCCCGCAACGCTCATCTCGCCATCGCCGGGACCTTCCCGCGGCCGCTGCACCCGGCTCGGCCAGGCAGCCCCGCTGGGCGCCCGTCACCGTGGAAACCGCGCGGCGGCAGGCGAGGCGGTTGGCGTGGGCGGGGCCTTGGCTGCTCCTCCCGGCTGAGGAGCGACTTCCGCGGCGTCCGGGGCCCGGCGGGGGCGCGCCCGTGACCCCCGACCTTGGGGAGGCCGAGGCGGACGGATCACTTGAGGTCGGGAGTTCGTGACCAGCCTGACCAACATGGCGAAACCCCGACTCTACTAAACATACAAAATTTAGCCGGGGTGGAGGCGGCGCCAGCAATCCCAGCTGCTCGGGAGGCTGGGGCAAGAGAATCGCGTGCACCGGGAGGCAGAGGCTGCAGTGAGCGGAGATCGGCGCGCAGCCCTCCAACGTGGAAGCAGAGCGAGACTCTGTCTAAAAATAATTAAGCAAATAATAATAATAAAAGGCACCCAGGCATCCTTTCCAGCCTGGATGGAGAGTGAGACCCCGTCTCTGTAAAAATTAAAAGAAAAAAAAAAACCGGGCATGGTGGCTGGCCCCTGTAGTCTCAACTACTCGGGAGGCTGAGGCGGGAGGATCGCTGGAACCCCGGAGGTGGAGGCTGCAGTGAGCTATGATGGCACCACTGAACTCCAGCCTAGGCGACAGAGTGAGATGCTGCCTAAAAATAAGAGGCCGGGCACAGTGGCTCACGCCTGTAATCCCCGCTACTCGGGAGGCTGAGGCAGGAGAATCACTTGAACCCAGGAGGGGCAGGTTGCAGTGAGCCAAGATTGCTCCATTGCACTCCGGCCTGGGCGGCAGGGTGAGACTCTGTCTCAAAATAAATTAATTAATTAAAAAATAATAAAAATAAAAAGAAATACGCCTTTTTTTTTTTTTTACAAGGCCTGCCCTCAAAAAAAAAAAAAAAAAAAAAAAACACACACAGCCAGGCCAATCGTGATTTTACCAGATACCAACAAACCTGGAGGAAGAGAACATAATCTAACCCCAGCCTGCTGTGGCTCCCCTTTCCCACATCTTACTGCCACATCCACAGGGCTCCTGTATAATAACAGAGGATACAAGCGAAAGAACTGCTCATCTCAGAGCTTATTTGAGAAATCTTTAGGAAACCCTAAAGACAACAGGGAGACAAAAACTAAGACACCAGAGATTTAAGCCTCAGACACCTACAGTTAACAAACAACACACATGGCACAACCCCTAAACCAGACCAACATAAAACATCACACAGAAAGTCCATTTACCTCTTCCTGGTTCAGCACCACCAGCCGTCAACAAAAACTTGTAAGGCATAATAAAAAACAAAAAACACAGTTTGAAGACACAGCAAACATCAGAGCCAGACTTAAATATGGCAGAGATGTTGGAATTATCAGACCAAGAAATGGAATACAACTATTATTAATATGCTAAGGGCTCTAATGGAAAAAAGTGGACAACATGAGATTACATACTGATAATGGGAACAGTAGAGGTAGACACTCTAAGAAATAATCTAAAGAAAATGTGAAGGCCAAGCATAGTGGCTCATGTCTGTATCCCAGCACTTTGGGAGGCCGAGTTGGGCAGATCATTTGAGGTCAGGAGGTCAAGACCAGCCTGGCCAACATGGTGAAACCCCATCTCTACTAAAAAATACAAAAATTAGCTAGTGTAGTGGCATGCACCTGTAATTCCAGCTACTTGGGAGGCTGAGGCGGGAGGATCACTTGAACCCAGGAGGTGGAGGTTGCAGTGAGCCGAGATCATGCCACTGCCCTCAAGCTTGCGCAACAGAGTAAGACTCCGTCTCAAAAAAAGAAAATAAAAGAAAGAAAATGCATAAAGTTGGCTGGGCACAATGGCTCACACCTCTAATCCGAACACTTTGGGAGGCCAAGGTGGGCAACTCACTTGAGGTCAGGAGTTCAAGACCAGCCTGGGCAACATGGTGAAAACCCATCTCTACTAAAAATACAAAAATTACTGGGAGGCCGAGGCGGGCGCATCACAAGGTCAGGAGATCGACATCATTCTGGCTAACATGGTGAAACCCATTCTCTACTAAAAATACAAAAAATTAGCCGGGCGTGGTGGTGAGCACCTGTAGTCCCAGTTACTTGGGAAACTGAGGCAGGAGAATGGCGTGAACCCGGGAGGCAGAGCTTGCAGTGAGCCGAGATCGTGCCACTGCACTCCAGCCTGGGCGACAGAGTGAGACTCCCATTTAAAAAAAAAAAAAATTAGCCAGGCATGGTGGTATATGTCTGTAATCCCAGCTACTCAGGAGGCCGAAGCCAAATAATTACTTGAACCCAGGAGGTGAAGCAAGCTGAGATCCTGCCACTACACTCCATCCCAAGCAACAGAGTGAGACTCTGTCTCAATAAACAAAAAGAAAATGTAAGAAGTCAAAAACACAACAGAAATGAAGTCAGGTGCATGGCTCATGCCTGCAATCCCAGCACTTTGAGAGGCCAAAGCAGAAGGATCTCTTGAGCCTGAGAGTTGGAGACCAGCCTGGGCAATATAGCCAGACCCTGTCTCCACAAAAAACTAAAAAATTTGCCTGCATGGTGGTGCATGCCTGCAGTCCCACCTACTCAGAAGGCTGAGACTGCAGTGAGCCATGATTGCACCACTGCACTCCAGCTTGGGCAACAGAGAGACCCTGTCTCAAAAAAAGAAGGAAAATGATATAGGAAATTTGGATCTAAAGAAAGGGAAATGCATTAGAGAAGAAATAAATGAAGATAAAACATAATCTTGTTCTTATTTTTAACAGATGACAGGGTGTTCAAAATAATTATAGCAACATGTATTCAGTAATTATGGCTTATTGATAATGGCAGCAGTATTATTGCTGGGAGTGAGGATCTCCTGAGTGGAGAGAAAGTCATCCAGGCAGGAGTGCAGTGGCACGATTATAGCTCACTTGCAGCCTGGAACTCCTGGACTCAAGCCATCCTCCTGCCTCAGCTTCCCTAGTAACTGGGATTAAAGGCACACACCACCATGCCTGGCTAATTTTTTTTTTGTCTTGCTATGTTGCCCAGACTGGTCTCAAACTCCTGGGCTGAGGCAGTCTTCCTGCCTCAGCCTCCCAAAGTGTTGAAATTACAGGTATGAGCCACTGTGCCTGGTGTATGGTTGCTTTTGAATGTCTTAGTCATAAACATCTGGTTCCCAAGGAGAAAAGAAAAATGAAGGCAGGAGGAGGTGCTGATCCATAAAAACCTCCTGGAAGGTGTGTCCCCAGGAAGGGGGTGAGGGTTGAGGAGGGAGGTTGCAAACATAGCCGTGAAGATTGCAGCAGTGGCTGCCTGCCTCTTTGTCTGCATTTTTTTTTTTTTTTTTTTTTTTTTTTTTTTTTTTTTTGAGACAGAGTCTCGCTCTGTCGCCCAAGCTGGAGTGCAGTGGCCAGATCTCAGCTCACTGCAAGCTCCGCCTCCTGGGTTCACACCATTCTCCTGCCTCAGCCTCCCGAGTAGCTGGGACTACAGGCGCCTGCCACAACGCCTGGCTAATTTTTTGTATTTTTAGTAGAGACGGGGTTTCACCGTGTTAGCCAGGATGGTCTCGATCTCCTGACCTCGTGATCCGCCCGTCTCGGCCTCCCAAAGTGCTGGGATTACAGGCTTGAGCCACCGCGCCTGGCCTTTGTCTGCATTTTCACAATCAAAAGCAACCATCATCAATCAGAGCACAGATCTCCAGGATTTGGAGGATGGGACTCTTATTGCCCGCTCTGGTTCCTGCAAGCTACAGGGAAGCTGCTCCAGAAATGCACGCATGGCTGCTTGCACCACCAAGTTAAATGCTAATTTCTTCTGAAAACACCCTTCCAGACCTGCCAGGAAATACTGTGTAACCAGATATGTGTGCATCCAGTGGCCCAGACAAGTTGACATACAGAATTAACCATCACAAGTCCACCCCTTGTCAACCTGGCACCCATACACATCTCCTTAAACCCTACTTACGCTCCAAATAAACACAGTAACCAAGTGTTATTGTGTTAGCAGTGGAAGGTGTCCAAGTTAATGGTGTTAGCAGTGGAAGGTGTCCGAGTTAATGGTGTTAGCAGTGGAAGGTGTCCGAGTTAATGGTGTTAGCAGTGGAAGGTGTCCGAGTTAATGGTGTTAGCAGTGGAAGGTGTCCGAGTTAATGGTGTTAGCAGTGGAAGGTGTCCGAGTTAATGGTGTTAGCAGTGGAAGGTGTCCAAGTTGCTGGCAGTGAATCCGATGGGTCTTCAGCAACGACAGTTCTTGGCTCCTCAGAAGAAGGAATTCGACTGAGGGGCATAAGGCAGAAAAAGAGACCGAAGCAAGTTTCAGAGCAGGAGTGGAAGTGTATTTTAAAAGTCTTTAAAACAGCAAAGAAAGGAAAGTACGCTTGGAAGAGACCTAAGTGGGCACATGAAGGTCAAGTGTTTAACCTTGATCCTAGGACCTTCTAGACTGGCCCCTTTCCCATGATCCTTCCCTTAGGGTGGCCTGTCCGTATGTATAGTGCCCTCCTTAACCCTGGGAGGTGGGTGCTCGCAGTGTGTTTAGGAAACCGTATGCATGCCATCTGAGGGTTTTGGGTGGGGTGCCCCCAGAAGGTCATACTCCACCACTTTGTCTCCTAATGCACATGCCTGGGAAGTTGCTTCCCCCTCGAATCTGCATTCAATTAACCCTTTAGTGAAATAGGTGTGGCCCATCAGGAAGTGGCCTCTCCCTGGCACCAGCTGCCAATTATCACTTTTATTTATTTATTTATTTTTTTATTTTTTATTTTTTTTTTGAGACGGAGTCTTGCTCTGTCGCCAGGCTGGAGTGCTGTGGCCGGACCTCAGCTCACTGCAAGCTCCGCCTTCTGGGTTCCCGCCATTCTCCTGCCTCAGCCTCCCGAGTAGCTGGGACCACAGGCGCCCGCCACCTCGCCTGGCTAGTTTTTGTATTTTTCGTAGAGACGGGGTTTCACCGTGTTAGCCAGGATGGTCTCGATCTCCTGACCTCGTGATCCGCCCGTCTCGGCCTCCCAAAGTGCTGGGATTACAGGCTTGAGCCACCGCGCCCGGCCCACTTTTATTTTTTATTTATTTTTTACAAGGAGTCTCTGCCACCCAGGCTGGAGTACAGTGGTGTAATCTCGGCTCACTGCAACCTCTGCATCCCAGGTTCAAGCGATTCTCCTGCCTCAGCCTCCCAAGTAACTGAGATTAGAGGTATGCACCACACTAGCTAATTTTTGTATTTTTAGTAGAGATGGGATTTCACCATGTTGGCCAGGCTGGTCTCGAACTCTTGACGTCAAGTGATCCTCCTGCCTCAGCCTCCTAAAGTGCTGGGATTACAGGCGTGAGCCACTGCACCTGGCCAAAAGTAGGAATTCTTGACTGGGAAATAATTTGGTATGTTTTGGCACCTTGTGACTTGAGAAAATTATGTTAGGAATTCTGGTTTGGGGAGTCAAGGGAAGCTAGCTTAGTTTTTACAGTGAAGGCTACATGAGAGTCCTCTCTCCAGTGTGGTGGCTCGCACCTGTAACCCCAGCACTTCAGGATGCAGAGGCGGTCCATCACTTGAGCCCAGGAGTTCAAGACCAGCCTGGCAACACAGTGAGACCCCGCCTCTACAAAAAAATTTAAAAATTAGCAGGGTGTGGTGGCGCATGCCTGTAGTCCTGGCTACTTAGGATGCTGAGGCAGGACTGCGTAAGCCCAGGAGTTACAGGCTGCAGTGAGCCGTGACGGTGCGGTGCACTCCAGCCTGGGCAATATAGCAAGACTTTGTCTCCAAAAGAGTTCTCGGCCGGGCGCGGTGGCTCACGCCTGCAATCCCAGCACTTTGGGAGGCCGAGGCGGGTGGATCACGAGGTCAGGAGATTGACACCATCCTGGCTAACACAGTGAAGCCCCGTCTCTACTAAAAATACAAAAAACTAGCCGGGCATGGTGGCGGGCGCCTGTAGTCCCAGCTACTCGGGAGACTGAGGCAGGAGAATGGCGTGAACCCGGGAGGCGGAGCTTGCAGTGAGCTGAGATCTGGCCACTGCACTCCAGCCTGGGTGACAGAGTGAGATACTCAGTTAAAAAAAAAAAAAAAGAAGAGTTCTCCCTCATTTATATTGGAAATGTCAGGGTTATTGGTGAGAGCTGGCCTTTAGGGGATCTAACTTGCTCTTGGATGTCCAAGGGGAAAGGCATAGATTTCTCCTGACTGCACAGGGCCTCTGCGTGTGAGTTGCTTGCACAATCAGAATCTGACTTACCTCAGATCACAGGGGCGCTGGCATATCCTAGAGGTATAATGTGTTGGTCGTGCAAGGGAGTGGGCCATGAATGGGCTCCAGGGAACAGCACTGCCTCGGGGCAAGGAGGACAATGCGGATGTGCAGGGGGCAGGGGTGATGTCAGGACAGCCTGAAGCTGTGCCGCCAGAGGCTCCAGGCCACTTGGTCAGAGAAGCATCTGGATTTGGCCTGTTAGCAGAGGAGTGTGGCCCAATGGCAAAAAGTCCTAGAAGCTGAGGCGGCGGCGGCAGTGGCAGTTAGGGCAGACCACTCTGGAGGCATCCAGGGGTGGAGACGAGAATGTGCAGGCGCTCCTGCCTGCAGCCTGGCGTCCCTCCTCCTTGTGCCCCAGACAGAACTGCTTCCCAAGTTGCTCCAACTACAGGCCTTCCCTGGAAGTCCCCAAGTGCCTCCTGGCCAGGCCCCCCCAACTGCATTTTGCTTCTGCTCTCGTCCCAGCAGTCCCATTTTCTCTAGAGTGAAAGCTCTCGGCAAAATTTAAATCCCAATTTATTGGCGAGGTCCCTACCCCCCACCTGGAAGTGGCTGGAACCTAGTTGCCTGCTGCCGTCCTCACTCCCCAGGCAGGAGCCACTGAGCACCAGCTGGCTTTGTGGCCATCACTGTCCAGGTCCCAGCCACCAAGACCCTGCCCCCTCTCAGCTTTGCTGTTCTTGGTTCTCAATACGTTTTTGTCTGCACCCCCGCTCCTGGCCAGACAGTTCAGCCCCCAGCAACTCCCGCAATCCTTGGAGCTTCTGGAAGCCATAGACATGGCAGCACACGTTCCTGGAGGTCAGCTTTTGAGAACAGGGTCTCACTCCGTCACCCAGGCTGGAGGATAGTGGCGTGATGAAGGCTCACTGCAGCCTTCACCTCCTGGGTCCTGACGATCCTCCAAACTCGGTGTCCCGAGTAGCTGGGACCACACATGAGCCACCATGCCTAACTTTTTGAATCTTTTGTAAAGACGGGGCAAAGTCACTGTGCCTCTGAGAGAGGAAAGAACAGGAAGCCAGAGGCCCAGGCCTGTGGACACTGCAGGGAGGGGCCGACAGGGTGCCCAGCAGTTGTGTCTGCAGCCCCCGTGTGCTCAGGGACTCTGCACAGGTGAAGCTCCTGGAGACTGAGCCCAGGTGCCAGAAGACTCAGAAGCAAGGACAGGTTTATTGAGATCCATGGTCGAGTTACAAGCTTGATTTTTGGTCACAGGCCCTAAAATGCCATTATTCTCAGTTTACATCAAAATACAAAGCCCAACATTTACAATTTGAAAAACATTAAAGCAAACCCCCAAACTGCCACACCAAAAACAAAGGCTTGGTTTGGAAATCACCACTGAGATGCTGTTGTCCCTGGCGTGTCACCTGTGGGGTGAAGGAAGGTGAAGAGCCCGTGCTGGTTTCTGTCAGAGAATCTGCAGTTGTCGTCATTTTGAATACTTAAGTACCACCAAACGGCTGCCATGTCTTTCAGCACTTGATGCTAGTGAAGCGACAATGCTTCTGACCATCTTTGGCTGCAGTGCAGAAACTAGCAGAATCCGACCCCATGGACCCAGCAGTGTCTGCAACACCTGAGGACCAGCACCCATCTGTGACAAGGCACAGGGGTCCATGATGTTGGCCACTGCTCTGGGCGATGTGCTTGACGGCTTGGGGTCTGTGGTGAAGCACCTGGGCTCTGGGAGGGTCTTAGGCTCCTGAAACATGGAATTCTATGGCCCAGTCTTGGAACAGCTGGGAGAACATGAAGAATGCCCCTCACAGTGAAGAATCAGAGGAGAGCCACTCTCAATAGTTTTCTCACGACTCTAGAAACTTTGATTCTTCCCTGGAGTGGAGGCTGAGCCACCGTCCTGGTCCCACACAGGGAGAGGAGGTGCCACAACCCGCTCTGCCCACCTCAAGGCCAGCCAGTCGGGAGGCCAGGCCAGGCGGCTGTTGGCAGGCTGGCTCCCAAGCTTAGCGGCAGAGTACCCAAATGGGCGCTGGAAAAAGGCTCCAAGAGCTGGCTGGGCGGAGTCCTTGGCGGAGGGAGGGAGGGGCCGGCGCCGAGCTCTGCGCTGTCACAGAACGTGGTTGTTGAGGCCTGGTAGCCACTCCTTTGCCGGGCCCCGCCTGCCTTCCCTTCTTTTTTTTTTTTTGAGACGGAGTCTCGCTCTGTGGCCCAGGCTGGAGTGCTGTGGCCGGATCTCAGCTCACTGCAAGCTCCGCCTCCCGGGTTCCCGCCATTCTCCTGCCTCAGCCTCCCGAGTAGCTGGGACTACAGGCGCCCGCCACCTCGCCCGGCTAGTTTTTTGTATTTTTTAGTAGAGACGGGGTTTCACCTTGTTAGCCAGGATGGTCTTGATCTCCTGACCTCGTGATCCGCCCGTCTCGGCCTCCCCTGCCTTCCCTTCTTGGTTGCGTTTCCTCCAGATGCCTCTGCGGCTGCAGGAACCCTGCTCCAGAAGCCCGAGGATGACCGTGGTCCCTCCTGGAGGGGCTTCCCAGGTCCTCTCAGGCCCAAGGTGGGGCTGTGTGGCAAATCCCCCCAGCCTGCTCTGAAGGCAGCTGACACCCTCAGGGCTGGTGCAGCTTCCCCCGCTCGGTCAGCAGGGTCATGGCAGAGGCGTAGAGGACATAGCCCAGGGTGAGCAGCAGCGTGCATGGGAGGGGCCCAACGCAGAACAGAGAGGCCACCAAGAAGGCCAGCAGCAGCGAGACCAGCGTCCGGTAACTGCCCAGGAAGCGCAGGCTGAGCCTGGGGCCACGGGTGTAGCCAGCCACCTGCCTCCGCACCACGGGGCTCAGCAGGTGCCTGCTAGCCAGCCCGGGTTCTGTGAGGTGGTAGCGACAGAAGCTGCCGAGGAAGTCATCCCGGGAACACAGAGCCGCCATCTGTCCTGCAAACTGAAGCACAGACAGAGGCATGGGGTGTGGGGTGGTGGCACCACAGGCCTCAGGACAGCAGTGCCCCACCCCCACCAGCCAGCCCGGGACTGCACCCGGGGCAGGAGCATCCAGAACCCTCTCTGAAGAGGCCAGGCCGGTCCTCCTGCCCACTCACTCTGCGGTTGATGGCAGACGACAGCCTGAAGAGCGTGCGGACCAAGCTGGCGATCTCATAGCTGCGGATGGGCTGCAGCTCTGGGTCCCCCTGGTACTCAATTTCAAACCTTCGCAGCCCATTGATGATCTAGAAAGCCAGGCCATAGCGACGGGTCAGAAAACATAGCCCCACATACAACTCAGAGGAGCCTGATGGCCTCTGCTCACGAGGGAGGAGGGAGCTAGGGATGAGACACGGGCCTCTCACCTGGTACCGCCCCAGGGGCGTGAGGATGAGTCCGTCCTCACCCACAATGCAGTCGGGAAGCTGCTTTTTTCCATTCTCATCCTGGGTGGTGCCCAAGGCGAGCGTGAACTGCCTGAGCTGTGCTTCGCTGAGCTGCCAGAGAGAAGTGCCTCTGCCCTCAGCGTCAAGATGAAGGGAGGGGACCAGTCTTCACCCCACCAGCCTACAACAGTGCCAACAAGGGGACCCAGATATGATGCTCGAGGTGTGGGCCTGCCTCCCACAACACTGGGTCCGTATGTGTGGGGCCTGGGACTGGTACGTGGCTGAGCACAGGCTACGTGAAGTGGATCTTTCGGGGAAGGGGACCCTGATGGCCGTGGGGCAGGTCCCATAGGTCGTACCCGGAATATCTGGCGCAGGTACTCCAGGGCCTTCTCCAGATATTCATCTGTCTTCCGGACGCTGTCTTGCCCCATCTCGTCTAGATCGTTGGCTGGGTAGGAGCCGTTGGTGTCCATGGAGCTAAAGCCCAGCCATGAGAGGAAGGAGTGGCCAGCCGGGCTCTCCGCACACTGGTCTGAGATGGACTTGGCTGTGTGTTTGGCCTGTGTGATGAGCTGAGCAAGGCGTAAGACCTGCAAGGGAGGTGCGGGCAGGTCACCAGGTCACCAGCAGGACAGGCCTGTGCTGCCACCCAGACAGGCTGGCCGGGACCCCCAAGAGCAATGCACAGCCAGACTGCTGAGCGTCGGGAGGAGCAGCTCCCGCCAGAGGACTTTTAAAGACTAAAGGATGATCATCTAAATTTGAAATTTCCCAACAAACACTGCCTTCGTTATCAGGAAAAACTGAGACTTTACTAAAACGGGGGAAGGAGATGTGGCGACAAATCTACACCCAGCCTCCCTCCTTCCTGCCGGATCACAGCCCTTCCCCGGCTCTGCTCAGCCCCATGGCTCCAGGGGCCCTGAGGACAGGCACCGCCGGCCCACTCACCAGGGTGCGGGCTTCGGGCCCAAACATCGGGGTGTACTTGCAGTCCTGGCCCTCCAGGCTGTAGACGTGGTTCTTCACCTTGAAGGAGGCATCAGTGACTGCTGGTGGCCAGGGTGACAGGAAGCTGCCAGTGAATGTGGGGGCCGTGAAGAGTCGGTGCTGGCGGTGGGAGATGACCAGCTCTGGCTCCAGGAATAGCTGCTCACCTAGAAGGCAGGAGACAGTCGAACCTGGCACCCACTTCCCGGAGGCAGAGTACCTGACTTAGAATTCTGGGGTGCCTCCAAGGTGTCTGGGGAGCCGTGACCCAGGGGTGTCCTCTGAGGCCCTGCCTGGCAGCATCTCCCACTCAGTAGGTGGCTGAGGAGGGCAGGTGGGGAAGCTGGTGGCTCACAGAGCCCCCAGCAGTGTCTGCAGGAGGGAAACAACAGCAGGAGGAACAGAAACCAATGCCCAACCCAGCCAGGATGAATGCACGGCAGAGTCCAGGCTCACCTCCTCAAGTGGCCACCACGAGTCGCCGGGGAGAAACGGCAGGGCCACGGGGCTGCAGCTTGGACCGTGCAGTCCCCCTCTGTGGGCACACCTGCCATCCTCCCCGCGAGTGCCTGGTGGCTGCAGGGCAGGCAGGATCCAGCCGGTTTCAGACTTCACCATACAGATGTGTCCCAGGAGTCTCCACAGCACCCTTTGCTAGGGCCCACTCTGGGCATGTGGGTCCCTCTTAAAGACCGGTCGCCTCCAGCTAAGGGCCTGGCCCTGGTCTGGCTTGGTCGACGTTTACCCAGCTGGCCCAGGCTGATGACTTACCTTTCTGAATCATCTCAGCCAGGTTGGGCTGGGCAAAGACTTTGGCCACTCGGAACACCATGAGCGCGTGCTTGGGGCTGACCAGGTCTGTGCGGAGTGCGCGGTTCAGGAAGCCCACAAACAACTTGGTGTACATCAGTAGGTTCTCCTGGACAAAGGGCGCCCTGGGGACCGAGGTGGCAGGTCAGGGCCAGTCTTCCAACTGGAGGCGGGGGCTGTGCTGATCTATGTCCTTAATGCCCTTGCTCACCCTTGGGCTTTCAGACTCTCCCTGGCCAAGGTGACAAGCTGTCACAGATGACAACTCGGGAGGCATGGGCAGGCAGGGAGGGCAGGACAGAGGCAGGTAAGACCCAGGCCCTCTGAGGACACCACATCCTTAGCAAGGCTGAGGCCCCTTTCCAAGTGAACGGAGGCCACCATGGCAGAGGCCGGCCCAAAGCCTGAGGGGGCTGAGGGAGGATCCCCCAGAGGGTCCAAAGGGGAAGGCCTTGGGGGAGGGGAGGGGTCAGTGGCCATGCGAGGTGCCACAGAAGCCTGGGGGTCTGCTGTAAGAATCAAGCAGGGGATGGGGGAAGGCGGCCTCCCTCATTCCCTGCTTGATCACCACTGCTCTGCTCTGTGCTGATGAGAGTCAAGGGATAGTTTGGGGATGGCTGAACACTCGTCTGGAACAGAAGGGAGAGGGGACAGGGCAGGATGGGTCACCCACCGCTTCCATGAGAAACCAATTCTAGGGCCTGGCAAAGTTGAGTCTAGGAAGGGCTGGTCTGTGCTCCAGTCGGCAGGGGCTGGGAGAGGACCGTAGGCGGCCACGGGGGCCAGGGCCAGGCTGACCCCAGCACAGGCCTCTGGCCTGGCCTCCACCCACCGGAGCCATATCCACCTGGGGGAGCCAGTGCATGTCTGTGAGAGGGGCTGAGGCTCACCATTTCTCCGACACACACCGGGGCTGGGAGTCGCTGCCCGGAGCCTGCTTGTCAGGTGCATACCGCCACGGCTGCAGGTAGCTCAGCCACATCTCTAGGACCTGTGGGGGAGGTGTGTGCTGAGGGCTCAGTAGCTGGGGGCCGAATCCTCTGGTGGCCTGGAGCCCAGGTCCCGGGCGGCAGCTGGGTGGGACTGGCTCTTCCCACGTCGCCCAGAGGGCGCAGGAGAGACGTACACAGCCCTGTGGGCTTTGGCTCTCTTGCTGGCCCTCCGGAAGCCAGGGTCATAGGTGGGCTTTTCCCAGCACAGGGGGCACAGTGCTCCCTGGTCAGGTAAGGGTAGGAACCTGCCCTGCACCAGACAGGTGGGACAGGGCAGGGCTTTCCTGAGGGTTGGATTTGGAAACAAACAGAAAGAACAATGCGGCCCTCCAAGACCCCCTCCTTGCCAAGGCCTCTGTGGAAACACTTGCTCTCCTCCTTCAACTGCCCCAGAGGACCTCCCACCTCAGGGCACACAGAGGACACAGGCACATGTGTGACGGGGCCAACACTCACAGCTCTGAACGATGCGTCCAGGGGCCAGTGGCCAAAGCAATGCTGCAGGAAGAGGTAGAGTTTCTGCTGGACGAACCTCGGGACAGCGGCCCTGCAGGGGATTGGGAGGGTCACCTGCTGCTTGCCCAGTAAGGAGGCCCTGCTCACAGGTGAGCCCGCGGCTCCCATCAGTGAGGGTCGGCTCTGCCGGGGGAGAGCACTGGGTACCTCCAGGAGGTTCAGCCCCATTCTTCAGAGGAAGAAACCAAGGTTCAGAGAGTTTAGGGAACGTCCCAAGGACACATAGCACACAGGCGGCCAAGTCAGTGCCGCTCCTGCACACACCTCACCTCAGTCCCATACAAACAGCCCACTCTGCTGGCCCTGATGGGCCTGGCAGTCAGGGCTGCCCCAGCTCTTCTCCTGACAGGGCTGAAGAAGATTAGATGTAAGAGATGGAAGCACAATGGGGCCTCTCTGGCCAGTCTGGAGAGAGAGGCTCTGGGAGCCAACTAGGTGGGGAGAGAGGGCACCTGCCTAGGCCTGGAGAGACCTCACGTGCTCTGTGAGCGGAAAGGAACTCCCCTCACCCTGCCCTCCATGCCCTGGGGACAGGCTGCTGTGGGCGACACCTTAGGAGGGGAAAGCGGGGGAGACAGCAGTGGTGGGAAGCCGCAAGGGACATCTACCGTTTGAACTCCTCCAGGGGACTGGTGGCGTGGGAGTGGGCGGACGGCGAAGCCTGCTCTGGCTTCAGGCTGTTGGCAAAAGCGTGCAAGTGCTTCAGCAGCAGGCGCACCACCAACACATGCTCCTCAGTAGGCGTGAACGACTCCTAGGTGGAGAACGAGGGTGAGGGCCTGGGAAGGAGCACGGAACCCACAGCACTAGGCCTCCAGGTCTGACCACATCCCGCCCTGAGCCGGCTGCTCTGCTTCCCCACAGGAGGCACGAGCCAGGCCGGGAGTGGGGCCACTCCCTGGGGCACCACTGTGCCTGGCACCCAGCAGACGTGCCTTACACTGCTTGGTCTGAACGCTGACCAGCTTGTGGTAGGGAAGTGCTTGGCCCAGCGCCCACAAAGCCCACCCTGGGGAGGCCTCACTAAGACAGACACATCTGCAGAGGGCCCCTCAGCCCTGCTTCTGCACCGCTGCAAGCCCGCAGTGGGTGGCACAGGCTGTGCCCTTGGGCACTGGTGCCTGTCTTGATCCTCAGGGCAGGAGAGAGCCAGCATCACCCCAAGCTCTGGATCCAGGGTCTCCCACCAGCCTCCCAAGTGTGTGCAGAAAGCACGTGGAACCCAGCTGTGGTGCCTCAGACCTGTAATTCCAGCACTTTGGGAGGCAGAGGCAGAAAGATCACTAAGAAGTTAGAGATTAGCCTAGACGACACAGGGAGACCAGGTCTCTACGAAAAATTTTAAAAAGTTAGCTGGGTGTGGTGGTGCACACCTATAGTCCTAACGACTCAGGAGGCTAGGGTGGGAGGATCACTTGAGCCCAGAGGTTTGAGGCTGCAGTGAGCTAGGATCGTGCCACTACACTCCAGCCTGGGTGACAGAGTAAGACCTTGTTCAAAAATAAGAACCCCATGGGTTCGCTTTCCTCCCCAAATCCTTCCACCTGCTCATCCTGGACACAGCCAGATGAGAACTCGGCCCAGCAGAAGCCCCGGGCGTCACTTCCTCTGTTGCCCAGGGACCTGTGGTCAGGAAAACCCTAAGACAAAAGCACAGTCAGGGATATTAGGCCAGACTTTTTTTTTCCTGAGACAAGGTCTCCCTCTGTCGCCCAGGCTGGAGCACAGCGGCACTATCTCGGCTCACTGAAACCTCCGCATCCAGGTTCAAGTGATTCTCCTGACTCAGCCTCCCGAGTAGCTGGGACTACAAGTGTGTGCCACCATGCCCAGCTAATTTTTACTTTTAGTAAAGACGGGATTTCACCATGTTGGCCAGACCTCAGGTCTCCCAAAGTGCTGGGATTACAGGCATGAGCCACTGTGCCCAGCCTAGGCCAAACTTTGATTTGTAACATACAAGCAGAATCCTGGAGATCTAGCTGGAGAGGAAATCTTTTTGGTGGCCATGTGCTTCCTCCGGTTGCTTAGCATTGGGAGGGCAGGTGGGAGCATCAAGAGTTGACGAGGGCAAGGGAGTTAGGGTGCTGAGGGCAGGGCCCTGAGTCCGAGTGGACATGCTCGCTTGTCCCCCAGCCCTTTGGACCTTCATACATCTGTGCTGGTGCAGGGCCCAGCCTCCGGGTATATCCTGGGATGCTGCGGACCCTGCACGGGCCACTGCCCATATCGCTGCCCACTCAAGTCTCCCCGTCAGAAAACTGTCCCCACAGGTCCAGGCGACACGCCCCAGAGATCAGTGGCTGAGTCTGAAGATGGAGCTACAGGGTGGGAGGCATTTTCTGCTTTTTTTGAGACAGGGTCTCACTGTGTCACCCATGCTGGAGTGGAGTGTTGTGATCTCGGCTCACTGCAGCCTCTGCCTCCAGGGCTCAAGGGATCCTCCCGCCTCAGCCTCCTGGGTAGCTGGGAACACAGGCACACACCACCACACCAGGCTAATTTCTGTGTTTCTTTGTAGAGACAGGGGTCTCGCCATGTTGCCCAGGCTGGTCTCAAACTCCTGAGTTCAAGCAATCAGCCTGCCTCAACCTCCCAAAGTGCTGGGATTACAAGTGTGAGCCATCGCGGCTGGCGATTTTCCTCTACTATCTGTATCGTTAAGTCTTTGGGCAATGAATTTGCATTGTTTTTGGAAGAAAGGGCCAGGTGTAGTGACTCACGCCTATAATCCCAACACTCTGGGAGGCCAAGACAGGCAGATTACTTGAGGTCGGGAGTTTGAGACCAGCCTGGCCAACATGGTAGAACTATGTCTCTACTAAAAATACAAAAATTAGCCGGGTGGGTGGCACGTGCCTGTAATCCCAGCTACTCAACAGGCTGAGACAGGATAATTATTTGAATCTGGGAGGTGGAGATTGCAGTGAGTCAAGACCATGCCACTGCACTCCAGCCTGGGCAACAGAGCGAGACACCATCTCAAAAAGAAAAAAAAGACAAGATGGAAGGAGAAAAGTATGAGACATGATACCTGTACCTATACTGACAACTAGAAGAGCACCAGTGGGGTGGGACGTTAGACCAGGGTCTCTCTCCTCCTCCAATCTCAGCCCAGGCCCTCCTTCCAACCCTGGCCTAGGATCCTGAGCCCTAACATCCTCCCTGCGGCTCAGGGGAGGGGACGACCTCCACATGGGAACTGGAAAACTGCCTTCCACTGCTGGTGCACTTGCCCCACCTCACCCGGTCCTTCCGAAGGGTCGGAGGGCCCACTGTCCGCCCCTAACCCCCGGCAGTCACCTGGAACCCTCTCAGGCTATTTTCCCACAGGTGTGCTGAGCCAAACTCCTCCCTCAGCTCGGCACCCCTCCTGGGCCATGTTCCCACATGGAGTCCCTGGCCAGTCACACCTGCTTGCTCCTTAGGGATGTGTTCCCCAAAGACCTACATTTCCCACTGGGCTGAGACTCACAGCACCTCAGCTCACCCCACCTAGGTCTTGCTGGTCACCCCTCCCACCATGGGGTTTACCAGATGCTTTCTGGACACTGTCCTCCCTCCCTGGCCCAAGCCCTCTCAGGTCCCTCCGCTCCTCTGGAGTGGCTCCTGCGGTATGAGGTGCCCCCGTGTGCTGTGGCCACCAGCCCAGCCCAACGGTGCTCGGGGGCCAACACGTTTTCTCATCTTGTGCTCTAATTCCTGTTCAGTCATGCGTGCTCCTTCCCAGGTGAGCGGGAGAGATCACTGGCTGTGAGCAAAGCCTGTCTCCTCTGGCTCTCACTGATTCCTCTGTCATCCCTGAAGTCCCCTACAAGTCTGAACTCTGCTTCACTGACCTCAAATCCATCCACACACTTGTCATTTCTGCCTAGGCAGCTACAACCTCTATGAGGTCACCACCCACTTTAATCCGCCTCTGGAGGTGTGTATGAGTGGCCAGGGCTCCCCAGGTGACGGCCGGGTCCTGGCTGGACTGTCAAGGACGGACAGCTTCTGTGGGCTATAGGGTCAAGCCCTAGGTCCTTCCCAGCCCCGCCTCACATGCAGGCTCTGGGTCACAGCACCTCCAGGCTGGGTGACAGTTCTAAACAAGGCAGAACCCACACCACCCGTAAGTCCCAGGCCTCTGTGTCTGCAGCTCCTTCCTGAGCACCAGACCCTACAGAGTGCAGTGAACCAGGCCACTGCTGAGGCCTGAGGACTCCAGTGTTTCAAACCAGGGCCAAGCACGGGGCCTCCAACACCGGAGAGCTTGTGACACCTCCACTGGCTGGGAGCCTGGACAGCCAGGGCCACACGCCTTGTTCTGCCACACAGCCACCAGCCCCACCCCCAACCAAGCTAGACTACAAAGCCAGGGGCCAGGCCAGACTGGAGGCTGACCCCTGCCTCCCCCAGACACAGGGGCTTCGCTCTGCTTGGAACTAGCCTCTGAGTCACCAGCGGCCGGCCCCGGCGGCCCCTGGCTTTGCCAGGCATGGACATGCACTCTGGGCAGGGGAAGGGAACGAATGAGCCAGTACTTGGTAGGCGTGGAGGGCCTGGAGGCTGGGTTGGGCGGGGCTGTAGAGGGCGCTGGAGACACTGAGTCGGTAGTGCAGAACCTCCAGCTGAGACAAGGAACAGAGAGATGCCGGAAGAGGCAGAAGAGCAGAGGACAAGAGGAGGGGGTGGGGAAGGGGAGAGAGAGGACCAGACACGGGAGGGGGAAGCGGAGAGAGAAAGAAAGCAATGAGAACAAGCCCAGGAGTGAGGAGAAAAAAACAAAAACAAAAGCACGGTCAGTGACAATCCAAACAATTGCAGTCCCAGCAGCCGCGGGCCAGCGCAACACCCCCCTCCGAAGCCAGGCCAGGGCTGTGGCCACACTCTCCTCAGCTCTGGAGGCCCGGGCAGATGGACCCTCCAGGTCACCTGGTGGCCCCTCGATACTGCTGGGGCCTAAAAGGCCTCTCTAGCTCATCGGAAGGGCCCAACTCATCCCTTCAGGATGGGACCCATTCTCCCCAGTGACTCTGAGGTCACTCTGTGTGGCACGTGCACACCAGAGCCCTCCAAGAGCCCAGGGCCCTCACTGGGACATGCTGCCCGTCACTGAGACCTCAAGATCCCGAGGCTCAGAAAAACCAGCGAAGCATGTTCCAGGAGGAGGACTCTGCCCAGAAAAGACACGTGGAATTGACTGGGTTGTCTCAAGAAATTTACCAAATTGGTATAAGACATGATCAATTCCTATGTGTCTAAAACTCAATCAGTGTCCCCTCCATGTGGCTCTCTGAGAACTGAGGGCGAAGACAGTTCCCCAAGAGTAGCACAGAGACGAGGAGCACAGGCACGGGCCACCAGGCCCTGCCCTCCTCCCCCACAGTACGGAGGTCAGCTAAGGGGGTGTGCACATCAGCTCTGACTCCTGGAGGCAGCCTCTCCTACTGCACCAGAAACTTCCACCCTCCAGACACAGTGGGTTCCCAAGGGTGGGGGCCCCCGAGGATTTGGCCACAGCCACACACACCCAGAGGCAGCAGGAACCTGAGGCTGAGCTGGTTCCTAGCCAGGACCCTCCAACCTACTGCGCCGCAGCACCACGGCCTGCCGAAGCACCCCTTCAGCCCAGTGCAGCCAGAGCCAGCCTGGTGCACATCCTGCCTCACCAGCAGCATGCCTCCTGCCCAAGCAGCGCACCCACGGGGCCCCACAAAGGAGAGATCAGAACACTCGCCAGTCGCCATGACACGCAGAGCAGGGAGCGAAGGAGCAGGGCAGGGAGGTGTTGCCCTCCACAGCCTTCCCCTGTGCCAGACCTGGGGCTCAGGGAGGAATCAGACACACAGTTCCCCAGTGTGGCTCTGCCCTTGCTTGCAGGAACACAGTGGCCTGCAGCGCCATGGCCATCCTTACTGCCCACAGGGCCACTGGGGAGCAAGCACGCATCCTGGACTCAACCAGGGTGAGGAGGATGACCCCAGGAGCCTCACTTCCTGCATCTGAAAATAAGGGCTAGTGGGGACAGGCAGGGATTTCTGCACAGCAGTACGTGTAGCACAGGCCTGCGCAAGCGGCAAGAAGCCTTGGGGGACACAGACCTCCATAGCTGCCTTTCTCTGGCTCCCACCCACCAAGTTTTCTTGCGTTTTGTGTTTTGCCTGAACTGGAAGAGGCGAAGAGTGGAGCATCCCTGGGGACTTGGTCCGGCCACTGCAAGGTATTCTGAGCAGGGCCCACCCACCCCAAAGTCTGGCCCAGAGGAAGCGAAAGTGGGGAAGAAGGGAACTGCACCTCCTGCCCTCCACACGGACAGCCCCCTGCCCTTCCTCTGGCCCGTGAGGACACAGAATCCTCACAGGTGACAGCCCAGAAGAGTCTTTCTGGCTGACTCTTGAAAGTAGGTGTGCTTCCACTCCCTCAGAAGGCAGAAGGAGCAACCGGAACACAATACAGTGTGGTGGCCCCTGCCCCTGCCAGGCCACGCCATGCCACATGCACTAGTGCTAAGTGAGGGACCCAGAGCCCCACGGGAGGAGCAGGCCTGGGGAATAACCAGGCCCCCAGGCACCAGCCAGGGACATGCAGCAAGTCTGCTCTGGAAGCAGGAAGGGGACTGCAGGCTCTTTGTGACTCAGGAGGCCCAAGATGGGGTCCTCAGCTTTTCCCCATTCTCCACCCATGTGATTCTGAGGGTGAGGATTTGGGGGACCCTATGCTCTGCGAGAGCCTTCACATGGCAAAGCATGGGGCCCTGGAACTGGCTGTAGAGACTGTGGCAGAAGCAGACCCACAGCTCTTTGCCAGAACCCAAGGAAAAGTGACAGGATGCTCCTCTGAAGTTTAACTCCACCAGCCACATTCTGGAGGAAGCCCTCAGTTTAAATCTGTCAGCGACAAAGCCAGTTTCCCAAGCATACTGATGCACAGACGCCATGGGCACCAGACCACGTGGCTGATGCCACTCAGGCAAGGGCCCAGATAGGCATGAGTCAAGCGGCTCCATGGGGGTGACTGACTGGAAACCTAAGGTTCACCTAGCTGCTTTCTCACTCTGACCAGTCCGGCGGGGGAGGGGGGTGCTAGCTCCAGGAACAGCAACAGCAACAGCAAGAGTGACCCAGGGCCTCCGCCACCTCCAGGCATCTGCAAGCAGCGTGTTGCCCCGAGAGAGAGCGGGGAGAGGAGAAAGGGAGGGAGAGGAGGCAAGCCAGGCTGCATGCAGGGGGGCACCAGGTGCCACCCACCACGAGAAGGGCTGCTTGCTCATGCTCTGGAGGAGGTGGGGGAGTACAGGGAGCAGGCAAAGGAGGCTCCAAGCCACCCCTTCATGGGAAAGCACAAAGCCACTGCTGATAGTCGAGGAGACAGACGAGAACGTGGCTCCCAGAGCATCGAAGCTCCCCTGCCCTCAGAGCAAGAGCACCACAACCTCATCTGTTCCCGCTGCCAGGGAGGGGGCTCAGGAAGCTGCACAGGGTGGGCCCTGGAGAGGCCAGACCTCCAGTCCTCAAGTGTCTACACGTCGGGGTGCGACACCCCCTGCCCGCCACCAGGAACTAGAGAACGACGCCCACTTCTTATTCGGCTTCTGAGTGACAAGTGGGTGGTGGGTTTCTGCTTCCCACCGTTCAGTCTGTGAAAACTCACTCAGAGGCAGGATAAGCAGCAGGTTGAGCAGGGTCAGAAGCAGGAGGCGGGAAGAAAAACTGTGGAAACATACCTTGGCGTGAGGGGACTGCATTTTTTGATACATCTCCAAGGAATAGTGATGAAGCCACATTTCAACAAAAACCTGCAAAAAAGCATTAGCTAGTCAACCATTCTCAACAATGGTGCCAGACTGTTCAGTGGGGAAAGGACAGTGCCTCCAACAAGCAGAGCTGGGAACACAGAATATCCACATGCAGAACAGTGAAGCTGGGCCCTTCCTTCACACCATCGCCAAAATATAACTCAAAGTGGGTAAGCGACCTGAGGACAAGAACTAAAACCATAAACTCTCAGAAGAAAACATGGGAGAAAACTTCAAAACACTAGATTTGGCAATGGTTAATTAGATATGATGCCCAAAGCACAGGCAACAAAAGGAAAAAAATAGACAGACTTCATCAAAATCAGCACTCTTGAGCATGAAAAGATACTATTGATAGAGTAAAAAGGCAATCAACAGGCACGGTGACTCAGCCCTGTCATCCCAGCACTTTGGGAGGCTGATGTGGGTGGATTACCTGAGGCCAGGAGTTCAAGACCAGCCTGGCCAACATAGTGAAAATCTGTCTCTACAAAAAATACAAAAATCAGCTGGGTGTGTTGGGGCATCACACCTATAGTCCCAGCAACTTGGGAGTCTGAGGTGGGAGGACTGCTTGAGCCCAGTCTGAGGTGGGAGGATTGCTTGGGCCCAGGAGTTTGAGGCTACAGTGAGCCAAGATTGCACCACTGCATTCTAGCCTGGCAACAAAGTTAGAACCTGTTAAAAACAAAACAAAAAGGGCTGGGCACAGTGGCTCACGCCTGTAATCCCAACACTTTGGGAGGCCAAGGCAGGTGGATCACCTGAGGTCAGGAGTTCGAGACCAGCCTGACCCAACATGGAGAAACCTCGTCTCTACTAAAAATACAAAACTAGCCGGGTGTGGTGGTGCATGCCTGTAATTCTAGCTCAACTCCTTGGGAGGCTGAGGCAGGAGAATCACTTGAACCTGGGAGGCAGAGGTTGCGGTAAGCCAAAATCGCGGCATTGCACTCCAGCCTGGGCAACAAGAGCAAAACTTGGTCTCTAAAAAAAAAAAGAAGCAACTCAAGTATCCATTGAGAGATAAATAAATAAACACAATGTGGTACATCCACACAATGGAACACTATTCAGTCTTAAAAAGCAAGGAAATTCTGATATATGCTATAACATGGATTAATCTTTAGTCCATTATGCTAAGTGAAGCATGCTAGTCACACACAAATAAGTATTATATGCTACAAATACTCTGGGTATGAGATCTAAGAGTCAAATCCACAGAAACAGAAAGCAGAATAGTGGTTGCCAGGTGCTGGGTGGGGAATTGTTTAATGGTTTGATTTGTTTTTCACTAAAAGAGATAGGGTCTCACTATGTTGGCCAGGCTGGTCTTGAACTCCTGGCCTTGAGCAATCCTTCCCTGCTTGGCCTCCCAAAGTGCTAAGATTAGAGGTGTGAGGCCCCTGCGCCCAGGCTGGTTCAGTTTCAGTTTTGCAAGAAGAAAAGCATTCTGGAGATCGGATGCACAATAACATGAATATATTTAACACTACTGACTGTACACTTGAAAATGGTTAAGACAATAAATTTTATGTTATGTATATCTTATAATTAAAATTATTTTCTTAATTAAAAAAACAAAAAGGGCTGGGCATGGTGGCTCACGCCTGTAATCCCAACACTTTGGGAGGCTGAGGTAAATGGATCACTTGTGGTCAGGAGTTCAAGACATGGTGAAACCCCATCTCTAGTAAAAATGCAAAAATTAGCTGAACGTGGCAGCAGGCACCTGGAATCCTAGCTATTTGGGAGGCTGAGGCAGGAGAATCACTTGAACCTGAGAGGTGGAGGTTGCACTGATCCAAGATTGTGCCACCACACTCCAGCCTAGACAACAGAGGGAGACTCCATCTCAAAAAAAAAAACCAAAAAAAAAAAACCAAAAAAAACCACAAAGCTTTGGTCCAGGAAACAGCAGTACCTTCCAGTTCTGCCCTATAAGCCCTGTGTCACCATCTCCTGCCCTCTTCATGGCCAGCACAGCCCACAGTCCACACAGCCAAGAGTCAGCTGGGCATCACAGTCCCCTCTGTGAACAGGGGCAACGGCTCTTACCATTCCACCCTGCGAGGATGCTGTGAAATGGTGTGGAGGCTTCAAAAAGCGCAGCACTCCAAATACTAGGAGTTATATAGAAGGTGGAAGACGGAATCCTATCTTATCTACAGGCCAGGCTGTCAACAGCAAGGCTGTGGCTACCAAGTCAGCCCCGGGATCCAGCGTCACAAGCAGCACCTGCTGAAGCTCTCTGATGTGTGCCTAGAAGACACAGCCAGGACCTGGGAGCTGGCCAGCACTCAGTGAGTGAGCCAGCCCATACCATCCTGACAGGCTGGAGCCCCTCTGGGCAGACAAGGAAATCTGTCACCTACTACTTGGATCCCCTGAATCAATGGAAGGTCTGTGAAGGCTGCACAGACCCCTCACCATTCAGTGTCATAAAAATGCTACTGGGGCAGGGCTTAATATCCACATAATGGTAATCACAGGAAACATCTCCAACAACATGGGAGGCGGAAACCAAAAGACTCTGCGACAATCATATCACCGCAGGCAAAACAAAACACTTCCATGAACAGGGGGTTCTGGGATGAAAAACACCATCAATGACATGTAAGTTAGAAGGGTGGGTAGATCTATTTTCATGTTTTCTAAATCGTCATAGCAGCAAAATACCAACAATTTAAAATCAGCCCCAGGCTGAGGGGCCATCTCTGGGACTCTGTCCCACATAGTGGAAGGTGGCTAAACAGTTTCTTTTTTCTCTTTTTTTTTTTTTTTTTTTTGAGATGGAGTCTAGTTCGGTCACCCAGGGTGGAGTGCAGTGGCCAGATCTCAGCTCACTGCAAGCTCTGCCTCCCGGGTTTACGCCATTCTCCTGCCTCAGCCTCCCGAGTAGCTGGGACTGCAGGCATGTGCCACCATGGCTGGCCAATTTTTGTATTTTTAGTAGAGACGTGGTTTCACCATGTTGACCAGGTTGTCTCAAACTCCTGACTTCAGGTGATCTGCCCACCTCGGCCTCCCAAAGTGCGGGGGATTATAGGCGTGAGCCACTGCGCCTGGCTGGCTGAACAGTTTCTTTTGACCAGCTCGACTCTCACCTGGAGCAGAGTTTCTGACCTCCAGATCTCGTGGGAGGCAGGGTCTGCATTCACAGACGTCTGATGAGAGATGTGTCGCTTCAGGAGGCTAGTGTGGTGGAGGCCATAGGAAGCAAAGGGCATGGCTGGTGTCCTGAGGGAGACACAGAAATAGGCCCGAGTTACAGGCTCCTGCTGGCCTAGCCAGGGGCAATCTGGATCTCAAAATCAAGGAGAGCAGGGACAGATTACAAGTTGCTCAATAGCACAATGCCCCTCCCCCAGCCCCGATCACACTGATATACCTGAATAAATCAATAGCACAGAGAGAAGTCCTCCTTACCACAGTGACCACTGACCCACTAATCAATGAAGGAGGGATGAAATTAGAGAACCACCATTTGGTAACTGCCCTATTAATAGCTAATTTGGTCAACCTCAACAGCGAGGTTGGGCATGGGGGCTCACACCGGTAATCCCAGCACCTTGGGAGACCAAGGCAGGAGGATTTCTTGAGGCCAGGCATTTGAGATCAGCCTGGGTAACAAAGTGAGAATCCATCTCCACAAAAACATTGAAACATAAAACAGCAGGGCCTGGTGGCAGGTGCCGGTAGTCCTAGCTACTTAGAAGGCTGAGGAGGAAGAATGGCCTGGGCCCACAAGTTGAGGCTATAGTGACAAATGATCATGCCAACTTCACGCCAGCCTGGGGTGACAGAGCAAGACCCTGTTTCTAAAAAATTAAGAAATTTCCAGCCTGGGCAACATGGCAAAACCCTGTCTCCACAAAAAAACACAAAAATTAGCCAGGAGTGGTATGCCTGCCTGTAGTCCCAGACACTTGGGGGGTTGAGATGGGAGGATCACTTGAGCCCAGGAGGTTGAGGCTGCTGTGAGCAGAGATCGTACCACTGCCCTCCAGCCTGGGGTAAGAGAATAAGACCTTGTCTGCAAATAAAATCAATTTGAAAAAAGGGGAGAATCAAAAGTGGATGTTAACACTAGTGATAATTACATAGTCTCCATACATCTTTCTGGTAAATCCTCGTTATCAAATTTTTTTTTTTTTTGAGACAGGATCTTATCCTGTTACCCAGGCTGGAGTGCAATGATGCAATCACAGCTCACTGCAACCTCAACCTCCTAGACTTAGGCCTCCCAAGTAGCTGGGACCAACACCACCATGCCTGGCTGGAGTGCAATGGCACGATCTCAGCTTACTGCAGCCTCCACCTCCTGGATTCAAGCGATTCTCCTGCCTCAGCCTCCCGAGTAGCCGGGACTGCAGGCATGTGCCACCATGGCTGGCCAATTTTTATATTTTTAGTAGAGATGTGGTTTCACCATATTGGCCAAGTTGGTCTCAAACTCCCGACCTCAGGTGATCTGCTCACCTCGGCCTCCCAAAGTGCTGCGGATTATAGGCGTGAGCCACTGTGTCCGGCTGGCTAAAACAGTTTTGTGCTATGTTGCCCAGGCTCTCACTACTGATGTTTTTTTGTTTGTTTTTGAGATATGATCTCACTCTGTAGCCCAAGCTGGAGTATACGGGCATGATCTTGGCTCAATGCCACCTCCGCCTCCTGGGTACAAGCAATCCTCCCACCCCAGTCTCTCAAGTAGCTGAGATTACAAGCGCACGCCACCGCGCCTGGCTAATTTTTAAATTTTTGGTAGAAATGGGATTTTGCTACATTGCCTGGGCTGATTTCACACTCCTGAGCTCCAGTGATCCGCCCACCTCAGCCTCTCAAAGTGCTGGGATTACAGGTATGAGCCACGGTGCTCAGCCTCATTCCTCTTTAATCTGGGCACAAAGTAACTATTTTACAGTGGAAAAACCTGACCGACACCTTTTTCACCCGCTGATAAAGGGCACTTGGCAAGGACCAGGTGTCCCACTACGGTGCTCCTGCCAACAAAGCCTGTGCTAGGCCTAGTCACCAGCAAATACCAGACAGCATAAGGGGTGGCTGCGTGCTCTGGAGGGATCAAGGTCAGGAAAGACAGAAAGGCAAGGGACCATTCCTGACTGAAGGGGACTAGAAATATCACTGCATACAGTGGGTGAGCCTGTGAGGCATCACTGCACACAATGTGTGGCCTGGTGGCAATACTAACTTTCTGGTGTGGTTATAGGCACTGTGACTATATAGGATAATGCATTTGCTTCTAGGAAATACACTGAAATATTAAGAGGTCAAGCGGTGTCATATCCTTTAGCTTACTCATATTGGCTTAGAGAGAAAAACACATACAATAGAGGTCGAAAACAACAGATGCAGCACAGTGTTAACAATTTGGAAATCTGGGTGAAGGGTCTATGAAAGTTTCTTTTTTTTTTTTCCGAGACAGGATCTTGTTCTGTTACCCCAGGCTAGAGTGCAGTGGCACACTCACAGCTCACAGCTCACTGCTCCTGGGCACAAGTGATCCTCCCACCTCAGGCTCCTGAGGTAGCCACCTGAGTAGCTAGGACCACAGCTGCACATCACCACACTTGGCTAATTTTATTTTTTGTAGAAATGAGGTCTCCCGACGTTGCCCACGCTGGTCTCGAATTCCTGGTCCCAAGCAATCCTCCCACGTTGGCCTCCCAAAGTGTTGGGATTACAGGCGTGAGCCACCGTGCTCGGCCTGCAAGTTATTTTTATCATGCATGGAAACTTTTCTGTAAGTCTGAAGTTATTCCAAAATAAAAACTTAGGTGTGGTGGCTTGCACCTGTAATTCCAGCTACTTGGGAAGCTGAGGCAGGAAGACTGCTGAAGCCAGGAGTTCAAGACCAGCCTGGGCAACACAGCGAGGCATCCTCATATCTCTGCAAGAAAAAAAAAAAATTTTTTTTAATTAGCTGGCTGTGGTGACGCGTGCTTGTAGTCACTGAGGTGACAGGCTGGCTTGAGTGATGATTGCGCCACCAAGTGATGACTGTGACACTGTACTCCAGCCTGTGTGACAGAGTAAGACCGTCTTTAAAAATACATAATGGCTAGGCCAGGAGTGGTGGCTCACACCTGTAATCCCAGCACTTTAGGGGGTAAAAGCAGGCAGATCACTTGTGGTCAGGAGTTCAAGACCAGCCTGGTCAATATGGTGAAACCCTGTCTCTACTAAAGATATAAAAATTAGCTGGGCGTGGTGACAGGCATCTGTAGTCCCAGCTACTCGGGAGGCTGAGCCAGGAGAATCACTAGAAGCAGAGACAGCGCCATGGCACTCCAGCCTGGGCAACTAGAGCAAGACCCTGTCAAAAAAAAAAAAAAAAAAAAAAAAAGCCCCACAATGGACCAGTGTGGTGGTTCATGCCTGTAATCCCTGAACTTTGGAAGGCTGAGGCAGGAAGATGGCTTGAGCCCAGGAGTTCTAGAGCAGCCTGGGCAACATAGCAAGACCCATCTTACAAAAATATAAAATAAAAGCTGGGTGTGGGGGTGCATGCTTACAGTACCAGCTACTTGGCAGGTTTAAGTGGGAGGATGACTTGAGCTCAGGAGGTCAACATTGCAGTGAGCTGTGATCACAACACTGCACTCCAGCTTGGACAACCAAGCCAGACACTGTCTCAAAAAAAATTAAATTAAATTAAATTAAATTTTAAAAAAGGCTGGGCACAGTAGCTCACACCTGTAATCCCAGCACTTTGTCTGAGGCCGAGGCAGACGGATTGCCTGAGGTCAGGAGTTTGAGGCCAGCCTGGCCAACAGGTGAAACTGTTTCTACAAAAAAAATACGAAAAATAACAGGGCATGCTGACCTGTGCTTGTAATCCCAGCTACTCGTGAGGCTGAGGCGGGAGAATCGCTTGAACCCAGGAGGCGGAGGTTGCAGTGAGCCGAGATTGTGCCACTGCACCACTCCAACATGGACAACAGAGTGAGACTCCGTCTCCAAAGGAAAAAAACTCAAACCATACATATACTTTTTTTTTCTTTTTTGTGCAGTGGTGCGACCTCAGCTCACCATAACCTCCGTCTCCTGGGTTCAAGTGATTCTCCCGCCTCCGCCTCCCGAGTAGCTGGGATTACAGGCACCTGCCACCATGCCCAGCTAATTTTTGTACTTTTAGTAGAGACGAGGTTACACCGTATTGGCCAGGGAGGTCTCGAATTCCTGATCTTAGGCGATCCCTCCGCCTCGGCCTCCCAAAGTGCTGGGATTACAGGTGTGAGCCACCGCTCCCAGCCTACATATATAATTTCTAAAAGAAAAAATTAAATTAAAAAACCCAAAAAGTTAAAACAAGGCATGAAAAACCGCTTGGCAGCTGGACTGTGCATCTGAGAGGGTGTGAATCTGCCTCGCCTCCAAGTCCTCCACAGGATCAGCAACATTTCAGGGTCACTGATCACTGCCGCCAACCGGGCAGCGTCTCCTCCCTGCCACTCTCTTTCTCCCCTCTACCCTCTGGGGAATCTGTCCACATGTGTGAATTGCAGGTAAAGGCCTGGCCTGCCTTGCATATGCCAGCAGATCTGGGGTGGGCCAGCATCTGCGGGAAGGGGCCTGCATGCAGCTTCCCAGGGAAGGCGACGGGCCAGTGAGATTAAGGAGGGTCAGAGGTGCATAGGCAGCTGCTTCAGGGGCAAGAGGGTCTCCTGGGAAGTCGGCCAAGAGGCCCTGCGTTAGGGCCCACTGAGGACCCAAGACAGCCAGGCATGAGAGACCCTGGTTTACACTCCCTACCTGTGCAGGCGGGCATCAGGCTCAGCGTGTTTGGACTGGCACAACAGGCTCTTTGGCCCAGGGCCTCCCCTTCGACCTGCTCCTGGGGCCCGTAGAGATTTCCATGTTTTTTGCTCATAGGACAACCTTTCCACCCTGCTCCCCGGTTCAGACACTGCCTGTGGGGAGGGCTGCTCCACGCACAACACAACACATTCCCATGAAGGCCAGGGAGGCCTACAGGGACCTGATAGCTTCAGTGATGGCCAAAGACACTGAAAACTAAGGACAGACTGCCCTCCACACACCCCCCCATCTGTGCTAAGACAGCTAGGGGTGGGGAATGAGGCATAAGAAAAATCGGGGAACCCTGGACAAAGGGTGACAACATAGTCCCCGTGGGCGATGCAACTGACCAGGCCACTCCCTTATGGAAGAGCCAGGTCTTAACAAAGGGCAGCCTTACCTGGGAGGTGGTGAGGGGCCGGTCCCGCCTGGGCTGGAGGAGAGTGGCGGGGGCACACTGCCTTCGGTGGGCAGGAACCACGACAGGTACCTGTCCACCAGGATGAAATAGGCACAGTCTGAAGTACGGACGTGGAGGGACACAGGGAGTGGCTGGAAAACCAAGCTAGTTGTTAGCATGGGCTCCGGATGCTGCCTGGCCAACAAGTGCAGGGAAGCCCTGGGCCATGGTCCCACCTCTCCCAGCTAAAGGCATCCCTTCCCTACCTTTTGAGTGATGAGGCTCAGGGCAAAGAAGAATATGTAATACTCGAACGGATCTGAGGGCAGCGTCAGGGGCAAACAAGCAGGGTTGATGAGCAACCCCCACAGTGTCAAGTGCTGGGCCACCCACAGCCTCCCTACCTCAGGGCCACCAAAGGATACTCAGGGCCAGGTTCAGGCCAAGGCCCCCAGTAGGGGTGAACTGGACCTTGTTGTGGTACAGGGGACTGTCAGGGAGGATGCACTCCTGGATGGACGCCTTCACAGGACCCTGCAGAGAGGCAGTGAGGCTTGTGGGCAGGTGCTGGTGCGCAGTGCCCGATACGCAGTGCCCCACATGCACAGCAGCACTTTGGGAAGGCCACTGGGGAAGAGACCCACACACAGAACCCATCTGTGGGGACAGTGCCCTGCCTCTCAGCAGTGCCTGAACAAGAGTCTTTGCTTAGAACTTCTCCTACCATCTCATAAAAAGCTACAGACAGCAAGGGTAGCAGCCATGCAATACCCATTTCCTTTGCCTCTCATACCCCGGGAACAAGTCACTCCTCAATTTGCCCTCAGAGGACTGGAGGAGATTGCCCATCACCACAGGGCTGTGCAAGGCCCACTGCCCCGAGCACCGCTCTCGCCACTGTGGTTTACTTACAGGCAGGTAGGAGACAGGAAAGTCAAACTTATAGTCTTCAGCTTGAAGCTTATAAACCAACTTCATCATTGGGCCACTGAACATGAAATTGAACAAACACACAAAAAAGCAAATGAGCTGCAAATTATCCTGCTTTGATTGCTTCTCAATTGTAAAAAATTCAGAGAGTGGTTTAAAGGTGGAATCACCATGAGGAATCACCCAGCCTCTCTCCAGTGACGAATCTACCTACCCAGGGTCAAGAAATTCCATCACGATGCTGTACTCCACAGGATTCACACGCCCTTGTAAGCAGCGGAGGTTCCAGCCAATGAGGACACCATCTAGGCTGCCAAAAATGCTCTCTACCAGCCATGGGAAGATGGTGTGCAGCTCCTGAAACAATGTGTGGTGAGGCTGCGGGCAGGACCAGTACCCACTCCTGCCACAGCTCTAGTCCTGCACTACCTGCTGCCTAGCTCCCCCTGAGGAGGCCACTCCCTGGCTGAGACCTATGGGATCAGTCCTGCACCCAAAGGAATCCTGGTGCCAACAACAAGAGCAGCTTTGGGTTCTTCCAGTGGGGTACGTGGCATACCAAGCAGCGCCGCTTTAGACTTGGGCCAGTTAAGTAAGTCAGCCTCCCATCAAAACACATTTTGTGTGTGTGATACAAGACTAAATTAAGAAAAAAAACAAAAAATGAACAGAAACAATGAAGAAAATTAAAAATAAAATAAAATAAATAAATAAAATACATATGTTTTGAGACAAGGTCTCACTCTGTTGCTCTGGCTGGAGTGCAGTGATGCAATCATGGCTCACTGCAGCCTTGACTTCCTGGGCTCCAGCAATCCTCCCACCTCAGTGTCCTGAGTAGGCACACACCACCACACTCAGCTAATTTTTAAATTTCTTGTAGAGATAGGTTCTCAGTATGTTCCTAGACTGGTTTTGAGCTCCTGGGCTTAAGTGATCCTCCCACCTCGGCCTACCAAAGTGTTGAGATTACAGGCATGAGTCACCACCCCAAAAGATTCTTTAGAAAGTGTTGGAAACTTCTGACTTGAAGGACGCTCTATCAGAAAGGAAAGCAACATCCTTCCCAGAGTGAAGCCCCTAAAACCAAACTGACCACCTATTGCCATTTGGTACGAACTCCTTGCCTAGGCCGGCTTCCTGGGCTTGACAATTCCAGGTGTGATTTAAATACATATTTTTGCATTTACATCAGGGTTTCTCAACCTTGGTGCTATTGACATTTTGGGCTAGATACTTCTTTGCCGCAGGGAGCTGTCCTGTGCTTTGCAGGATGTTTCCAGCAACCCTGGCCTCTACTTCCTAGATGCCAGTAGCACACACTCCCCATCTACCTCCAGATGTGACAACCAAAAATGTCTCTGACATTGCCAAGTGTCCCCTGAGGGACAGAGCACCTGTGGCTGAGAACCCCTGATCTATAAGTTCACATGTTTAAATGCGTCTATAACATAATGGTCATGATAAGGGCCAGCACTCTGCGCCAGGCAGTGCTTGGGGTTGGGGCAGGGAGGGAAATTAGGAATTATAATAAAGTTCTTCAAGGAATGTATAAGACATGCTCCAAAGAGAGACATTAGCAGAGCTGTACCTTTGCTGGAAAATCCTCAATGACTTTAACCAAGTCTTGGCATTGCTGTGCAAAGGGCTTATTTATAGAGTCAGCTTTCAGGCTAGCCTAGGAGATAGAACAAAGCAAAAAAATCACGAGGACATTCACTCTGCAGCTTTTCGTGATACTCTAGCTTGAGTCAAATAGAAATCCAAGCAATAGGTTGAGTCAGACACATAATCACTGGCCTGCTTCCCCAGCCTCTCATGTGCATCAGTGGCCCAAAGAGTCCTACTAGGAGAGGCCACAGTTCGACGCTCTCTGGACCCGGAACTGTCGGGCTTGTTTCCCAGTGCCCCTCAGAGGGCTGCACATGGTCAGAACAGGACTGACTTCTGCCAATCCTTAAGCAGGGCTGGCCCCAGAGCCGGCCCCAGAGCCAGAAGAGGATCTTGATTGTGTAAGGGGACTGACTTCTGCCAATTCTTAAGCAGGGCTGGCCCCAGAGCCAGCCCCAGAGCCAGAAGAGGATCTTGATTGTGTAAGGGCACCCCTTACAAACCAGAGTACCACTGAGTTTGTACACATCAACTGGAAATTTCCAACCTGATGGACCACCATGACGACACCATTGTGATCACCAATAAGAACGCCCAGTAACATTAGGGATATGGCAGAAGCTCTCTTAAATGAGCTGTTCTTTATTCAGTAGACAGTAAATCCACTAAACTAATTATCTTAAAACACAGGGCAGACAAAAATTATAGATGGCTTCAGCCAAGTAGACACTAATCATGAAGGCAATGGAGAGAGCAGAAAAGACTCAGGACAAGGACTAATGAAATCTACCTAGTCATGGGATGTGAGGAAAGCACCCTGACTACAAGGAGAAAAAGGGCATCTGTGCAAATAGATTAAGATCAGGAGAAACGGCTAGAATTTCAACCTAGAGTGTTCTGCCAAAGGACATCTAAGGCCTTGTCTACCTCCAAACGAGGGTGGATTTCACAGCACTTGAGAGAGACCTGAGCCATGGGCCAGACCTGCTGACTCTAGTGGGGTGCACTGAGGAAGAACGTCCTTCCACATAAATGTTTACAAAAACACCTCCGAAGAACTAAAATTAGGAACTTTCATCGCCAATACTTGCCTCATACCTAACTTCTCACTTCTCAGTATCATTTTTTTTTCTGTTCTTTTTCAGTCTACCATGTTGCCCACGCTGGTCTCAAACTCTTGGGCTCAAGTAATCTTCCTGCATCAGTCTCCTCAGTAGCTGGAACTCCAGGTATGAGCTACTGTAACCAGTTCTCAGCATCATGTTTAATACTTAAAGTGCAACCTAGCAGCCCCCAGCACAACAGTGTCTCCATTTTTCACTGGTGACTGTTATGACTGATTATTAGAATGCTTCGTATCTATTTAAGAATTTACAGGTCATGAACATTCTGATATGCATCCTTCTCACTTGCTCCTCCTCCTCCTCATACCCTTGGGAAGTAGAGAAAATAGAATTTGAATGAACTTGTCTTGTATGAGAAAACCCAGAGCACAGAGGGTGCGTAACCCCAAGGTCCTGTAGTAATAAGGAGGCACAGTCAAGCTTAAGGAGTCTGGCATTGTTTCCATCACATACCCCTAAAAAACAACCACTACAGAGTTCTTCAAGTCAGTGGGAAGAACACTCAAGTCCCACAGCTACAGAACTATGGCCACACTGACACTCATGCAAGCAGTTGATACTTACCAGTAGAAAGCTGGGCTGCTGGAGGTGAGGGAACGCCATAGCAGCCTCCAGTGGAGAGTTGAAAACGGGCTTCTTAGCAAGCCACTGTGGAAAAACAAGGACAAAAATCTCAACATCTGCAACACAGCAGCATCTTTTTATATTAGTTTTTGAGAGACAGGGTCTCATTCTGTTGCCCAGGCTAGAATGCGGCAGCACAATCATAGCTGACTGCAACCTCAAACTCGCGGGTTCAAGCAATCCTCCCACCTCAGGCTTCTGAGTACAGGCACATGCCACTATGCCCGGCTAATTTTCTTCTTTTCTCTTTTTAGAGACAGGGTCTCACTATGTTGCCCAGGCTAGTTTGTCAGGCTATGATGCCCAGGATCCTGGCCTCCACTGATCCTCCTGCTTTGGCCTCCTAAGTGTTGGGGTTACAGGTGTGAGTCACTGCACCTGGCCCTAATAAAATATTACATAGTTTCACAATGCCCAGGAGAATATATGTGTAACGCAACACACATTACATTACTAATTCTCATGTCTTATTTACTGATTAGAGACAGGGTCTTGCTTGGTCGCTCAGGCTGCAGTACAGTGGTGTGATCATAGCTCATTGCAACCTCAAATTCCTGAGCTCAAGTAATCCTCCTGCGTCAGCTTCCCAACTAGCAGGGACTGCAGGCAAACATCACCAAGTCCAGCTAATTTTTGTACTTTTTGTAAAGATGGGGGTTTCATCATGTTGCTCAGACTGCTCTTGAACTCCCAGACTCAAGTGATCTATCCACCTCAGCCTCCCAAAGCGCTGGGATTACAGGTGTGAGCCACCACGCCCGGCCAGCAATTCCCATCTTTTATGGAAACGCTGTTCTCAGCTGGGTGCAGTGGCTCCTGCCTGTAATCCTAGTACTTTGGGAGACTGAGGCGGGAGGATCACCTGAGGTCAGGAGTTCAAGACCAGCCTGCCCAGCATGGTGAAACCCTGTCTCTACGAAAATACAAAAATTAGCCAGGCATGATGGCAGGTGCCTATAATCCCAGCTATTCAGGAGGCTGAGACCAGAGAATCACTTGAACCCGAGAGAAGGTGGTTGCAGTGAGCTGAGATCACACCACTGCACTCCAGCCTGGGAGGCTGAGCAAGACTCCGTCTCAAAAAAAAAAAAAAAAAAAAGAAACACTGTTCTGCAGCCCACGGTGGCCAGCCTCAGAGCCAAGTTGTGGTGCTGAATTCTTGGTAATGCTCGTACAGCATTTGTCATATACCAGGACTCACTCTAAGTGCTCTCTCTATATCTCCTCATTTAATCCTCAGTGGTAAGCAAAATTCTAAAGATAGCAGCCCAAGATTCCTGACCCGTTTGTTCAATCAAATACTCATCTAGGTGCTGCTGTGACGGCATTTTGCACATACAATTAAGAGTCTTAAGTTAGTGGACCTGAAGTTACAGAGTAGTCCCCAGCTGACAGCCAGCAAGGAAACAAAGACCCTAGTTCTACAACTCCAAAGAACTGGATTCTACCAGCAACCCAAATAAACCTGGAAGCAGCTTCTTCCCTAGAGTTTCCAGGTAAGAGCAAAGCTGCCAACACCTTGATTTTAGTCTTGTAATGCACAGCTGAGCCTGCCTGGACTTCTGCATACATAACTATGAGATAATAACGGGTGCTGGTTTAAGCTGCTAAGTTCGTCATACAAGAACAGAAAAACCATCCTCACAACAACCCTATGGGTACAGATGTACTATGACTGCAGGTCAGTACAGATGATGAAGGAGAGGCAGATATGGGATAACTCACTCACCCCGACCCAGCTACTAAGTGGCAGAACCAAGATTCCAATACAAAGACCGCCTCACAAAACTCTGAGACAGGGGCAAATCCCCTCCATATTACCTGTGCGCTATGCAATGAATGGAGGCTAAGAGCAAGCTCTGCCAAGGGAGCCTTTGAATAAACCATCAGAAAACTAGGATCAAAGGCTGGGCACCGTGGCTCATGCCTGTAATCCCAGCACTTTGGGAGGCCACGGTGGGCACATTACTTGAGGCCAGGAGCTCGAGACAAGTCTGGCCAACATGGCAAAACCCCATCTCTACTAAAAATACAAAAATTAGCCAGGTGTGGTGGTGGGCACCTGTAGTCCCAGCAACTCGGGAGGCTGAGGCATGAGAAATGCTTGAGACCAGGAGGCGGAGGTTGCAGTGAGCCAAGATCGCATCACTGCACCCTAGCCGGGGTGACAGAGGGAAACTCTGTCTCAAAAAATGAAAAAAAAAAAGAAAGAAAACTAAGACCAGCTTTCCAAATTCCCACCTCTCAGCCCACTGAGGTCAGAAATGAAAAATGCTCAGATCTAGACTTCACAGACAGGAAGTCTGCCAAGTCCCACTGGTGGGCTAGTTACAGTTTTCCTGGCCCAACTCTGCCCACTGCACAAGTAAAGGCACTGGGGTGGCACCTGGCAGTCTGTGGAGGAAGAAAGGCTGGGTGTAAAGAGGCCATGTAGGCAGTTGCAGAGTGAGAGGAGACAGGAATCTCTGCCTTTGTGCCACTTGGCAATAGGAATATCTCCCAAGATTTTTCAATTTTTTTTTTTTTTTTTGAGACAGAGTCTCACTCTGTCGCCCAGGCTGTAGTCCAGTGGCCTGATCTCAGCTCACTGCAAGCTCCGCCTCCCGGGTTCTCCCCATTCTCCTGCTTCAGCCTCCTGAGTAGTTGGGACTGCAGGTCCCCGCCACTACGCCCAGCTAATTTTTTTGTATTTTTAGTAGAGACTGGGTTTCACCGTGTTAGCCAGGATGGTCTCAATCTCCTGACCTCATGACCTGCCCGCCTCGGTCTCCCAAAGTGGTGGGATTACAGGCGTCAGCCACTGCGCCAGCCTTTATTTTATTTTATTTTATTTTTTTGACAGTCTCACTCCATCATCTCACTGCAACCTCCACCTCCAAAGTTCAAAAGGTTCTAGTGCTTCAGCCTCCCGAGTAGCTGGGATTACAGGAGCCTGCCACCAAGGTTGGCTAATTTTTCTATTTTTAGTAGAGGCGGGTTTCCCTATGGTGGCCAGGTTGATCTCAAATTCCTGACCTCAAGTGATCCACTGCCTCAGCCTCCCAAAGTGCAGGCTTTTTCAATTCTTTTTTGAGATGGAGTCTCGCTCCGTGGCCAAGCTGGAATCCCCTGGCGTGATCTCGGCTCACTGCAACCTCCAACTCCCTGGTTCAAGCAATTCTCCTGTCTCAGCCTCGAGAGTAGTTGGGATTACAGGCACATGCCATCACACCCAGTTAATTTTTGCATTTTTAGTCAAGACGGGGTTTCACTATGTTGGCCAGACTGGTCTCGAACTCCTGACCTCGTGATCCACCCGCCTTGGCCTCCCAAAGTGCTGGGATTACAGACGTGAGCCACCGTGCCCCGCCGCTTTTATTCTTTTCTTTTTTTTGTTTTTTTTGACACGGAGTCTCCCTCTGCGCTCTGTCACCCAGGCTGGAGTGCAGTGGCGCGATCTCAGCTCACTGCAACCTCCGCCTCTCGGGTTCAAGCAATTCTCTGCCTCAGCCACCCAAGTAGCTGGGATTACAGGGGCCCACTACCACGCCCGGCTAATTTTTGTATTTTTTAGTAGAGACGAGGTTTCACCATCTTGGCCAGGCTGGTCTTGAACTTATGACCTCGTGATCCACCCGCGTCGGTCTCCCAAAGTGCTGGGATTACAGGTGTGAGCCACCGAGCCCGGCCTCAATTCTTAACCTAGCTATCAATTGCAGTGTTAAAGAAAAACGCCTCGGCCCTAAGGCACTTGATCAAGAAAACACTGCACTACTGCAAAATGATCAAAGCAGCTGTGGACTGTTGGATAAGCGCGGAGCTCTAGCGGATGATGAAGTGGAGAGCATCTCTGCTCAGAAGAAGCTTTCATGGGCAGCGACTGAAAGAATGAGGCCCAGAAGAATTTCTAGGAAATTTCCAAGAGAGGATATTCCAACCCGGGAATTCCCAAGAAGTGTCTCCCACACCCCTGTTCTCTGACCCTGCCATAGCCACCCTCCCCCGTCACAGGTCTCTGCCTGCCATGCATCTAGCGTCCGCTTCATCGCGCCTCTCCAACACCTATTTTCTCCAGGAGCTGCTTCGGACCCCGTCTTTTTTGTTTTGTTTTCCTGAGAACGACAACCCTTGGGCAATGCCAATCATTCCAAGCAAATTCTGTCAGGCCAAGATCTCCCTCAGCAGCACGCGCCCACCTGTTCCCAACTCTCCCGCCAACTGGGCTTCGGGACCCTCCGAAACTAAGGCTGGGAGAAGTCGAGCACACATGGGAAGGGTCGAGCTGGGACCCACACCTGGCTGTTCCTCCCACACCACCTGTTAAACCCAAGGCTCAACTTCAACACAAAGTTCTCCTTCCCTCAATTCCTTCAAGGAAAGTTAACTTTCAACGAACACCTACCGGACTAGGACAGAGTGCAGGAGCCGCGAGGGAAGGTGACACAAAGGCATGGCCCGGGGGGTGGCAGGAAGACTCAGCCGGGGCTCTCCACTCCCCAGCCTGCCCGGCCTGGGCAAAGCCGCCAGGCCGGCCAGAGTCCTGGGGCTCGCGGAGGAACGGACATGGCCTCCGCAGCGGCTCGGGGAAGGCCCCAGGGCGCCGGACTGTCTCACGCGCGCGTTCCGCCCCACTCACCTGTGGGACCCATAGCGTCGCCCGCCTCAGAGGTAGAAGCCGCCATTCCGCCACGGCGCCGAAACTTCGTCATCAAGCTGCGCGCAGAGCCACGCCCCGCGGCCGGGCGGGAAAAGTGTCTCTACCTCTCTGGGTCGTTACCTCACACGGCGCGTGCGCAAAGCGAAGGCCTGCCGGGCGAGGACGGGAAGTGGCGAGGCAGGAGTGCGGGGGAAGCGGGTGGTCCGCAGCTGAATGCGCCTGCGTTGTGGTGGCCTCCGGCGCCTCGAGGTAGGGCTCACGCAATTTCTCCCCCGCAAGGAATGCGCGTGCGCGTAAACAGGTCGTTGATTATGGCCCCCCCCCCGAAGAGCGACCCCTAGCGGTGCACCGGCGCGGACCAGAAAATTGCACACTTTCTTGTAAGAGGCATTTACTGAGCGCCCAATATATGCCTAGCACTGGGCCGGGTGCTGCCACCTAAGCGAGCACGATCAATGCAGTCTATCAGGGAGGCCCTGACCGCCAAGCAGCGGGCCCCTGCAGTCCGCCATGCCACCCCCGGCCCCTAGCGCGCCGCTCAGCACACTTGGAGCGCCCAGTAACTGTTAGATTCCAATGACGCCGCGGAGGCGGCCCCGTCCCCGGCCCCCCCCCCGCCGCTCCCGCCGCTCCCGCCGCTCCCGCCGGGGTCGCCTGGGAGGCAGGACGCTGGCGCTGCAGGGAGAGCGCGGTGGGCGGACCCGCTAGGGGGCGCGGCGGGGGCGCACCTTTTCTCAGGCCGCGCGGATGGCGGCGCCGGGCGCAGGGCCTGGGCCGGGGTCCGGGGCGCCCGCGGGGTTGGAGGCGGCCCGGCAGAAGCTGGTGCTGCGGCGGAAGAAGGTGCTGAGCACCGAGGAGATGGAGCTGTACGAGCTGGCGCAGGCGGCGGGCGGCGCCATTGACCCCGACGTGTTCAAGTGAGCGGGGCGGGAGGGGGCCGCATCCTCGCCAGACACCCCGACCTCTGCTCTTCGGGTCCCCCGGTCCCACTGGTCGGGAGGAGCCCCCCGCGCCCCTGTCCCCGTCCTTGTCGGGTCTTCAGGGAGGTGGCCGCGCCAGGCGGAGAGGGCTCACCGGCCCCGCGTCTGTCCCCGCCAGGATCCTGGTGGACCTGCTGAAGCTGAACGTGGCCCCCCTCGCCGTCTTCCAGATGCTCAAGTCCATGTGTGCCGGGCAGAGGCTAGCGAGCGAGCCCCAGGACCCTGCGGCCGTGTCTCTGCCCACGTCGACAGTGCCCGAGACCCGAGGTCAGACCTGGGCCCGCTGTCCCTGCCCCAGTGGCGGGGGTGGCGGGCGGGGAGGGGGCAGGCGCGGCACAGCGGCGGCGTGGCCCTGAGTGGCCAGGCCTGTCTGTCGGTCTCGGCCCAGCACCTGCAGGGCCCATCCGTGGGCTCTGCTCCCGGGCTTCGCTACCAGCCTTAGGAGGCACGTCCAGGTCAGGTGGACGCAGAGTGCGTGCCCCAGGGTGGTCCAGGCTGGGTAGGGCTCCTCTGCTTAGCTCCTCCCCACCTCTTCACTCAGGCCTTCATCTTACAAAGTCCAGAATCAAGAAGGTTTGGGGCTGGGCGCCGTGGCTCACACCCATAATCCCAGCACTTTGGGACGCCACAGCGGGAGGATCGTTTGAGGCCATGAGTTTGAGACCAGTCTGGGTGACAGGGTGAGATCCTGTCTCTAAATATGTTTTTCAAAAGACAGTGTCGATCCCTGTCCTGTGGTGTACAGCATCCGGGGAAGTGCCCAGGGAGCGGGGCAGGCAGAGGTCTTCCTGCCTGCACCCCACCTAGGCCCCGTTCCTGCGCAGGGGCTTGGCCAGCCCTGGCCAGCTTCCCTCTGATGATTGCAGGAAGGGAGTCAGAGGCAGAACTCCCAGGATGCAGAGGCCTGCGGGGTCTGAAGGGCCTCCTCCCTCTCCAGTGTGGTGACTGGGCTGAGCAGATGCTGGGGCTGAGAGTGTCATGGTGGAGCCTCCGTCCCTGCTCATCCTCCCCGCATGTTGCTTCTGCTCCTGATGGCTCTCTCTGAAATGCAGCACAGCGTCCCAGGCCAATGGAAGAAGGCCCAGAGCTGGCTCCCTGCCTGGAAGCGCCAGGATACCCGCGCAGGCATCCTGAGAAGGCGTGGGGAGCAGGCTGCCTTCATGGGGGGAGCGCCAGGGCCTGGGCACCCACGCCCCCTGACCCAAGAGGGCCCGGGCACCTGTGTGCTGGCCTTTTCACTGACCCTCGCTCTGTCTGCTCTCTTTGTGTCTCTCTCTGACCTCCAGAGGCCTCCTTTCTCTCTGCCAGGAACAGTAGCCCCCCAGCAAGTTCCTCCTTTTTCTCCAGCCCGCAGCCTTCGGCCTCTCCCGTTCTGCTCCACAGCCTGGCTGCTGCACACTCGCCTCTCTCTCCAGGCCCCCCGGGTTCCCTCCGCTTCTCTTGCTGCCTGTTCTCTCCTTTTGCAGGTTGCGTTTATTGGCTTATCTCTGGGGGTTGGTGCTCTCCCTTGTTTCCATTTAAACTGCCTGGCCCCAGGAGGCCCAAGCAACTTTGAGCTGCAAGGGCAGGACCATGCAGGCCACCGCTGCCCTGCCACTTAGCAACAGGGCAGGATTTCTGATTCGGTTTGTTAGAGACATGGTATGACAGTCTCTAGACCCCACAGTCGGGCTGGCATCCGGGGACAGGACCAACACCCCCACACTCCAGAGGCAAACTGTGGTGAGTGTAAAGAGCCCTGCTCCAGGGGAGGACAGCTGGCCAGGGTGCGGTGTGCTGTGCTGGAGAGCACAGCCACGACTACTGTGCTTGTCACCTTGGCCTCTTAGAAGTTGCCCCCTACCCGGACAGGAAGTCTGGAGGCTGAAACAGAGAGTCCCACCTTCCCCGAGTCTCCTGGGATGCCATCTCACACGGATGCCATGTGCTGGTCCCATGGCCACACTCCAGCACTCAGCCCCTTTGCCCGCCTCACTCCTGAGTTGGGGCCACTTTCCAGGTGTCACCAGGTGTGATCAGGGGCCCAGAGCCAGGGGCCTGTGAGAGCCCAGGGGTCTTTGGTCACACCTCCTGCATGTGCCTCCCGACAGTGCCCACCTCACTGCCACCCAGAGCTCAGGCCCAAGGGAGGGTGGAGGGGGCTGAGGGACAGGCCTGGAGTAGGGGTGTAGGGACTGCAGGCTGAGATGAGCAATTGAGGGGCAGGTTTCCAGCAGAAGGGAAACTGGGAACAGAGTCCTTGTCACTCCAGGGGATGTTGCTGCTCACTCAGGGGCCCTGGGTGCCAGGCCCAGCTCTCAGGGCAGAGGGCGTGGCGGGGAAGTGAGATGGTCACACTCAGTTCAGTGAGAGGCAGTGAGGAAAACTGCCAGCAAGACCAGCGTAGTGGCTTACACCTGTAATCCCAGCACTTTGGGAAGTCAAGGCAGGTAGATCCCTTAAGCTCAGGAGTTCAGGACCAGCCTGGGCAACATAACAATACCCCATCTCTACAAAAAATACAAAAACTAGCCAGGCAGGGCCGGGCGCAGTGGCTCACACTTGTAATCCCAGCACTTTGGGAGGCCGAGGTGGGCGGATCATGAGGTCAGGAGATTGAGACCATCATGGCTAACACGGTGAAACCCCGTCTCTACTAAAAATACAAAAAAAAAAAAAATTAGCTGGGCATGGTAGCGGGCGCCTGTAGTCCCAGCTACTCAGGAGACTGAGGCAGGAGAATGGTGTGAACCCGAGAGGCAGAGCTTGCAGTGAGCCATGATCACACCACTGCACTCCAGCCTGGGCGACAGAGCAAGACTCCTCAAAAAAAAAAAAAAAAAAAAACTAGCCAGGCAGGCATGGTGGTGGTGCCCGTCTGTAGTCCCAGCTACTTGGGAGGCTGACATGGGAGGATCGCCTGAGCCTGAGGGAGATGTTGCAGTGACCTAAGAGCTTGTAACGACTCCAGCCTGGGCAACAGAGCAAGACCCTGTCTCAAAAAAAAAAAAAAAAAAAAAAAAGAAAAGAAAAACCGCTAGCAATGGAGATGGGAGGAGGCTTCAGAGCCCAGAGAGCAGCAAGGGTTACACGGGGCGGAGCAGGAGGAGGCGGGGGTCAGCAGAGCTCCACAGGTGTGAGCTGTGGCAGTGGGAGGGGGTGGGTGAGGCAGAGTGCTGTGCAGATGCTGCTAGGCCCAGGGTGGGAGGAGGGAGGTTGGGGGCACAGTCAAGATGTACGTGGGGATTGTGGCACTGGAAATGCAGGCATAGAGGGGCCGGGAGGATTGGGGGTGCCATGCGAGCGAGTGGGGGCTCCGAGAGAATTTACCCAAGGACAGGAGTGGCCTGGAGTGCTGGGCCCCTCGGGGTCTTTTGTTCCTCGAGGGCTCTATCCTGGAAGCATAGCCCAGGTCCGGTCCTATAGGCTGGGGGCAGAAAGCCAGGACATGAGGGCACGGAGGCCCCTGTGGGGATAGAGTGGAGCCTGAGGAGGGGGTGGAAGGGAATGGGGCCACACCAGGAGTGCTGAGTGAGAGGCAGAGGCCACAGATGGAATGCTGAAGCTCTCTGAGGCCCACATGTTACAGCATCTGACCAGCTCCGGCTGCCCTGGTAACGGCAGAATCAGGTGGAGGACATAAGGGGGTTGTCAGAGTGATCCGGCTGGGGGGCATGGAGGCCACGGATTTCCCACAGGACTCGGGTGTGGAGTTCTGCAGGCTGTGGGCCAGGCCCACGCGAGCTTGCCTCTGAGCTGCAGCAGGCACCTTGGGTCCTCTGGATGCCTGTTCCCTAGCCATCCAGACCGCCTGGGGGAACCACCACCACCAGATTCACTCACACCCACAGGGCAGGGGAAACAGAAAACCCCAGAAGCACGGAAGGGTGATGCTTGTCTTGGTAAGAGTCTGGGTGATACTTGTCTTGGTAAGAGTCTGGAGTCACTGAGGGAAAAATAAATTCAGTCAAGCATTCTATTGAAGTTTAGGGAAACTATACATTTTAAAAGTTGTCCAGAGCATGCACGTAAGATGACACTTTGGAGTGTGGAAGCCGTGAGTCTCACCTGAGCTGTGCTGCCTGATACAGGAACCTCAAGCCACACATGGCTGGTGTGGTCATTGCACTGCGTGTGTTATGCACAGCAGATGCCAAAGGACTGGTGCAAAAGGGAATGCAAAAAGCCCACCACACCTTGGGAGGCCGAGGCTGCTGGATCTCTTGAGCTCAGCAGTTCAGGACCAGCCAGGACAACACGGGGAGACCCAATCTCTACAAAAAATACAAAAATTAGCAGGGCATGGTGGCACACATCTGTAGTTCCAGCTGCTTGGGAGGCTGAGGCTGGAGGATAGCTTGAGCCTGGGAGGTTGAGGTTGCAGTGAGCTGTGACTGCACCACCGCACTCCAGCCTGGGTGAGAGAGTGAGACCCTGTCTCAAAAATAAACAAAAAACCCCAGGTGAATGAGGCTGGGCATTACACCTGTAATCCCAACACTTTGGGAGGCTGAGGCAGGAGCATCACTTGAAGCTCGGAGTTTGAAACCAGCCTGAGCAACGGCAAGACCCCACCCATCTCTACAAACAAGAAAAAGAACAAAGGTGAATGCAACATCTTATGAATAACTTATGCACTGATTACATATTGAAATAATACGTTGGATATTTTAGATTGATTACAGTATTTGAGCTAATTCTGCATTTTCTTTACTACTTATTTATTTTTGAGACAGAGTCTCTGTCACCTAGGCTGGAGTGCAGTGGCATACTCATAGCTCACCGCAGCCTCAACCTCCTGGGTTCAGGCAATCCTCCCACCTCCTCTTGAGTAGCTGGGACTACAGGTGCACACTGCCACACCTGGCTAATTTTTTGATTTTTTTGTAGAGATGGAGGTCTCACTGTGTTGGCCCAGCTGGTCTCTAGCTCCTGGCCTCAAAGTACCCATCTTGGCCTCCCAAAGTACTGGAATTACAGGCGTGAGCCACTGACCCCTGCTGAGCCAGGCTGGTTTTAACATTCAATGGTCATTGACTATCTTTGGGCTTAGGAGGGCCCTCCAGGGACCAGGCCTAGGGGCATCAGTCACCCCGCCCTCACACCCCAACCACAGGCACACTTGGTTCAATCCCACTGTCTAGCCCGTGTGACTTAGCGGCGCCTCCCGAGGGAGCAGGGCTAAGCCAAGCTGGTTTTCCCACTGCACGGCACTGCAGGCCACTCTATTCTGGGCCTTCTCATCCTTCATAAACTGAGGAGGCCTGAACAGGGCTCCCCACTAACCCCGAGAGCACGCAATTCCTGAAGATTTCCAGGATTTTCTTAATATCAATTATGGCTTAAAGTTATGTTGGTTTCACATTTACAGGGTTTGTCAACCCTGTCAGATTTAAAGATAAGTATTATTAGCCAGGTGTGGCCCCATGCTTGTCGTCCCAGCTACTTCGCATGAGTTTGGGGCAGCAATGAACTGTGATTGCATCACTGCACTCTAGCCCGGGTGACAGAGCAAGACTCAGTCTCTAAACCCCTCTCCGCCACCACTTAAAAAACAAACAAACAAACAAAAAAACATCATTTGCTCTTTTCTGCTTCCCCCTCATCCTTGTTTCCAGAACGGACCGGGTCATTACTGAGGGGAGGAGAGGAAACTCAGATGGCGGCAAACTGAAGGGAAGGCGGCTCTGAGTCAGGCCCAGGTCTGCAGCCTGCTATGCCGCTGGCTGTGGGGAGCTAGGCATTAGTAACCTCGAGAGCACATGGGCGCCTAAGCACCCAGGTTAGGCCGCGGCTACAGAAGATCTGCCTCTGTCTGGCCTGGCCTGCGGAGGGACTGTGGCCTCAGGAGGATGCTGGCCCAGTGGGAGCTGCTGCAGGGTGGTGGGTCCTGTCTGCTCATGGAAGACAGAATCCTCACCCCTTGACCAGTCAGTGGAGACTAGAATAATGGCAGTTTGTACCACAAGAGACGCGTGGTGGCTGTTCTCTGCTTTGTGCCGTTTTCACGAGTCACTGCTGGGCTGAGGTGGCCAAACGTCACCCACCACGTGTTCTTGACTGCGCTCCTCCTTGACTCAGGGCAACCCCGACTCCATCTTTGTTGAGTCAAGTGTGCCAAGCTGTTCCAAGCATGACACTGCTATAACCCTCACCACCACCAGGCAAGAATGAGCAAAGATCTCATTCTCTGAGGAAGAACTGCCCAGAAACTCATAAGGAGGGCTGTCCTATCCCTGCAGGGCATGGGGAGAATTTTGTGGTATTAGCATCGGAAGGGAGCTAGAGGTACCTCTGGAAGAGCCAGGGTCCTCGGCATCTCAGACACAGGAGTCTGCTTGTTCAAGGTGACAGATGGTGAAACAGAAATGACCTAATGGATCCCTAAACACCCAGTTACATCTTTTCTCCAGGAATGCAGTTTCCCATTGCAGGCTATTTAACTACACTTGCTAAGAGGCCAGGGAAGGACCAGGATTGAGGCTGGGCGTTCTGTTGGCTGAACCCTTGTCTGGAGTCACCCTAAAGTGGTGGCAGGGCAGTTCCTGCAAGGGACTGCCCCAAACGTTTCCAGGATAAGAGCCAGTTGGGATTCCAAAGGAAGAAACAATGCCAGAGTGGTCAGTCCAAAGCATTTGTTAGGGAACTTACATAGAGAGGGGGCTGCAGTGTGCCCTCATGAGGGGCAGCCAGGAAAGAGGTTGTGCCTGGGTACACCGCACTGAGGGGGTGGGGTGTGGAGTTTCTATGACAGTGCAAGGAATTTGGCTGGGGTGGGACCGGTTTCCACATGCTTAGCAACATATCAGATCTTTCAGTGTTCCAGGTAACAACCTAAACCTGTGTCAGTGTCTGAGAAGATGCAAGCCCCAGCCAGGGTTCCAGCCTGCAGGGGGAACATGTAGCTGACTAGGTCAGAGTGGTCAAGGCACTCCCTCAGTCAGGACAAAGGAAACGCTGGGGGGACGAAATGGGGGACCCAACACTGAGGCAGGGGACACATGCCCTGTTTAGAGCCCATGGGGCAGACCCTGCCAGGCCAGAGCAGGGGAAAGCCCTGGCCAAGGCACTCTGCACGGCGAGCCTGCCACCCGGGTACATTTGTACCTTGCAGGGTCCTCTCAGTCAGTCTTGCTGATGCTGTCAACACCCTGAGCCCAGGGAAATCCATCCCATTAAAATGAAGCTCTGGCCCAAGTGTGGTTGCAGATCTTTCTTGGCTATCTTAAAGCGTAAAGTAAGCAAATTACAAATCAAAGAATCTCTGAACCAGTGGTCTTCATCCGAGAAAGACACTGGTGGTCAGAAAGTCTCAAGCATTCAGACTGTGGCAGGAACCCTGTCATGGAATCTGGCAGCTAAACCCGAAAGCAAGAGGGTTGACCACTGTTTGCGGAACACTCGGGTAGGTAGGAAACAATGAAAGAGCTTCCAAAATCAAAATCAGAAACCCAATTCCAGGACCTGGTGACTGCAGTACTTCCTGCCCGTCACCATCTGGGGCAGCTCAGATGTACAGTCCAGCATGAATGCACCTTGAGGATGAGGCAGCGCGTCCATGCTGCTGCTGCCACTGATGGCACCGTCAGGGCAGACTAGGTTTGCTGTCCAGGCCAGGTGTGCACCAGCCGCACCTACTTTTCCCTAAATGGACCCGTGGCATGTGTCCTTTCAAAATGTTCCCTTGGCAGTGTGCTCCTTGCATGGCTTTGCTCCTGGGACACATCCTAAAGGGTCCCCTGCACACTGCCAAGGGCTTCTGGGGCATGACCTGTCTTTAGTGGTTCTGAGTCTCAGGACTGGGGCTGATGCAGAGCCTCTCGCTGAAGCAGCCTGATGGAAATGTGTAGACACAAATGTTGCCCAAGGAGCACGAGTACCACAGGTGCTGCAGTTACGGGGCTCACCCATTCCTAATCATTGTGCTTTGTGTCTCCTCAGGCAGAAACAAAGGCAGCACTGCCCTCGGGGGAGCGTTGGCCCTGGCGGAACGCAGCAGCCGCGAAGGATCCAGCCAGAGGATGCCACGCCAGCCCAGCGCTACCAGACTGCCCAAGGGAGGCGGGCCTGGGAAGAGCCCTACGCGGGGCAGCACCTAGGATGGGGCAGAGACTTGTCACATCTTTGTTCCCAGCAAAGGCTACGTGTTATCTCCTTCAGTTGATAATAAACCTTTCTGAGATGCAGAGGGTCCAGGTCAGACGTTCTCTACCTTTTTTTTTTTTTTTTTTTTTTTTAAATATTAAGGCACAGACTTAGAATGAGTTTTCTGTGCCAGTCTTAATTGTGCCACAGCAAACTAACGGGATCCCTTCACCATGGGTCAACTTCCTGAACCTAATTTGAGTTCTAAGAAAAGGTATCTGGACTGCCAGGTCTTTTATAAACAGATGTCAACAAGCTTCACTTGAAGTGAAATGTGGGAGGTTTTTGTTTGTTTGTTTTCAAGAGACGGAGTCTCTGTTGCCCAGGCTGGAGTGCAGTGGTGTGATCTCAGCTCACTGCAAGCTCCGCCTCCCGGGTTCACGCCTTTCTCCTGCCTCAGCCTCCTGAGTAACTGGGACTACAGGTGCCCGCCACCACGCCCGGCTAATTTTGTTGTATTTTTAGTAGAGACGGGGTTTCACCGTGTTAGCCAGGATGGTCTCGATCTCCCACCTCATGGGAGGTTTTCTACCAAGACAGCTGACAGTGCTGAGGGACAGGGTGGTTGTGTGTGTGCAGAGAGGGCGAATGCTGCCCTCCAGGTTAAGGAGGAGCACTGGGGTCAGCATGGATGTGTTGTGACCTTCTGTGGGTCATGAATGCTGTGCAGAACTTGGTTAATACCCTTTCCCCCTCTAAAATATCCTGACCTTACACATTTGACCCACAGCTTTAGAGACTTCACGGACGAGCCCCATTCACAGACCTCCAACACTTCACTTCTAGTGTCTTCCTTTTAGCCAGCATGACCCATCAATAAAGAAGCCCGAAAACTCGCAAATTCAATTGAAAACCCTGACTCTGCTTTCCTAGAATTTAGGAAATCTATACTTTGAACGCTTGGCTTTGAAGAAACACTGTTTTCCCCTGGTCAGTTTACTTCCGTGGCAGCTGCTTAAGTATGTACAGTCCTGCTGCACCCAACCCCACGCCAGCAGGGCAGGCTGGCGCCCCTCTGCTGTCCATGCAGTCTCTGGGGTCCCACCAGCTCCTGTAAGGCAGAACTAAGCTGCATGACACACAGAGGTCTTGGTTTTGTACAGAACCTTTAATTGCAAACAACTTGAAAGCAGCCATCCTGGGGGTGGCAGAGGAGAACTCACCACACCCTCCCCTCAGTATTCTTCGCCTTCTTCAGCCTCAGCTTCCACGGAATCCACGCCCACCTCTTCATAATCCTTCTCCAAAGCTGCTAGGTCCTCTCGGGCCTCAGAGAACTCTCCCTCTTCCATGCCTTCGCCCACATACCAGTGCACAAAGGCCCGCTTGGCATACATGAGATCGAACTTATGGTCCAGGCGGGCCCAGGCCTCCGCGATGGCCGTGGTGTTGCTCAGCATGCACACGGCCCGCTGCACCTTGGCCAGGTCTCCCCCGGGGACCACTGTGGGGGGCTGGTAGTTAATGCCCACCTGCCGGAGAAGGGAAAGAAAGCAGTCTGTGAAGCTTATATCAAACCTAGAAATGGTAGCTACTTTTCCTCAAACAGAAGACACCCTGTGGGTGACAAGGAGGATACTCAGTTCACCTCACAAACATCACTAAGCCCTTCTCTGCACCAGGCAGGGTGATAGTCCCAGATGGAGAACAGAGACAGGAACCTTGGAGGTAGCCACCCTGGTGGGATCCTAGGCTACCTGAAGGGCTGTGTCCTAGTACCTGTGACATGTGATAGGTGCCCAGGTGAAGACAGTCTTCCCTCTGAAAATGTATGCTGCTTGTCTTCTTTGTAGATTACAATTAAATTCTGTAGCTAAACTTCTTCCACCCGGATAGATTCAGAGTACACAACTCTTCCCCATGCTATCACAAGGAACATCATACCCACTTCTGACCCACAAAACAAGCCACTGTGGATATGCAAAGGTGGCTGATCATGGGTCAAGAGTCATATGAATGCTGCTACCGCAGCATCAGGAAGTGGTCGAAGTGGTCCATGTGCCTGCCTAAGTAGGGGGTGGCATTCCAAGGTGGTAACCAAAGGGGAAGCATTCCAAGTTTCAGAACTCAGGATTAACATGACCTGAGGTCCTGGCAGCAGTGCACAGGGTCAACTAGAGCAGGGATCAGCACACTTGTTCTATAAATGACAACATCAGGCCAGGTGTGGTGGCTCAAGCCTGTGACCCCAGCACTTTGGGAGACTGAGGCGGGCAGATCACGTGAGGCCAGGGGTTTGAGACCAGCCTGGCCAACATGGCGAAACCCCATCTCTACTAAAAATACAAATATTAGCTGGGTGCAGTGGCTCATGCCTGTAATCCAGCACTTGGGAGGCTAAGGCAGGTGGATCACCTGAGGCCAGGAGTTCGAAACCAGCCTGGCCAACATGGCAAAATCCCATCTCTACCAAAAATACAAAAATTAGCAGGTGCCTGTAATCCCAGCTACTTGGGAGGTGGAGGCAGAGAAGTTCTTGAACCTGGGAGGTGGAGGATGCAGTGAGCCAAGATCGTGCCACTGCATTCCAACCTGGGTGACAAAGCAAGACTGCCTAAAAAAAAAAAAAAAAAAAAAAAAAAAAAAAAAAAAAAAAAAAAAAAAAAAAAAAATTTCCCGGGCATGGTGGTACATGTCTGTGGTCCCAGCTACTCAGGAGGCTGAGGTGAGAGAATCACTTGAGCCTGAGGGCAGAGGTTGTAGTGAGCCAGGATCACACTACTGTACTCCAGCCTGGGGTACAAAGCAAGACCCTATCTCAAAAAATAAATAAAAAAACAAATCTCACCACAGATATACAGTGTGATGACTCAGAAAGAGAGTTCAAAAGACATCACTGGGCTGGGCGCAGTGGCTCACAACTTTAATCCCAGCACTTTGGGAGGCTGAGGTGGGCAGATCGCCTGAGGTCAGGAGTTCAAGAACAACCTGGCCGACATGGTGAAACCCCGTCTCTACTAAAAATACAAAAATTAGCCGGGTGTGGTGGTGGGTACCTGTAATCCCAGCTACTTGGGAGGGTGAGGCCGGAGAATTGCTTGAAACCAGGAGGCAGAGGTTGCAGTGAGCTGAGATCATACCACTGCACTCCAGCCTGGTCAACAGAGCAAGACAGTCTCCAAAAAAATAAAATAAAATAAAATAAAATTCAGTGGATCAATTATCAACTCTGGTTCACTACTTTATGCCCACATGCCTAGCCCATGGAACAGGGAGAGTCTCCCCAAAGGATGCGGGCCTTCAGGGACAGTGTTATTTTGTGCGTCTGCTGCTTGCTGAAAGGCCTACACATCACCCAGTCATACCTTAAATCCAGTCGGGCACCAATCCACAAACTGGATAGTGCGCTTGGTCTTGATGGTGGCGATGGCCGCGTTGACGTCTTTGGGGACCACGTCCCCCCTGTACAACATGCAGCAGGCCATGTACTTGCCATGGCGAGGGTCACACTTGACCATCTGATTGGCTGGCTCGAAGCAGGCATTGGTGATCTCGGCCACGGACAGCTGCTCATGGTAGGCCTTCTCGGCTGAGATGACCGGGGCGTAGGTGGCCAGGGGGAAGTGGATGCGGGGGTACGGCACTAGGTTGGTCTGGAATTCCGTCAAGTCCACATTCAGGGCCCCATCGAATCGCAGGGAGGCTGTGATGGAGGACACAATCTGCCCAATCAGGCGATTGAGGTTGGTGTACGTGGGACGCTCGATGTCCAGGTTGCGCCGACATATGTCATAGATGGCTTCATTGTCAACCATGAAGGCGCAGTCAGAATGTTCCAGGGTCGTGTGGGTGGTCAGGATGGAGTTGTAGGGCTCCACCACGGCCGTGGAGACCTGGGGGGCTGGGTAAATGGCAAACTCTAGCTTGGACTTCTTGCCGTAATCCACTGACAGCCGCTCCATGAGCAGAGATGCAAACCCAGAGCCAGTGCCGCCCCCGAAGCTGTGGAAGATGAGGAAGCCCTGCAGTCCCGTGCACAGATCCGCCTGAGAGAAACCAGACAACATGAGTCAATGGCCGTGGAAGCCACACCACCAACCTCCAACAAGCCAAGGCCACTTCTCTTTGCCTCTGAAGACTTGATATGGATTCAAATCATCCATAATAAACACGTAGTACACTTTGAAGCAAAGAAAAGCAGACAAAGATCTACAGACAAATCACCATTGCAGACTCAGTAGGACTCAAGATGCTGGTCTAGGTTTTTGTTTGTTTGCTTGTTTGTGATGGAATCTTGCTCTGTTGCTCAGGCTGGAGTGCAGTGGTGCAATCTCAGCTCACTGCAACCTCTGCCTCCCAGGTTCAAGCAATTCTCCTGCCTCAGCCTCTCAAGTAGCTGGGAGTACGGATGTGCACCACCACACCCAGCTAATTTTTGTATTTTTAGTAGACATAGAGTTTCACCATGTAGGCCAGGCTGGTCTCAAACTCCCGACCTCAGGTGATACACCCACTTCAGCCTCCCAAAGTGCTGGGATTACACGTGTGAGTCACCGTGCCCGGCCAACATGCTGATCTAAATTTTGATAAAATGACCTCCCTTTCACCTTCCAAGAACTACCCTCCCATGCAAGCCAATGGCCACATGAAACCTTCTCTTCTTACCAGTTTGCGGATCCGGTCCAGGACTAGGTCAACAATCTCCTTGCCGATGGTGTAATGGCCTCTAGCATAATTATTGGCTGCATCTTCTTTCCCAGTAATCAGCTGCTCTGGGTGGAAGAGCTGCCTGTAGGTCCCTGTGCGCACTTCATCTACAAAAGAGACAGTGTGTGCTGTGAATCTTTAAGGCCTGTACTCACCAAGATGGACACATTCCAGAACTGTTCACTTCTACAGAGTACATGCTGGTCAAAGTACATGACCTACAAGTCATAGGTCAACAGTGGCAGCATCTGGTAGACAATGTCTCTGTGTGATAACCAAACTGCATATGCAATTTATGACTTTACGAAGTTACACTCAGCTTGTGGTATACATGTCAGCACGACCAGTTCCTAGTGAAAGGAAATAAGCTCTTACACTCCTACGCAGGTACATAATTCTTTCCTACATGTAGCTACATCAAAGGCTATAAGTTAAAAACTCATACAACCTGGGAAGTCACCATATCAGTGTGACTTATGCAGGGCAGTCCCATCAGGGCACCCTGGATGACCTGGGTCTCACAGGCTTTCAGGTGATGCTGTCATTTCCTAGGGGGCCACTGAAAGGTGCTGCCTCTTGGCAGCTGTCTTTGGAAACTACCTCAGGCTGCTATTCTGAAGGAAGCAAATGACTGTTCTGTACTTACCTTCTATGCCTAAGATGCAGGTCAAGACTCTCGTGCACCAGCATAAAAGAGTGCAGAGCATTCAGGAGGGAACCAAGGCTACTGCACCCTGCAGGCAGGGCCATCTGAGCAGGGCTGAGGCAGCCACAAGGGAATCCCTCCACAGCCCATCTTACTGCTGGCAAAGCAGCTTTTCCCTGTAGGTCAGGTTTTCCTAGATTAGGAGCCAAGTCTCACAGACACTTTCATCACGAACCTTTCAGTTTCTCTCCTAACAACGCCACGGGCATATGCCTGTCCATCCCATCCTTTCGGCAGGAGGATTCAAAGGAACCCACGCGGGACTTTAACACTGCTCTCCCACCCTCTCAGGAAAGCTGCCATCCAGTGCCCAGGCACCTACCGACCACAGTGGGCTCCAGGTCCACAAACACTGCTCTGGGCACATGCTTGCCAGCCCCAGTCTCACTGAAGAACGTGTTGAAGGAGTCATCCCCGCCACCAATGGTTTTATCACTTGGCATCTGACCATCGGGCTGAATTCCATGTTCAAGGCAGTACAGTTCCCAGCAGGCATTGCCGATCTGGACACCTGCCTGCCCCACGTGGATAGAGATACACTCGCGCTGTGAACCGGAACATAAATGTGAACCCATTCATTTCAAGGCAACTTGAAGCTATATGGCATGCAAATATTTTAATTTAATATTTATATAGTGCTTCAGTATCTGGTGCTTTCACAGTTGGTATTTCCTAGGAGGGTTAGGGGACTGATCCCTTCAGCCCTGTGAAAACTAACTTGCTGTAAACCATACCAGCTACTAAGTTCTACAGGTAGCCCTAGAACCTGTTTTCCACTACACAAAAATTAGGTTATTTTAAAACTTGGAAGCCATGTAATGTCAATAATTACCCCACATTATAGCCAGTCACAGTAATTCTCTGAAGAATATATAGCAGTTTTTGATTATGTCCTGATCAAAGGATAAGGTAGTTGGGTTGGGTAAGGAAATACAGAGTAGGTCTCAGGTCCCCATGGTCCAAGCGCAGGTGCTCAGTGTGTGTCCTCTCTCTGCCCCCCAGATCTACCCTCCATCATTCACCATCTGCTCTGTGCTCTCGGAGGCTGACCCTTGAGAACAGCATCAGAGGCCTTCCTTGCCCTCTGGATTCTTGCTGGTTTAGTCAATGGCAGGCAGCAGTGGGATACCGGGGGCTGGAGGAGAGCAACACCAGGGTACTCCCTCCTTGGCCCCTTCCTGCTCAACTGCTGTGGGTGACCTGAATCCCTCTTAAGGCCACACTTTTGGCAGGTTGCCCTCTCAATTTCTTGTAACCACTCCCTCTCTCCACCCCTTGAAGCCTACAGGTGTAATGGCTCCCAGACATCATCAGTGCTGGGACACTGCACTGTCCTTTGGTGGTTTCTTTAAACCCTGCCAAGCTGGATGTGGTGGCTCATTCCTGTAATCCCAGCACTTTAGAAGGCTGAGGCGAGAGGATCGCTTGGGACCAGCTTGAGACCAGCCTGGATAACACAGTGAGACCCTGTCCCTGTGAAAAATTTACAAATTGGCCGGGCGCGGTGGCTCAAGCCTGTAATCCCAGCACTTTGGGAGGCCAAGACGGGCGGATCACGAGGTCAGGAGATCGAGACCATCATGGCGAACACGGTGAAACCCCGTCTCTACTAAAAAATACAAAAAAACTAGCCGGGCGAGGTGGCGGGCGCCTGTAGTCCCAGCTACTCGGGAGGCTGAGGCAGGAGAATGGAGTGAACCCAGGAGGCGGAGCTTGCAGTGAGCTGAGATCGCGCCACTGCACTCCAGCCTGGGCGACAGAGCCAGACTCCATCTCAAAAAAAAAAAAAAAAAAAAAAGAAAAATTTACAAATTAGCCAGGTGTGGTGGCACACACCCGTAGTACCAGTTACTCGGGAGGCTGAGGCAGGAGAACTGCTGGAACCCAGGGGTTCAAGGCTGCAGGGAGCCGTGATCCCGCAACTGTGCTCCAGCCTGGGCAACAGAGCATCTGTTGAGTGCTGTCAAAAAAAAAAAAAGAAAAGAAAAGAAAAAAAAGGATAACTGACAAACCACAGGTATTCAGACTTGGGACTTGGGAATCTATTATGTTAATGGGTTGCTTTTTTTGTTTTTTTGAGGCAGGGTCTCTGTGGCCCAGGCTGGAGTGCAATAGCACCAGCAGGACTCACTGCAGTCTCAAACTTCCAGGCTCGGCTGATCCTCCCACCTCAGCCTCCCGAGTGGCTGGAACCACAGCCCCGCATCACCACGCCCAGGGAATGTTTGTATTTTTTGGTAGAGCCCGGGTTTCGCCATGTTGGGTCAGGCTGGTCTCGAACTCCAGACGTCAGGTGATCCACCCGCCTCCACCTCCCCAAGGGCTGGGATTCCAGGCGTGAGCCACCGCGCCTGGCCTAACGCGTTGCCTCTGGGCGAACGAGGCAACGTTTCAGCTGCGTCTGAGCCTTAATTCCTAATCGGACCCACGTCCACGCCCCAGCCCCGTCAGCGAAGACGCCTGGGGCTCCTCGGTCGTTGCCGGCAGCACAGACTCGTGCACTCCCACGTGGAGACTGGAAAGCGGGCGCAGCGCCCTCCGTCTTCAGCAGGCGACGCCACTATTTGCTCTCTGGGGACGGGACACCGTCCATGGTCCCCGTCCACCGACTGAAGACCGGCAGCTTCATTTAAAACAAAAGCCGCCGTCCCTGCCCTGGGACCTGCAGATCCGGGAGACGATTCCGTGTCCTCCCGTCCCGCACTAGACCCCGCGTCCTTCTCCGGCTTCCTCTCAGCTCAGCGCCCAGGCCCGCAACAAGGTCCCTCCGTCCGCCCGAGGCCAGCTTCTTCTGCCTGGGCGTCTGCGGGGCGGGAAGGACCCGGGTCTTACCATGGCGAACTCCGCCGCTTCAGCCCGACGCTGCTTCCAGACCTCAACCGGCTGCCGCAGCTGCTGAGGGCCAACTGCAACCGTCTGCCCGCGCGCGCTGCACGGGATTGGCCCGCCGCTGCCAGGCTGCCATTGGCCTGGACTTCCTGGGAGGCGGGCCGAAGGCCGGGTCCCAGTTCTGATTGGCCATTGCTCAACACGTGAAGTGGGGACGCTCTCTGATTGGGTGCAGGATTGGCGGGAAGGCAGCGGGGTCATGAAAGGCTTGGCGGGTGCTGAGGCATCTCCGGGGTGTCTTCTGACCGGGATTGGAACAGCTACTGCACGGCTTTTGTGGGTCACGGAACATTGCCTTGCTCCCAGTGTGCCGCCGCCCCCTCCCTGAATGCCCCGAGCCTGCTCCTCTCCAAGCCTTTTTCAGATCTTTGCAAACAAGGCCGCTTCTGAGAGGCCTTCCCGCCATCTACCCAAGTCACAGCAGCGCTGCAATCACCCTGCTCTTCCGGTTCCCACCCAGCACCCGGGAAGTGGCAGGATTCAATCCCTTTTGTGACCCAAAAGGAGAAAACGGGCTGGGCGCGATGGCTCAACCCTGCAATCCCAGCACTTCGGGAGGCCGAGGCAGGTGGAGCACCCGAGGTCAGCAGTTCCCCGAGACCAGCCTGGCCAACATGGTGAAAACCCGTCTCTACTAAAAATACCAAAATTACCCGGGCTGGTGGTCGGCACCTGTAATCCCAGCTACATGGGAGGCTGAGGTAGGAGAACTGCTTGAACCTGGGAAGCAGATGTTGCAGTGAGCCGAGATTAGGCCACTGCACACTCCAGCCCGGGCAACACAGCCAGAGTCCGTCAAAAAAAAAAAAAAAAGGAAGAAAGGAGGCAAAATTAGCCTAAGTGGAGAGGTTGGGCCAGGCACAGCGGCTCATGCCTGTAATTCCAGTGCTTTGGGAGGCCACGACAGGAGGATTGCTTCAGGTCAGGAGTTCGAGACCAGCCTGGGCAACGTGGTGAGACCCACCTTGTCCGTTTCTACAAAAAATAAAATTAGCAAGGCATGGTGGCACGCGCCTGTAATCCCAGCTACTCAGGAGGCTGAGGCAGGAGAATTCCTTGAACCTGGGAGGCAGAGGTTGCAGTGAGCTAAGATCACACCACTGCACTCAAGCCTGGGTGACGGAGCAAAATGCCATCTTGAAAAAAAGAGTTTATTTGTGCCAAGTTTGAGAAGTGCAACCCTGGAGATGCAAGTTGTCTTAATATACACCTCTAATTAGCCGCAGTTACAAGTGGGTTTTTAAAGGAAAAGAAGAGACAGTTCCTAACTTACCAAGAATTTTGAAATTAGAGAGGAAGTCTTGCTGTGTTGCCTAGGCTGGTCTTGAACTCCTGACCTGAAGGGATCCTCCCACCTTGGCTGGCCTGGCCTGAGGAATTTATATTAAAATAACATAAGCTATTTATTGGGCCGGGCGTGGTGGCTCACACCTGTAATCCCAGCACTTTGGGAGGCCGAGGCAGGAGGATCACTTGAAGTCAGGAGTTCAAGACCAGCCTGGCCAACATGATGAAACCCTGTCTCTACCAAAAATACAAAAATGAGCCAGTCATGGTGGTGAGCGCCTATAGTCCCAGCTATTTGAGAGGCTGAAGTAGGATAATCACTTGAACCCAGGAGGTGGAGTTTGCAGTGAGCCAAGATCACACCATTGCAATCCAGCCTGGGCAACAGAGTGAGACTCCATCTCAAAAAAAAAAAAAAAACCAAAAAAAACCTGTTTATTGTCTCTATATTGTCTACATTGTCACAAATTCCAGGAACAGGAAGATAATGGGTTAAGCTAGTCAGAAACAAAATGCCTTTAAACAGTCACCTGAGACATGGGTATGAGGGGTGTGACTGAAGTCCATATCCTGTCTTTTTGGGCCTGATAAATTCTGCACACCTCACATAACTCAAAGTGCTATGAATGCTTTTTCTTTTCTCATCAATTTAGTGGGAAGGAGTGGGTTTATGGCCAACAGGAAAGGGGAAGTCACACCCCTGTTCCAGGAAGAGCAGAGTGGGGACCGAATACCCATTTTGGAGGAGTTTGGAACAATCACCTGATACTTCCTTTTTATTTATTTGTTTTTCTGACACTGGTTCTCACTATGTTGACCAGGCTGGACTCAAATTCCTGGATTGAAGTGATCCCCAAGCCTCAGCCTTCCTTGTAGGCTGGGACTACAGGCGTGTGATTCTTCGCGGTTTGATTCTTCCATTCCTAAAGATCATTTAAGAGTGTGCATTCAGTTCTGGGAAAAGCACCAGTAGAGACGTGCTGGCTTACCCCCAGCTCATCACTAGGATGCCGCATCCCATCGTGGCGCCTCCCTAGAGGGTGGCCAAGCAGACCCTTAACTTTCCCTCCTGAGACAAGAGCAGAGCAGAGACAGGGAGCTCCACCAGTGGGATGGGACTCGTGAGGTCCAGGAGTTGAGACTTTTCTGTGGCCTTTGGGGACCTCCGGACAGTGCGATCAGGTCTGCCCTTAGAAGGATGCTTTGGCAGAAGGCGGAGGGGCAGGGACCGAATTCTGCGGACAGCCAGGAAAGTCAGAGGAGTCCACCGGCCCCCGCCTCTTCTCCCCGGGAGGGCGAATCCTTCTGCCTTAGTCAGCCCCAGGCACCCTAAAAAAAATACCATTGACTGAGTGGCTTAAACAACAGGGTTTCATTTTCTCACAGTTCTGGAGGCTAAAAGCCCCAGAGGCCTCTTCCTGGTTTGCACACAGCCACCTTCTCACCACGTCCTCCCGTAGGATGGTAGCACCCAAGCTCTCTGGTCTCTTGTAAGGACACGAATCCTATTGGATCAGGACCCGCCCTTATGACCTCACTTAACCTTCACCATCTCCTTACAGGCCTTGTCCCCAAATACAGTCACATTGGGGATTAGCGCTTCAGCATCTAATATTGGCAGCGGGGGACACGATTCAGTCCATAGCCCTCCCTTTCCTCAGGGCTCCAACCACATCATGCGCAGAACTCAGCTGCAGCCCGCATCACAAGGTGCTCTTCAGTCCAGCCATGTGTCCTTCAGTAGCTGGGATACGTTCTCGACAATGCATCATCAAGTGATTTCACTGATGTGAACATCTTAGAGTATACTTAGACCAACGAAGGGGGTGCAGCCTACTGCACACCTAGGCCACATGGTATAGCATTTGCCCGTTGGCTACAGATCTGTGCAGCAAGGATTTGTGTATCTAAACACAGAAAAGCTACGGGAAAAATACGGTATTATAATTTTATGGGACCACTGTTATATATATACTCTCTGTTGTTGACCGAAATATCACTATATGCTACATGACTGCAATATTTATTTTTCTGATTATAAAAGTAACACAAATTCCCAGTAGATGGTGTAGAAAATTAGCAACAAACTATTTACTGTAAATGACGAAAGAAAAATTGAGCCTTGGACATGCCCATTGTACTGTAAGTTATGATTCCATAACTACTTGTAGTAAACAGTGTTTCTGGCCCCTAAGTATTGCTGCCTTGTGTATTTTATTTAGTATACAGCACTAAAAAAAAGAGTTTTGTGAATTATTAAATCATTTCAGTAAGTCAGCTAACAACGTTTACATACAGTCGCTACACAGAAAGGAACACAAATTATTTCCTCTTTTGCTCAGATTCAAACAGGCTTGAGTGACAACTTAAGGACAAGGCGGCGCCTCAACAAGATCTCACACAGCGGCTACGGGGGCCAGAGAAGCAGCGCCGCACGGTGCAGCAGGAGGAGGAGGACCAGCACAAGGTAGGCAGCTTGGTTCTGGGTGAGAAAGGCTTCAGAGGCTTTGCAGAGTTTTGTAAGGTTGAGTTCATACAGATGTTTGAAGACCTCCTTGGCATCCCCGCTCATGGACTGTCCCTGCTGCCTGCAGGACACCAGGGCCAAGCCTGGTTCTAGGGCCCCTGCTGTGCCCAGTTGCTACACAGCCCATGTCAGCTGGCGGGGCTTGGCTCCCTGCCCTGGGTGCCTTTCAGAGTGCTGCCTGCAGCAGGCACCCACTTCACAGTCATCATCTGCCGTCTCCAGTTCAGCCCCGCAGAGTAAGCAGCAGCTCCCCCACCCCGCCCATTCTGAATGAGGAACGATGTCCAGAGGGTACTGTGTTATCTGCAGTGACACGCTGCGCCTGACGCCAGTGACCTCGCCCTTCTCTCTACACCACGCCCCCTGCTCTTAGAAGGGGCATCTTAGCAACGACAGGGAACTGCAAAAGAGGACATTTGTTAAAATGTGGCTGATTTCCCCATAACTCCTTTACAAATTTGGTTTTTAGTAAGATATGTGAACTTTATATTCAAATGCTATTAAGTATATAATAACACAATTAGGTTCTTTTTTCTTTTCTTTTTCTTTCTTTCTTTTTTTTTTTTTTTTTTTTGAGACAGAGTCTCTCTCTGTCACCAGGCTGCAGTCCTGCAATCTCAGCTCACTGCATGGGCTCTGTTTTCTAAAATACATTCATTTATACACTGAAGTCCTTGGACATGTAGTTTGTGATCTGTCCTCTAAAATGTGCCAGATTTTAAGCCCAAATTGCTTTTTAAGATCATCCGTGGTATCATCCCCCTGCATGACTTGTCTGGGAGTGCAGTGCGGGCTGTGCGGCGTCTCGTTGCTTGACACAGTCACAGTGACTCTGAGCCGGACCAAGAGAGGCCTGGGGAGCCCTTTCCTCCCCATATGGTAAGGAAGGAGACCACTACTACTCCTGCTGCCCTCCTCCCCCCACCTTGCCTAGTTCACAAGACAGGAGTAAAGAGAAAGAAACAAAAATAAGATAAATAGCCAGACAACCTTGGCACCACCACCTAGTCCTAGGAGTTAAACAAAGTAATAATAATAACATCAACCCCTGGCCTAAACTATTTGTGTTATCTGTAAATTCCAGACACTGTATGAGAAAAGCATTGTAAAACTTTCTGTTCTGTTAGCTGATGCATGTAGCCCCCAGTCACGTTTCCCACGCTTGCTCGATTTATCACGACCCTTTCACGTGGACCCCTTAGAGTTGTAAGCCTTTAAAAAGGCCAAGTATTTCTTTCTCAGGGAGCTTGGCTCTTAAGAAGCAAGTCTGCCGACGCTCCCGGCCAAATAAAAAACCTCTTCCTTCTTTAATCCGGTGTCTGAGGAGTTTTGTCTGTGGCTCGTCCTGCTACAGTGGGAGCCACCCTGCCAGCTTGCTCCAGGTCTTGTCACCTCCAGTCTTAGTCCGACAGGTGTGACAGTGACTACACAGCCAGATTCTTGGCCCGATCGGCTGCAGGGAGGTCAGAGTCATCAGGGCAGCAAGTGGTGAGGTTGGGTTGTCAGTGCAGCTGAACTCATGGTAAGTCCTACTTGTGGCCCTCCACCCAGGGAGACTTTGATTTAAATGTCTTTCTTCTTAAATTTCTTTTCTGTCTTTTTTAGTTTTTTAAGAGATGAGGCCTCACTATTTTGCCCAGGCGCTGGTCTTGAACTCCTGGGCTCACGTGATCCTCCCACCTCAGCCTCCCAAAGTGGTGGGATGACCGGCATGAGCCACAGTGCCTGGTCTGATTTAAATCTTCAGCACTTTGCCTACATGTTTTCTTCTGCTTCTGCTAATGTTTAAGTAACTAGATTGAATGCCCAGATGTTTTATTCACCTTTGCAGCTGTGTAGATGACATCAGGCAGAGGTTGACGTTACAGAGCCAGCTGTCCTGCTGGAAGCTACTCCATGCAGTGCAGGGTCCTTCTTGGTGTGGGGTTGGTGCTCAGCACCCGAGCCCAGGTGGTCTTCCCATTGCCTGCTTGGCTGGGGTGAGGCGAGCACAGGGCTTTTCCCAAGCAGGGGATTTTTCCCGTCTGTGACTTTCATCTGTAACCAGCATTGGCTGTCACTTGTAACTCTTCAATATAGTGTAAGACTAAACGTCCAGCCTTCCAGGCCTTTGTTAAGCAAACATAAAACATCTATACGTTTTTTTTCAGCAATTGGTTGAAGCTTCAGAGAGATTGAAATCCTAGGCCCAAGAACTGAAAGATGCCCATCAGCAGCAGAGGCTGGCCCCGCAGGACTTCCGGGAGCTCAGTGAGCTCATTGCAGAGCTCTGCTCCCAGAAACAGAAGGTGTGGGAAAGGAGGAGGAGATGGAAGTAGCCACGCAGCAAGTTGACGTGATGTGGCAGGAGAGCTGAAGATCCAAGAAGCTGGAAAGCTCCTCTTTCTGTCCCAGCACTTTGGGAGGTCGAGGCCGGCGGATGGCCTGAGGTCAGGAGTTTGAGACCAGCCTGGGCAATATGGTGAAACCCCGTCTCTATTAAAAATGCAAAAATTAACCAGGCATGGTGGTGGGCACCTGTAATCCTAGCTATTGGGAGGCTGAGGGAGGAGAATTGCTTGAACCTGGGAGGCGGAGGTTGCAATGTTGCAATGAGCCAAGATTACGCCACTGCACTCCAGCCTGGGCAACAAGAGCAAAACTCTGTCTCAAAAAAAAAAAAGGAGGAAACTTTAGATATTTCAGCGATGGTACTGATTGGACTTTTGTATGACCTTAATAAAACATCTTTGAGAACTTAGGCTGCATTATGTAAATTACTTTAAAATGGATCTTAAGTTGTATGTGAACCCAAGTAAGTTGATCTGCCAAGCATGTATTTTGTGCTCATCCCTCAATATCTATTTGTGAAATTATTAAAAGAGGTTCCTATTCCTAAGTTTTAAAAATTCCTTTTTAAGTAAGTAGAGGGGATTTATGCTAAGCTGTGATATGGCCCGGCTTAATTGAATAAGAGAACCTGCAGTCCATAAAGGGCCAATGGCAGTAGTAAGGCAAATCATAGTCTAGGACACTTCAAGCACTTGCTTTGGACCAGTGCTACTGAAGCGTCTTGGTCTAAGCACTCCTTTACACTCTTACAAATCACTGGCAATCCCAAAGAGCGTCTACTTATGTAGATTACAGCTCTCAATATGCACCATGGCAGAAATCAAAACTGAGAATTCTTTCAATACAATAAAAACCCATTACGTGTTAACATAACATTTGTAAAGAAAAGTAACTATTTCTTTAAAAATCTAGTGAGAAGAATGGCATTTTTACATTATTTATTTATTTATTTTAAGATGGAGTCTTGCTTTGTCACTTAGGCTGGAGTGCAGTCATGCAATCTCGGCTCACTGCAGCCTTTACCTCCCAGGTTCAAGCGATTCTTGTGCCTCAGCCTCTTGAGTAGCTGGGAATACAGACATGCACCACCATGCCCGGCTAATTTTTGTATTTTTAGTAGAGACAGGGTTTCACCATGTTGGCCAGGCTGGTCTCAAACTCCCGACCTCAGGTGAGCTGCCCTCCTCAGCCTCCCAAAGTGCTGGGATTACAGGTGTGAGCCACTGCACCCAGCCACATTTTTACATTTTTTAGTGTTTCTTTAATATCTGGCTTAATAGAACACGCTTGGGTTCTCATGTCTGTTTCTGCATTCCATCTGTTTTGATACACTGTTCTGGATGAAGTACATGAAGAACTCCTGGTTCCCACAGATAACTAATTAATTATTAAAAGAGGTTCCTGGGTGCTAAGTTTTAAAAATTCCCTTTTCAGTAAGTAGAGGGTATTCATTCTCTGACAATGTCTCAGGATCCCAGGGTTCTCAGCCCACACTTCGAGAACTGCTGCCCTGGGTATTCTGAATGTTCTGCTGTTGGTGAGTGACATGTTTTAAGCAATGCTTACTTTAAAATTTGATTAAAGGCCAGGGGCAGTGGCTCACATCTCTAATCCCAGCACTTTGGGAGGCCAAGGTGGGCAGATCACTTGAGCTCAGGAGTTCAAGACCTGTCTGGGCAACGTAGTGAAACCCCATCTCTACCTGAAATACAAAAAAGTAGCCGAGTGTGGTGGCGTGCACATCTAGTATGAGCTACTCGGGAGGCTGAGTGGGAGGATCGCTTGAGCCTGGAAGGTGGAGGTTGCAGTGAGCCGAGATTGTGCCGCTATACTCCAGCCTGGGCGACAGAGTGAGAATCTGTCTAAAAAAAATTCTGTTAAAATTTACTTAATGAATCCCACAAATGAGAAGGCCTGGAAGCACATGCTCTAGTTCAGGGCTCTTTGCTGTTTAGCCACAGGATATCTGTTTGTTTTCTTCTTAGTTTATTTTGCAACCCAAATATATTTGAAGTTGTAGCCAGTTACAACTCAAATTAATGAAACCCCTAACTAAGGATTACCATTCCACATACGGATAAGGTGATACGTTGCCTGGGATTTGCTCTCAAATGGTTTGTGCGTAGGCAGAGATGAAGCAAGCTCAGCTCAAGTTGCTCGCTGTCAGCCAAATACGGTGGCTTGCCTGTAATCCCAGCACTTTGGGAGGCTGAGGTGGGCGGATCACCTGAGGTGAGGAGTTTGAGATCAGCCTGGCCAACATGGTGAAACCCCATCTCTACTAAAAAATATACAAAAACTAGCCGGGTGAGGTGGTATGTGCCTGTAATCCCAGCTAAACTGGAGGTTGAGGCATGAGAATCGCTTGAACCCAGGAGGTGGAGGTTGCAGTGAGCTGAGATCACACCACTGCACTCCAGCCTGGGTGACAGAGCAAGACTCTTGTCTGAAAAAAGAAAAAAAAAAGGTCTTCTCCTCACTGTCAAAGCTGGGTGCCAGGCACAGGAGGAGGTTCATTACTCTCTCTTCTTCTGTGTGCGTTTGAAATTGTCCATTTAAAACATGAATCAGTGTTCTACAGAAATCAGAAGTACTTGTTTTCACAAATCAGTATTCTTTCTTAAATTAGAATTTAAACTTGTTTTATTACTAACCAACTGCTTCGGCTGAGCCCTGCACTGTGCTTACTTTCTGTTAATGACAAGTGCGTCTTCATTTTGTAGCTGGAAGCTCAGCTCAAGGACGCTGTTCCTGAAGCCTGAGAGGACTGCAGACTTCATGAGCACATCGCAGACTTCGAGCAAACAGAAAGTGAGCTTGAAGCCCTCGAGGTGGTGCTGGGTTAGTCTTTACTCTTAACCCTGAGACAGAAAGCTCCTCCTTGCTGATCCCAGCACGTGGACATTGCCTTGTATAATGTGCTGGTCCTGGCTAAGCATTACCCAAGGCAGTTCCAGACAAGACAGGGATGTGGAGAGGTAGGGAGGGACCCTGCCTTCGTGACTGTTTTCATTTGACCATGTATCTCAAATAAGGGCTGCTCCTTTAGCCTAGTCCCCAGAACGAGCACCTCTCAACTTTCAATGAGACTGATCAGGCAGAGCTGCCTAGATGAGGAGCTACTGCTAATGTGCAAAGCCAAGCCACAAGTATGTGGTTTTGGTTAAGTCACTGGGATTTGGAGGGATTGTGACTGCACTGAAGCTGCCTAATGTGATAACCAACACTACATTACCCACAGATGCATGTACAGCTTATTCCTTTTCCTTATAGAAGGCATAGAAACCTGACATGCCATTGATCAATTAATTCTAACAAACCCAAACTGCAAAAAGAGGAGCAGAATATCAACAATTTCAAGAGGGATCAAAGACTTATTTATTAAACATTCTTAGTACTCTTCCCATTTATATGTAGGAACATGGCAGCTCCCCTCCCACTTACATTTCATCTAGCATATAATGAAATTACAGATTTTGCAGTTGGAATGGCAGCTTTTGCAGCCCCGCTTTCTCCATTCTAGAGAGAAATCCTCTTCTGTTCTTGGAGAATCACAGTGGATACGGCAAATCAGAACTGTCTGCCCTCACTTAGCAAACAAAAGGATTCTCTAATGCAGTATAACTTCACTCACACCTGTGTCAAATTTACCAAAACACATGCTAGGTTCACAACTCAAACAACCATCCTTCAGCTTTCTTCTAGTTCCCAGTTTCTGAGTGAAGGTGACAACTGAGCCAGACTGCAAGGAATGAGCAGGATTTGGGCTGGTGAAACAGGAGGAGGATATTTAAGGCAGATGGTGCAGTTTTTTATTTTTTATTTTTTTGAGACGGAGTCTCGCTCTGTCGCCCAGGCTGGAGTGCAGTGGCCCGATCTCAGCTCACTGCAAGCTCCGCCTCCTGGGTTCACGCCATTCTCCTGCCTCAGCCTCCCGTGTAGCTGGGACTACAGGCGCCCACCACCTCGCCCGGCTAATTTTTTGTATTTTTAGTAGAGACAGGGTTTCACCGGATTAGCCAGGATGATCTCGATCTCCTGAACTCGTGATCCACCCGTCTCGGCCTCCCAAAGTGCTGGGATTACAGGCATGAGCCACCGTGCCCAGCCTGATGGTGCAGTTTAAACAAAGGCACAAAGTATGCTGGAATATAAAGAGCTGAGGGCGGTTGTGGCAGAGGGTGGAGGAGTGGCTACAGATAGGATTGACAACAAGCTGGAGGGCCGTCCTCAGAGCCAGTGTCCTTGATTCTACCCTAGAGCAAAAGTCAAGAAACAATAGGTAAACACTTCTAAGTTTTATGGACCATAAATGTATATATTCCTCCCTGATTTAAAAATGGCTTTGCTTTAATAAATACATTATTTTGCATAGCAGTTAACAACACGGGCACTTTCAGCAGACAGGTCGATTCTACACTATAGCTCTGCCATGGATGTGCCCTGTTCAACCTGGGTACAGTGATTAACCTGCCTGACAGAGCCTCAGTTGCCTCTTCTGAATAATGGTGATAATAGTGATCATCATTCTTGTAAACGAGGACCATTGGCTATGAAGATGCAGGTGAATTCTTGGCAAAATATTCGAGTCAGAAGTAAAAGCTCCAGAAATAGCACTTTCTGAAATTGTTGTTACCACAATTGTTCAGAAATGAAAGCTTAGTCATATGCCCCCCCGGAGGTCTGACCACCTGCACCCCTTAGTTGTGCTGACATTCTAAAGACTGCTTCTTATCTGTTCTGAAAGGTGCCTAAGACAAAGCCAATTCACTGATTGATGTGGACTAGATGGAGAGCCACAGTTACGCCTCTCAGTGCCTGTCTCAGCTGAAACAGGGCTAAGCTCACACCGTTCAAAGCCAGCTGAAGGCCTGATTTTCACTGGTGACCATACCAGATACGACCATGGAGCAGGGAAGAAAGCGAATGTGCCTGGCGACTCCTCTTCTGGAAGCTCTCTGGGACATCAGTCCTCTTGGTCACTATCAAGGCTTGGGGGCAGCTTAGACTGAAAACCGTGGTGACCCATTAGCAGGCAACTTTCCTTCAAGAACACATTATTTTTCTTTCCTTTATTGAATTACTGGCTTCATTATTTTGGGGTTTATTTGGGAGAGGAAATTTCTATCTTCCTTGAATTAAAACCTGTGGTTAGACATGGTTCTTTTGTACGTTTGCCATTTGGTAAGGTTTTGAAGAAGGGAAAGGATGATGGAAATGAAAATGATGAGGATAAAATTACCAGTTGGTTTAGTTCTCCGTAAATATTTTCTAGTTCTAGTTTCAGATGAAAGTATTTAATCAATGGGTCTTTAAAACCATATGATCGTACTGTGAGAACTTTGAGAGAATGTTATCATAGAAATGAGGAATGTCACCACTAAGAATCATTTTTCCCTTTTCCCACTAAAATTAAAACATAGGAGCACAGGGCTTGAATGGACAGTAAACGTTGGCATTTGTTTTGCACTATCTCCCCAAAATCTAAACAGGAAAGCTACTTCTCTTATTAATCAAATAATCTTAATAAAATTTATTGACCTAGTTTATGATATGGAGTGTCAATCTGAGTGTCCCAGCTGCTCTTCATTGCTGGTGGGTTGAGTGTTCCCCTTAAATAACACATTTCTGTTGGGTGATGCTAATGATTCTAGATAATGTTTCTTAATAAAATTATTACAACAATCAGTTCTCTTTCTCGCTCGCTCTCTTTCTCTCTCTCCTCTGCCTGTCTCCTCCATTTTCCTCTCTCTGTCTCTTCTTCCTTTTTCCTTCTGTCTTCTTTCTCAAATTTTTTTGTTTGCCTACCATTCATTCATTTAATCTATATTTACTAGCACTTAAAGAAGCTTCGAGGCTGGGCATGGTGGCTCACACCTGTAATCCCAGCACTTTGGGAGGCCAAGGCAGGTGGATCACCTGAGGTCAGGAGTTCGAGGCCAGCCTGGCCAACATGGTGAAACCCAGTCTCTATTAAAAACACAAAAATTAGCTGGGCCTGGTGGTGGGTGCCTGTAATCCCGGCTATTTGGGAGGCTGAAGCAGGAGAATCTTTTGGACCCGGAAAGCGGAGGTTGCAGTGAGCCAAGATTGGGCCATTGTACTCCAGCCTGGGCAACAAGAGTGAAACTCTGTCTCAAAATATATATAATAATGACAATAATAATAACAATAATAAAAAGCTTCAAGAACAGAGAAGGGAAGCCTTGGAAAGAATCATGATTCAGAAAGACACAGCAGCCCCTCATCAATCATAAAGGTCAGATTTCTCAAAACACTCAAGGGGAAAAAATCTAAATGCTTAAAGCTACAAATCACACGGGTGTTTTGAACTAACAGGCAGGCCTATTAAACTCTGCCTATTTTTATTACTTACAATAACCAAAATAAAATGTCCACTGCTTTTCCTATTTCCAAACTCCAAGTTCATGATGCCCTCTGACTAAACTCTGTGTCCCACTGAGCTTCCAGAGGCACAGAGTGGCCTGAACGTCGGTGTGGAGGGTGAGAAAAAAGACTATTTCAATCACTGGTTAACTTGGTTTCACTTATTAGGCTAATGAATTTATATACATCTCTGCCTAATTCTTAGTGTACAGGATGACACTGATGACAAATGGGGAATTTTCCTATTTATCACTAAAGCTTCAGATATGAGATGCTCAGCTCAGAGTCCGTTTGCCAGGTGCTCCTTCTCACGGGCCCTGGAGGGAGGTGTGGGGTGACCTGTAAATATACTTCTGCCGAGGATACAGTGAATGCCCAGACTGGAGTATATTTCTAAAAAATAAAAAAATGGCAGGGCCGGGCACAGTGGCTCACGCCTGTAATCTCAGCACTTTGGGAGGCCGAGGCGGGCAGATCACAATATCAGGAGTTCAAGACCAGCCTGACCAACATGGTGAAACCCCATCTCTACTAAAAATACAAAAATTAGCTGGGCGTAGTGGCACGCACCTGTAATCCCAGCTACTCAGGAGGCTAAGGCGGGAGAATCACACAAACCCAGGAGGCAGAGGTTGCAGTGAGCCGAGATCTTGCCACTGCACTCCAGCCTGGGTGACAGAGCGAGACTCTGTCTCAAAAAAAAAAAAAAAAAAAAAAAAAGCAAAATACCTTCAGAGTTAGGTAAAAGAAAGATCTGTGTTTACATCTGTTTGGGTGAATGACTACCCTAGTAACAATAAATACTTTTATGTTTATGTTCTATTAAAAAATCATACTAGAAGTCAGCTCTCATGGAAACAACTGACTTAATTAGCAAAATATGTTAACAAACCACTTGAGAATAGCAGCTGAGTCACTGAGAGCATCGGTTAGAAAAGAACAGGACATAAAAGAAAGAGCTCAACTGCTCTCAATTAGAAAAACACAGAAATATGGGAACCAGAGAAAATATAAAAGAAAGAAGAGACTTTTTGAAAGAGATACCCAAGCCACGTGCAGACAATTTCCATGAGAACCTTAAGAAATGGATATATCCAATGTTATGGTGCATTCTGTGCTGCCTGTAACTCCTTCTACCTGCCTAAAACTGCGGCAAAGACCCTGAGTAATTTGTTTCTTTGTAAAAATAATGGAAAGGGGTTGGATCTATGTTCAGTCAGTGCCAAGGTGTGAATAATAAGGAGTAACAGCAAACATGGAGCAGAGAATGATTCAGCAGTGTTTGGAAGTCACGGCTGGAGGTGATGACGAGAACGTTAACCTCTCCAGGAATTCACAATGCATGGGTAATGGAGACAAAATTCTGGGAACTACGGAAAAAAAAATCCAGAAGTACAGATACATTTATTGGAATTACCCAACACAGAAACTCACTGTTGGGGACTGATTAGTGTATGATAATATAGGTTTGTACAAAACCTTTTGGAGTCCCCTAGGATAGAATGACTTATTGAGTTGAATAGAAAGGAATTCACCTTACATACCAGAATTTGGTCAAATGACCGCTTGCCCAATATAGTCCATTAATGATGACTAGAGCAGATAGTTCTTGCTAGACAAACTTTCCTTCAAATTCCTCAATATAACACTCCTGCTAGAGGATAAGAACAACCTGCTTAGGAGATCCATTGCTGGAAGTGCCCAAAGGCCGTTCTGTAACTGGATTCTCCTCTCCATGTCCTCTCTGAACTCTCCCCTGCCCTAGAGGACTTCAGCGTTGGAGCATCTGAGTGCCAGCCAGGTACACAAGTATGAGGATTTTGCTTTAAGGTAGGGTCATAAAGCATTCAAGGACCTGAAGTAAGTTCAGGAAGACCAATGGGTGGCCCAGGAGGCAAATCCTTCATTAGTTGAGTTAAAGCCAGTAAAAAATCAGTTCATATGTCCAAGAGTGTGAGCGGAACCAAATCAGGATGAGAAACCTGGACTAGAAAGAAAAAAGAACTGTAATAAAATGGGAGGAATTCAGAGGCTAGGACAGAGGAGATTGTCTTGGCTAAGCTGATGGGTCCCAGGCTTATACATACTTGCTGTCAGCCACTTGGTTTGGGTTTCTGGCTGTGTTGGTTCAACTTAAACGTGCAGGTTCAGGACAAGCTGGTGCAAAGAAAAAGCACAGAGGACTCAATGGCAGCTGAGTCCTCATGGGAGTGACAGAACCCAGAATGACTCAAAGGTTCGGGCTAATTCACCAAATCGATGACCAAGGCTTTGCGGTACAGTTGGAAGAACATCAAATTCAAAAGAAACTAAAAATGACTGATGCCCAACTTGTCCAACAAATGACTAGTTTTTATTTGTTTAGTTCAGGAGACCTGTTTCATGGTTCTGAGCCCATTTACATTAAAATGTAAAAAATACTTACCTTGGGCCGGGCATGGTGGCTCACTCCTGTAATCCTAGCACTATGGGAGGCCGAGGTGGGTGGACTGCCTGAGCTCAGGAGTTCGAGACCAGCCTGGGCAACTGGGTGAAACCCTGTCTCTACCAAATTACAAAAATTGGCTGGGTGCAGTGGCAGGCACCTGTGGTCCCAGCTACTCGGGAGGCTGAGACAGGAGAATGGCTGAATCCGGGAGGCAGAGGTTGCAGTGAGCGAGATCCCGCCATTGCACTCCAGCATGGACGACAGAGCGAGACTGTCTCAAAACAAAACAAAACAAAAAAATCTACCTTGCCAGGCTGTCTGTGAGGATCAAATAAACTACACCTGTGAAAGTAAATCACGCAGTGTTTAGCAAATACTTGCTGGCATCTTTTTCTTCCCTTTCTCCCTTTCTTTTTCTAGTTCTCCTCTTTATCTTCCACAGTAGACACCTTAGAAGCATCCCTAGCTGAGAATCAGACCCACCAAGCCATTCACTGCAGTCTGATTTTCTGACATTGTCACAGTGACCTTCAAGGGCCTTAATTTGTTGGTTTCCTTCCACACCGCCGCAGCTGGGGGGATGCTCTATGCCCACATGGATGTAAGCAGAGGGCAACTGGAGCCCTGGGTCAGGGTGCCTCAGGGAAGATGAGTGGAAACCTCAGCAAATTCAAAGCATGTGCTTCATATATCAGGAGAGCACACAAGGGCAGACTATTGGTCAACTGTTTCCAGGGGTGAATAGGGAAGGCCTTGCTGACGGCACCCCACCAGTCACCGTTCGTGCCTCTTCAGAGGTGACTCATTCCCCTCTCCCCTGTGGCAAATTTGTCTTAATAGCTAAAATGGTATCAGTGTGGAAACATCCTCTAAAAAGCAGTTACCTATAGAATTACGAAACAGGGCTTAAGCAGACCATATAAATATTCATGTGACCAAAATTGTGCATTATTTATTTTGTAAGCAGATGAGAAAAGGGTGATAGCTGAAACCGTGCCACAGGTAAGATCACTCAGAGAAAGGGATCAGGGTGAGATCACTCAGTGGAAAGCAGTGTTCCAGGAGCAGGCGGAGATGAGCTGGGCGTGGTGGCGGGCGCCTATAATCCCAGCTACTCCGGAGGCTGATGGGAATGAGGTGAGATGAGGCTGAAGGGCAATTTGGACATTGTGAGAAATTGAGGAACTTATCTTAGGAGAAATGGGACACCATTGAAAGGCACCTCCCTCGTCCTCAACCTGTGTGTCAATCTACACTCCTAGCTTGCTAAGCCTCCAACATCTTGACATTCTTAGACTTGATTCTTTAGAGATACTACTTTATTCTGGCTGTATTCCCATTACTCTGGCTCTGTTTTCTTCAATCTCATTTTTCTCTGTCTGCTCCTGTTTTTTTTTTTTTTTTTTTTTTTTTTTTTTTTCCTAAGATAAGAGTTTTGCTCTTGTTGCCCAGGCTGGAGTGCAGTGACATGATCTCAACTCACTGCAACCTCCGCCCCCCGGGTTCAAGCGATTCTCCTGTCTCAGCCTCCTGAGTAGCTGGGATTACAGGGGTCCACCACCATGACTGGCTAATTTTAGTATTTTTAGTACAGATGGGGGTTTCACCATGTTGGTCAGGCTGGTTTCTAACTCCTGACCTCAGGTGACCCGCCCGCCTTGGCCTCCCAAAGTGCTGGGATTACAGGCATGAGCCACCACGTCTGGCCAAGCCAAATTCTTTAATTTTATAGAATCATGCTTCATTCTCTCCTAGTACTCTTCACAATTTATAATTATTCGCACATATGTGTTTTTGGTGAGCATATCTCATCCACTGGATTGTAAACTTTATTAGAGTGAGACTTGAGACATTCTTAGCACAGCAGGATTTTAACTAAACAGCAATGGAATAAAGTTTCCCACTGGAATAAAGTTTGACATAGAAACAGACTTCCTGTACTGGCTTCCCATTAGTACATGCCTAAACAACCCCATCAGAATTGCTTTGGTGTTTCTCCATGATTTGGCACTCAAGACATACCATGGCCCATCTCAAGTCTACAAGCTTGTGGGTTAGGTTGGTATAGGATGAGCTATTAAGAAGATTTTACAGTCAATAGTTCATAGTCTTTGGATGGGCCACAGACACCTTTACAAATCCAATGAAAGCTAGATTCTGTTACGGGTTGAATTATCTCCCCCCAAAACAGATGTTGGAGTTCTAACCCCAGTGCCTATGAAAGTGACCTTACTTGGAAATAGAATCTTTGCAGACGATTACATTAAAATAAGGTCATTTGAGTGGGCCCTAATTCACTATAACTGATACCCTTATATATGGAGGAAATTTGGACGCAGAGATGAGTATGTATGGAGAAGACACAAGGAGATCACCATCTATAAGCAAAGGTTGCTTGGAGCTACTGGAAGCTAGGAGAGAAGCATCAAACAGGTTCTCCCTCACAGCCCTCAGAAGAAACCAGTCCTGTTCACACCATGACTTCAGACTTCTAGCTTTGAGAACTGTGTGGCAATAAATTTATGTTGTTTAAGCCACTCAGTTTGTAGTAGTTCGTTAAAGCAACCCCAGGAAATGAACAGAGACATTTTCTCTAGAAATAAAATTTCTTGAAAACATACCCAACTTTGCATGCAATTTCCAGGTGTTCACAGATCCACCGAGGTTCAAATTCATCATTTTATAACATCAAAGATGCTATAAAATTTCCAAACTAAAATCCCCCAAGATAAAGGAAAAGGAAAGAAGCAAATTGGCATCAGCTACTAATTGCTACATTTGGCCCTTGCCTAAGCACCTGGCGTATATTACTCCACTGAATCCTCATAACCACTCTATGAAATACATGGAAATAGAGACCCAGGGAGACCGAATGTCATGCAGAAATTCACACATCTAGAGGCTGTGCTGAGAATAGGACCTGAGTTTTCTTTTATCCTGAAATCAGTGCTTTTTCCATTCTTGCCCTACCTCTGAGTGACCCGTGAGAGCCAAAGCACATGATATGTGGCTTCCTGGGCTGTGAGGTACAGCGAGACCAGGGTCCCATGCGTGTCAGTGGTTTAAAAGGAATTTCAGATTCAGAGAAAAATCATAAGAATTGTACAAAGAATCATTGGATGTAGTTCCTCAGATGTTAACACTTTACCACATTTGGTTTATTCATTCTCCTCCTTTTCTCTTTCTAGATAAATACAAATATATATATATAATGATTTTTTGTGAACATTTTGTAAGTTGTGAACCTGATGCCTCTTTACTTTTAATACTTCACTGTGTGCTTCCTAAAAAATAATTATCTTACATTATTATGGTATGATTCACAAATCAGGAAGTTCAAGTCTGTCTAATACTAATATCTGATCTACAGACCTTACTCAGATTGTGCCAGCTGTCTCCCTAATATCCTTTGTAGCAAAAAAAATCAAAGATGGGGATTCACAATCCATGATGTTCTGTGTTCAGTTGTCCTGTTTCTTTAGTCTCTTAATCTGAGATAGTTCTTCAGTCTTTTTGGTTTTCATGGTGTTTATGCTTATTTTTGTTTTTTCTGTTTTGTTTTTTGTTGAGACAGAGCCTCATTGCTGAACGTGAAAGTACATTGCTTATCTGATATGTGTATATACATGGATGTTATAAATACTTTGCAAGTATGTTATGTTTTGTCGATTTTTTTCCTTATATATGGGGTGTTTTAATTTTTTTTTTTTTTTTTTTTTTGAGACAGAGTCTCGCTCTGTCGCCCAGGCTGGAGTGCAGTGGCCGGATCTCAGCTCACTGCAAGCTCCGCCTCCCGGGTTCACGCCATTCTCCTGCCTCCGCCTCCCGAGTAGCTGGGACTACAGGCGCCCGCCACCTCGCCCGGCTGTTTTTTTGTATTTTTTTTAGTAGAGACGGGGTTTCACCGTGTTAGCCAGGATGGTCTCCATCTCCCGACCTCGTGATCCGCCCGTCTCGGCCTCCCAAAGTGCTGGGATTACAGGCTTGAGCCACCGCACCCGGCCGGGGTGTTTTAATTTTTATTTGCTAAACCAACCTTCAAAATGTTTGCTTGTGAGGTCTTTAGGAAGGTCTTTGTCATGAAAATATATCTGTATGACAGGCATAGTGGCTCATGCCTGTAATCCCAGCACTTTGGGAGGCTGAGGTGGGTGCATGACCTAAAGTCAGGAGTTCAAAATCAGCCTGACCAACATGGTGAAACCCCGTTTCTACTAAAAATACAAAAATTAGCTGGGCATGGTGACGCATGCCTGTAATCCCAGCTACTTGGGAGGCTGAGGCAAGAGGATTGTTTGAACCCGGGAGGCGGAGATTACAGTGAGCCAAGATCGTGCCACTGCACTCTAGCCTGGGTGACAGAGCGAGACTCTGTCTCAAAAAAAAAAAAAAAAAAAAAAAAAAGTATCTGTATAAATAGGCATTTGTGTTTTCTTCTGATAGTTTTCTCATTTTGTATGTTTAAAATTTTTAATATGTATTCCACCAGGAGCCTATTTTTGTGACATAAAAATCCAGCTACTTTTCTCCAAACAGCAGACATTCCACTTACGAATAATCCATCTTTTTCTACTAATACGAAATGTCACCATTATCGAGTTCTAAATTCTTTCGTATATATGGGTGTTTCTGGATTTTCTACTCCATTCCATTCATTTACGTCTTTCAGCTGTTCGTAAATGATTTATAGAAATTAATAGCACATCTTGATATGTAGGAGGGCAAGTCATTTTTCATTGCATTACAAAAAAATTTTAATGTCATAACAGTAAAAGACAGCATGTGTAATTTTTAAATGTTAAAACTTTGGTATTTTTATTTAGTTTAGGCAAAATTGATAAATACAGAAAGAGACCGCATCTTGAGAAAATTCTTCCTATTCAAGAACACGAACCATCGTCCCACTTTCCTTCTAATTTTCCTCAGTAAAGTATGTATTTACATAGGGGTACATGGATAGAAAATGGATATTGGATTATATCTAAATAATTATTAGCCCGGAAGTTCATACATTATGGGAACTATTTCTCTCATTTTACACTTTTCTATAATGTGAATGACATGTTTTAAGGTGTGTACCTTAAAAATACTATATAGACTTAATTTTGTGAGTTAAATCACTTTAAAGTTGTCTCTAAAGTGCTCTATAGGGAAATTATGAGTGCACTGGAAACCAGCTAAAGTGTTGTTTTCATTTTGCTGCTCATAAAGAGTCCCAGGCCCTGATTCCTCCAAAGCTTCCACATCCCAGGTGTTGTGGGGCCTGTGGGAGGCAAGAAAGTTGGGCCTTTGTCAGATGCATAGTTTGCAAATATTTTCTCCCATTCTGTGGGTTATCATTTACTCTGTTGGCAGTTTCTTTTGCTGTGCAGAAGCTCTTTAGTTTAACGAGGTCTTATTTGGAAATTTTTGTTTTTGTTGCAATTGCCTTTGGTATCTTCATCATAAAATCTTTGCCAGGACGTACTTCTAGAATGGTATTTCTTAGATTTTCTTCTAAGATTTTTACAGTTTTAGGTTTTATATATGTTTTTAATTCATTTTAAATTGATTTTTGTATATGGTGTAAGGAAGAGGTCCAGTTTCAATCCTCTGCATATGGCTAGCCGGTTATCCCAGTACCATTTATTGAATATGGAATGCTTTCCCCATTATTTGTTTTTGTCAGCTTTGTTGAAGAGAAGATGGTTGTAGATGTACAGCTTTATTTCTGTACTCTCTATTCTGTTCCATTGCTCTATGTGTCTGTTCTTACACCAGTACCATGCTGTTTTGGTTACTGTAACCCTGTAGTATAGTTTGAAGTTGAGTATTGTGATGCTTCCAGCTTTGTTCTTTTTGCTTAGGATTCTCTTGGCTATTTGGGCTCTTTTCTGGTTCCACAAGAATTTTAAATTAGTTTTTTCTAGTTCTGTGAAGAATGTCTTTGGAAGTTTGATAGGCATAGGATTGAATCTGTAAACTGCTTTGGGCAGCATGGCCAGTTTTAATGATACTGATTCTTGCTATCCATGAGCATGGAATGTTTTTCCATTTGTTTGTGTCATCTCTGATTTCTATGTGCAGTGTTTTGTAATTCTCAGTGTGTAATGATCTTTTACCTTCCTGGTTAGCTGTATTCCTACATATTTTACTTTGTGTATGTGTGGCTATTACGAATGTGATTGTGTTCTACATTTGGCACTCAGCTTGAACACTGTTGGTGTATAGAAATGCTTATTATTTTTGTACATTGATTTTTTTTCTTATACTTTTAAGTTCTAGGGTACATGTGCATAACGTGCAGGTTTGTTACATATGTATACTTGTGCCATGTTGCTGTGCTGCACCCATCAACTCCTCATTTACATTAGGTATATCTCCTAATGCTATCCCTCCCCCCACCCCCTCCCCACAAGAGGACCCAGTGTATGATGTTCCCCTTCCTGGATCCAAGTGATCTCATTGTTCAATTCCCACCTATGAGTGAGAACATGCAGTATTTGGTTTTCTGTTCTTGCGATAGTTTGCTGAGAATGATGGTTTCCAGCTGCATCTACGTCCCTACAAAGGACACGAACTCATCCTTTTTTATGACTGCATAGTATTCCATGGTGTGTATGTGCCACATTTTCTTAATCCAGTCTGTCACTGATGGACATTTGGGTTGATTCCAAGCCTTTGCTATTGTGAATAGTGCCGCAGTAAACATACGTGTGCATGTGTCTTTATAGCAGCATAACTTATAATCCTTTGGGTATATACCCAGTAATGGGATGGCTGGGTCAAATGGTATTTCTAGTTCTAGATCCTTGAGGAATCGCCACACTGTTTTCCACAATGGTTGAACTAGTTTACAGTCCCACCAACAGTGTAAAAGTGTTCCTATTTCTCCACATCCTCTTCAGCACCTGTTGTTTCCTGATTTTTTAATGATTGCCTTTCTAACTGGTGTGAGATGGTATCTCATTGTGGTTTTGATTTGCATTTCTCTGATGGCAGGTGATGATGAGCATTGATTTTCTATCCAAAAACCCTGCTGAAATTGTTTGTCATACCTAGGAGGTTTTGGGGAAATACTATGGAGTTTTCTAGGTATAAAATCATATCATCTGCAAACAGACATAAATTTGACTTCCTCTCTTCTTATTTGGATGCGTTTTGTTCCTTTTTCTTGCCTGATTGCTCTGGCTAGGACTTCCAGTAGTATATTGAATAGGAGTGGTGAGAGTGGGCATCCTTGTCTTGCTCCAGTTCTCAAAGGGAATGCTTCCAGCTTTTGCCTGTTCAGCATGATGTTGACTGTGGGTTTGTTATAGATTGCTGTTATTATTTTGAGGTATGTTCCTTTAATGCCAGTTTGTTGAGAGTTTTCAACATGAAGGGACACTGAATTTTATCAAAATCCTTTTCTACCTGTATTGCGATGATCATGTGGTTTTTATTTTTTGTTCTGTTTAGGTGGATGAATCACATATATTGATTTGCATATATTGAACCAAACATGTAGTCCAGGGATAAAGCCTACTTTACCATGGTGAATGAGCTTTCTGATGTGTTGCTGGATTCAGTTTGCTAGTATTTTGTTGAGGATGTTTGCATCTATGTTTATCAAGGATATTGGCCTGAACTTTTTTATTGTGTCTCTGACAGGTTTGGGCATCAAGATGACACTGGCCTCATAGAGTGAGTTAGGGAGGAGCCCCTTCTCCTCGATTTTTGGAATAGTTTCAGTAGGAATGGTACCAGCTCTTCCTTATATGTTTGGTAGAATTCAATTGTGAATCAGTCTGGTCCTGGGCTTTTGGTAGGCTTTTTGTTATTGATCCCATTTAAGAATTCATTATTAGCATGTTTAGGGTTTGAGTTGCTTCCTGGTACAGTCTTGGGGAGTTGTACATTTCTAGGAATTTACCCGTTCATTCTAGGTTTTCTACTTTGTGTGCGAAGAGGTATTCACAATAGTCTCTGATGGATTTCTGTGTTTCTTTAGGGTTGGTGGTAATGTCTCCATTGTCATTTCTTACTGTGTTTATTTGGATATTCTCTCATTTTTCTTAATTAGTTTAGCTAGTGGTCTTACTCATTGTTTCAAATAAGCAACTCCTTTTAATTACATTGACTTTTTGTATAGTTTAATTGATCTTTTCACATCTCAATTTCATACAGTTCAGCTCTGATTTTCATTTTTTCTTGTCTTCTGCTAGATTTGGGGTTGGTTTTCTTTTGTTTTTCTAGTTCCTTCAAGGTGTGATGTTAAGTGGTTAATTTGAGATCTAACACTTGACGGGAGCATTTAGTACTATAAACTTTCCTCTTAACACTGGTTTAATTGTGTCTCCAAACTGTATGCTGTCTTCAAGAGACCCATCTCACATGCAGTGACCATAGGCTCAAAGTAAAGGGATGGAGAAAAATATACCAAGCCAATGGAAAACAAAAAAGCAGGAGTTGCTAATCTAATTTCAGACTAAAGAGACTTAGACCCAACAACAATAAAAAAAGACAAAGAAGTATACTACATAATGGTAAATTGTTAATTCAATTCCACAAGACGTACCTACCCTAAATATGTGTGTACCTGACACAGGGGAAGCCAGATTTATAAAACAGGTTCCTAGAGGCGTATGAGGAGACTTAGATAACCATACAATAATAGTGGGAGACTTCAACACCACTCTGACAGTATTAGACACATCACTGAGGTAGAAAACTAACAAAGATATTTGGGAACTGGACTTGACACCTGACCAAATGGACCTAACAGACATCTGCAGAACACCCAAAAGCAACAGAATATATTATTTTCATCTGCACATGGTACATACTCTAAAAATGACCACACAATTGGCCATAAAACAATTCTTAGCAAATTCAAAAAAAACCAAAGTCATGCCAACCACGCTCTCAGATCACAGTACAATAAAAATAGAAATCAATATCAAGAAGATCTTTCAAAATCACACGATTTCATGAAAATTAAACCTGTCCCTGAATGACTTCTGAGTAAACAATGAAATAAAGGCACAAATCAAGAAATTTATTGAAACTAATGAAACAAAGGTGCAACATACTAGGACCTCTGGTACACGGCAAAGCAGTATTTTTTTTTTTTTTTTTTGAGACGGAGTCTCGCTGTGTCTCCCAGGCTGGAGTGCAGTGGCGTGATCTCGGCTCACTGCAAGCTCCGCCTCCCGGGTTCACGCCATTCTTCTGCCTCAGCCTCCCAAGTAGCTGAGACTACAGGCGCCCGCCACCGCGCCCGGCTAGTTTTTTGTATTTTTAGTAGAGACGGGGTTTCACCATGTTAGCCAGGATAGTCTCGATCTCCTGACCTCGTGATCCACCCGCCTCGGCCTCCCAAAGTGCTGGGATTACAGGCTTGAGCCACCGCGCCCGGCCGCAAAGCAGTATTAAGAGGAAAGTTTACAGTGCTAAATGCACACATCAAAAACTTAGAATGTATAACCTGATTCACAAATTTATTATAACCATTCAGTCACTTCATATTTTTGGCTAAGGTTGATTGTTTTTTGATAACTGTGAGGTTTTTTCAAAATAATGTAAAGATTCCTTTTTTTCCTTCTTGTAAATCCTTTTAACTGCCAGTTTCTCAAATTTCCTCTCTAATTTGTCTCTCTTCTTCTACCATTTTATCCCACTCCTGCCTCTTTCATCAACTGGTTTGTGATTTCTAAGAGAGTTACACAGAAGTAACAAGCATCTCTGGTTTAAGAACAACAGGTTGTCAACATGCTCCAGGACAATAGTAGCAAAATGTGAGATTAGAGTCTAAATCATTTCTGCAGGAAGCATAAAAGATAAGCACATTTAGGTAAAATTGTTCACTTATACGTAATTGTTCAGTAATAAAGGGCAACTACAGAGATGTTCTCACTATATATCCATCTCCCTCAGAGTCCATACAGTCCATGGTTTTTTGCATTATAACCATTTTTATTTAAATATAGACCCTACTCAGTAGACACCCATCGACTCAAAGATAAAACCATCTCCTTTTAATTTGCTCATTTGGTAGATTCACTGGACAATATATATCTAAGGAGAGATAATATTGGAATATATATGTATATATTACACACATATATACATATATAGAGAGAACATAAGATCTGAAAAATATTAAAGATTAATTTTTTCATTTCTTTATAACATGAAATACTCCATTTCATTATTTTTAACTCCAAAAAAGTCTGCATCTGATTGCTAATGGCGTATCAATTCAACTTAAAAATTCCATTTAGGTGTTCAGTAAACAAAACCCAGAAATACTACTTTCTTCCTAAAGGAAAGCAAGAACATAGTCATCCACTTTAATGACATGGTCTCTATCACATAATCTATGGAACTTGTGGGTTTTAACTGCAAATTTGGTGTGAAAAAAATTGACATGGATGTGATTAATAACTAGAAGTCTTTAAATAAGATGAGTTTAACTGCTGCTGCTTCTGCTTCACTTACCATAAGTCCATCAACATCCTCTTCTAGTCTTACAGTTGAGTCTGAAGGCTTTCAGCATTAAGAAATACGCATATAGGCCCAAGCATGGTAGCTCACACCTGTAATCGTAGCACTTTGGGAGGTTGAGGTGGGCGGATCATGAGGTCAGGAGTTCAAGACCAGCCTGACCAACATGGTGAAACCCCGTCTCTACTAAAAATACAAAATTAGCTGGGTGTGGTGGTGCACACCTGTAATCCCAGCTACTCAGGAGGCTGAGGCAGGAGAATCGCTTGAACATGGAAGCGGAGGTTGCAGTGAGTCGTGATCGCACCACTGCACTTGTCTGGGTGACAGAGCAAGACTCCATCTCATAAAAAAAAAAGAAAAAAGAAAAAAGAAAGAAATACATATATAAAAGACTCGTTTAACTCTGTGTCCCATAAGGTTGAATTCCAGTCACTTTCATTAGTAATAAATGTATGCAATATATATGATTTCGAACCTAAATAACAGAAACTGGTTGAGCAAGGATAAAATGCATCTCTATAAAATCAATCCAGAATACCTTAGAATTTCACATGCTAGAGATCTTAAATTAAGTGTCTACTCATTTGACAGATCCTTCTATGTGACAGGTACTGTTATCCTGGGTCACAATCTTGCCTTATATTTTTTCTCTTCTTAAAAAGAAATCAGACTTTGCCCTACAGGAAGGCATTCCACCAGTCTTTTTGAGATGGAGTCTCACTCTGTCCCCCGGGCTGGAGTGCAGAGTGCAATGGCACGAACACAGCTCGCTGCAACCTCCTCCTCCCATGTTCAAGCGATTCTCCTTTCTCAGCCTCCCAAGTAGCTGGGATTACAGGTGCACGCCCCCCTGCCCAGGAGAAGCCCTTTTAGTGGAGACAGGGCTTCAGCATGTTGGCCAGGCTGGTCTTGAACCCCCGACCTCAAGTGATCGTCCGCCTCGGCATCCCAGAGTGCTGGGGTGACACGTGTAAGCCACCACGCCTGGCCCATCAGTCTTTTTACTACAATACTCCCCAGGATATTTTCACAGGTGAAAAAAGCACTTAATACTCCTATTCTCTGCAGCATTTTTAAACCCTCCTCAGAGAGTCTGATCCATCTGTTCTGATGCTCTGCCTGACGCTGACAGAATGAGGAAATTTCATCGATTGAATGCCTATTAAAATGTATTAGGTACCTACCTATAAAGCACTCCATTTAGCTTTAGAGATGCAAAGGTGTTCAAAAGAAACTTCCTGGAACTCGGTAGGGGGGAAGGCAGAAATAGACACGATAAATTATAGAACAGTTTATTACAAAAGTACAAATCAAACACTGTGAAGAAACAGAGAAAGCAGCTGGACATACATCCTGAACAGAAAAAAGCTAGAGGGACAGTCTTTCGCTTGCACTAAGGTGCAACAGCATACAGAGGAGAGAAATACAGAGAGACGCTAAACAAAAACAAGGCTCTAACCTTGTGGTTAGAGGAGGAAGAGCAAAGAATGAGGGTCTCGCAAGGTCATTCCTGAGTTTTAACATAATCATATAGGAAAGCTTTCAACAGAATGCAAGGGGAATCAGAAGGCAACATCATCTCCCACTATCACCTATCAATTATATATGTCCCTGTTCTTCGCCCAGGCTAAAAACATGATTCTCAAGGAATATAAAAAACCCAATGCTGCTTCAATTGACAAAGCACTGAAACAGAATGTCCCTCCCCATGTAATGATAAAAATGCCCCAAAGTCGGCCAGGCAAGGTGGCTCACGCCTATAATCCCAGCACTTTGGGAAGCCGAAGCAGGCGGATCACGAGGTCAGGAGATCGAGAGCATCCTGGCTAACACGGTGAAATCCCGTCGCTACTAAAAATACAAAAAATTAGCCAGGCGTGGTGGCGGCGCCTGTAGTCCCAGCTACTCGGGAGGCTGAGGCAGGAGAATGGCGTGAACCCGGGAGGCGGAGTTTGCAGTGAGCCCAGATCGCGCCACTGCACTCCAGCCTGGGCGACAGAGCGAGACTCCGTCTCTCAAAAAAAAAAGAGCCCCAAAGTCAAGAGTTAATCAGCTAGGGCCTGTTGCAGTCTGGCCAAATGCAATAAAGGTAAGAGGCAGGCACAGTTCTTTACTTCTTCCCTAATTCCATTCACCCTCCCTCAGCTACCAAATTATGGTTTCTGATCCTGCAAGAGACAAATCTGCAAAGGGTGGTTGAGTTCTTATCTGACTGATACAGTTGTAAGATAATTGCCAGCAATCTTTATATGGCATTGAAAGGTGACAGCCTGCTAGCAGCCCCTGCTCGTTCTGGGCGCCTCCTCAGTCTCCGTGTGCGTTCTGGCCGCGCTTTAGGAGCCCTTCGCCGCTGCTGCGCTGTGGGGGCCCCTCTCTGGGCTTGGCGAGGCTGGGGCCCCGCTCCCTCTGCTAGCGGGGAGGTGAGGAGGGAGAGGCGCGGGTGGGAGCCGGGGCTGCCCGGGGCGCTCCGGAGCTGGTGCCGGTTCCCGGTGGGCGCGGGCTCGCGGGCCGCACTAGGTGACTGGCCTAGGTGCGGCACAGTCCCGCCGCCAGTGCCCTTGAGAGATGAAGCCAGCTGGGCTTCTGGGTCTGGTGGAGACTTGGAGAACTTTCCAGTCTAGCTAAAGGTTTGTAAAGGCACCAATCAGCACAATAGCTAAGACATTGCTCTTTCCTGGCTAGCTAAACGTGGGGTGGGCATTTTTCTGTCTAGCTAAAGGATTGTAAACGCACCAATCAGCATTCTGTGTCTAGTTAGAGGTTTATAAACGCACCAATCAGCATTCTGTGTCTAGTTAGAGGTTTGTAAACCCACCAATCAGCGCTTTGTGTCTACCAAAGGTGGGGTGGGGACTTGGATAATTTTTGTGTCTAGCTGAAGGATTGTAAAGGCACCAATCAACACTCTGTCAAAACGGACCAATCAGCTCTCTGTAAAACAGACCAATCGGCTCTCTGTAAAATGAACCAATTAGCAGGGTGTGGGTGGGGCCAGATAAGGGAATAAAAGCAGCCCACCAGCCCTAAGAGCCGCAACCTAGTCTGTCAGCTTCCGTGATCGGGAAGTTTTGTTCTTTATCATTGCGGTAAATCTTGCTGTTGCTAGCTCTTTGGGTCAGGGCCGCCTTTATGAGCTGTAACACTAACCGTGAACGTCTGCAGCTTCACTCCTGAGGCCGGTGAGACCATGAACCCATTGGAAAGAAGAAACTCCAGACACATCAGAACATCTGAACGCACAAACCCGGGACACACGATCTTTGAGAACTGTAATACTCACTGCAAAGATACAGGGCTTCATTCTTGAAGTTAGCGAGACCAAGAACCCACCAATTCCAGACACAGCGTTTATTTTAAAACCAACTCCCTGCCGGGTGCGGTGGCTCAAGCCTGTGATCCCAGCACTTTGGGAGGCTGAGATGGGTGGATCACGAGGTCAGGAGATCGAGACCATCCTGGCTAACACGGTGAAACCCCGTCTTTACTAAAAAATACAAAAAACTAGCTGGGCGAGGTGGCGGGCGCCTGTAGTCCCAGCTACTCGGGAGGCTGAGGCAGGAGAATGGCGTGAACCCGGGAGGCGGAGCTTGCAGTGAGCTGAGATCCGGCCACTGCACTCCAGCCTGGGCGACAGAGCGAGACTCCGTCTCTTTAAAAAAAAAAAAAAAAAAAACCAACTCCCTCAGGAGTACTTCTCTGCCCATAGCTGTCCTCACCTGTAATTGCTTTAACCTGAATGAAAGCACTCCTTCCTGGCCTTTATTTTCTCATAGCTCCTAAGGAATCCAGAGATTCACTTTGAATTATAGTCTTCTGAGGCCTCTTCACACCTTTAACAGGCCCTTTCACATGGGATCTAAAATGGATCCTGCCTCCCCACAATGGCTCACTGTGTTGTGCCCTTGACCAACATCTGGGCCTCTGTAAACACTCAAGCGTTCTTTGCCAAAACAAGTTCGGAGAGTGCAGGCCAGGCTGAACACAATAACAATTCTGCCTTTCTCAGACAAAGCAGCTCACCAGCCTTTCTCTCAGGCTTGATTTCCTGCATGAGTCAAGCACCTGCTTCCAGAAATGCAGAACATTCACATTAAGCTCTCAGAAGTAGAATTTAAGAAGTAAGTGTCCTCCCACCCTCCCTGTTTGGCAAGTTAGTAATTTTCTTCAATGAAATGCATTCTCACATTCATAACAGATTAGCCACCCATTATATTTTCATGCTGATGGAAGATGTAAATGGTTCAGAAAAAATCGCTTTTATATATAATTTAATTTTCTGTTGTGAAAGGGGAGGAAAGATTATATTCCTGACGAAAATAAGGATTCATGCATAACAGTGGGGACAGAAAGATATATAGACAGAAATAAAATACTTGTTTCGAAGGTACCAACTCTCCAAATCTTCATGTCCACTGCGCAGTATTATTTTTTCAATCCAAAGATCAAGTCTGTATTGTAACATATTTTATTAAAACATGACATATTAAAATTAAGAAATATAAGCCGGGCGCGGTGGCTCACGCCTGTAATCCCAGCACTTTGGGAGGCTGAGACGGGCGGATCACGAGGTCAGGAGATCGAGACCATCCTGGCTAACACGGTGAAACCCCGTCTCTACTAAAAAATACAAAAAACTAGCCGGGCGAGGTGGCGGGCGCCTATAGTCCCAGCTACTCGGGAGGCTGAGGCAGGAGAATGGCGTGAACCCGGGAGGCGGAGCTTGCAGTGAGCTGAGATCCGGCCATTACACTCCAGCCTGGGTGACAGAGCGAGACTCCGTCTCAAAAAAAAAAAAAAAAAAAAAAAAAAAAGAAATATGCTCATAACTAAATGGATGTGGTTTTCAAAGTGACTGTAGAATTTTGTATTCTAACAAGCAATGTATGAGGGTTATAGTTTCTCCACATCTTTTACATTACTTCTTATGGTCTGCCTCTTTATTGTCCATTTTAAAATGTTATAACCATTTAAATTCTGATTGTAACTGAATTACAACTCTGTACTCTTAAACATTGTATATGCAGTTAATCTGAAGCATAACTACTGCATCTTAATTGTTTCCACTGATGTACATAAAATTATGATTTACCAACAACCAAATATTTTAGTATAAAAGATAAATGGTACTATCAAGAGATAATGGATATCCTTCAACAATTTTAGCTTACAAATTAAAAATGCTTCCCAAGAGCTAAGGGAACAATTTTTATTCGCATCTGGTAGAGTCACCAACCATAGAATCATTACTTTCAACTTTATGACTAACATTTCTCAAATAAGCTGTTCTAAATCCTGGTTGTTCTTTTTTTAAATATGCGTGCTACAAGGTTGCTAATTTGCAATAGGTGTCGTCATGGCAATAGACTGACAAAGTATCTCACACCCTTAATTCAGGAATGGATGGGAAAGCACTGCTGAAAAACTAATGCTTCCATTCTTCGATGAAACTAGCAATGCATCCCTATCAAGAAGAGGGTTATCATATCACTTCCAGTTTCTTTCTTCCCCTCAAGAACAACGTGAATCTCTTTGGCATCCAAAGTCTCAGAGGCCAATAAAGCCTCTGCTAGATTCTTACGCTCTTTTGCATGAGTGTTCAATGTACGTTTTGCTCATTCATATGAGTCCTGAAATAGAAAAGCAGATACATAAAAAGCAGAAAATGTGGGCTGGGCGCGGTGACTCATGCTTGTAATCCTGGTATTTTGGGAGGCTAAGGCAGGCGGATCGCTTGACCCTCTGGAGTAGGAGACCAGCCTGGGCAACATGGCGAAACCCCACCTCTACAAAAAATACGAAAACAAATTAGCCAGGCATAGTATCACACTCCTGTAGTCCCAGCTACTCAGGAGGCTACGGCAGGAGGATCACTCAAACCTGGAAGGCAGAGGTTGCAGTAAGCTGAGATTGTGCCACTGCACTCCAGTCCAAGTGACAGAGGGCAGACCTTGTCTCAAAAAAAGAAGGGAGGGAGGGAGGGAGGGAGGGAGGAAGGGAGGGAGGGAAAGAAAAGAAAGAAAAGAAAGAAGGGAGGGGAAAGAAAGAGAAAGAAATGTAGGGAAAACAAAAAACTCAATGGGGAAAGCAATAAAAAATTTTTCCTTAAAAATGTGAAATCTGTGTATTTAAATTTGCAAAAGCTTGGTTCTGTAATGTAAATAATTTGTGCATCATAACATAAATAGTAAGGAAAAGAGAATATGCATTCTGGAAAGGCAGAGACCTCCTCTTCTGAAAGTCTCTAAACCTTTCCATTATACAAACTTCCACATCCTTAACTAGTCTAAAGCATTCCTTTGACCTCCTCAAATTAAAACCTGGCGCTCTCCTGCCAAGACTACCTTTCCTAAGTACTCTCAAGTGTTATTTCTTCACTTGAGGGTGAGCAGTCAGCTCTTTGTGCCCGTCACTATTTCCGGACCATTACTAACCCATTCGCTTGTAGAAAGCAATCTTCCTGTGAAGAGACCAAACCATTCAACCAAAGTTCTATCCAATCCCCTTTGTTGTGCCATCTAAAAAATACCCTAATTACATTCTTCATTCACTAGGGACTCTGGCACTTAGCTCAGTAATTCCTCTTCATTCCAAGACCTCCCTGAAGGGGTAAGTAACTTCAGCATCCAGATGGAGCACATAACCAGCCTCTGCACTGAGCTACAGACCCACGTAACCATTTCTACCTTGAAATCTTTAACCAAGATGGCTAAAATTCAACGTATGTAAAACTAAACTCATGAAGCTGGGTACAGGGGCACACACCTGTGGTCCCAGCTACTCAGGAGGCTGAGGTGGGAGGATGGGATCCTTTCAGCCTAGGAATTCAAGTCCAGGGTGGAAAGCATAGCAAGACTATCTCCCAAAAAAACTACCCACTTCCAGCCCAGTTTAGTCTCCAGCTTCTGCAGTGAAAGGCACAAACAGTTGCATGAGACAGAAATCTGGAAAACAGCTTTCATTGCTTGTTGACTCCTCACATCCAAACATTGCAAAGACACACTAATTCTACTACATCAGTCTCTCTTGAACTCACCCACATTTCTTCATTTCTGCTTTCACCAACCTAACCTAACCGTCACTGCTCTGCGAGGCCAGCATTCAGGGCTTCCCATTCCTGAATCAACCGCATGACCTCCTTGTTGGGGGTCTCCGGCAGGGCAGGAAGAAGGGTTCCCTCCCCTTTCATTTATTTTTTATTTTATTTTGTTTTTGTGTTTGTTTTTGAGACGGAGTCTCGCTCTGTCGCCCAGGCTGGAGTGCAGTGGTGCGATCTCGGCTCACTGCAAGCTCCCCCTCCCGGGTTCACACCATTCTCCTGCCTCAGCCTCCCTAGTAGCTGGGACTACAGGCGCCGCCACCACACCCAGCTATTTTTTTGAATTTTTGGTAGAGATGGGGTTTCACCATGTTGGCCGGGATGGTCTGGATCTCCGGACCTCGTGATCCGCCTGCTTGGCCTCCCAAAGTGCTGGGATTACAGGCCTGAGCCGCCGGGCCGGCCTTCATTTTTTAGGGAGCACTGTGCCAGCGGCCTCCATGGGTGTGAGCCCTTGTCCTGCACGGGGTTGGAGGGACACACGGCGACAGCATCAAGGCAGGCAACACCATAGCAGTCCACAAATACTATCAAGGACTCCAGGGATGCCCTGGATCCGGGAAGAGGCTGCAGGCGCCCCAACCCCGTGAGCGACCAGGCCCCGGGCGGTGCTGGCAGCGCGGCCTCCCGCTGTACTGTGCGGTGGAATGGGCCGTAGAGAGTCATCGTGTTGCCAGCCATGTGTCCGCTCCCCTGATGAGCCACTCAGCCGGCTCCATGGCACCTGGAGGAGAGCCACACCCCTCACTGCCAGCTCGCCTCTGTGGAGTCTTTTGACAACCAGAAGTAGCCAATTTGAGCTGCCCGGAGCGCTTGATACCTCGGTTTAGGAGAAACTCGGGATGACTCAAAGTTTCACAATTTGGGAATGAGATTCCCCAGACACCCTGTAGACAGCAAAAAATAGCTGCGTCCCGGACTGGTGCTGCCACGGGGTGGGGCCAGTCTGTAAGCAAGGGCGGCCTAGTGGCTGTCACTGTAGCCCACCAAGCCCCTCTGCTTGCTGGGCCCGCTGCTTCCGTAGGTTTTATTATTATTTAGGTAACATTATTCAGATTAGGAAATGACTGATATTGAAAAGATAGGATATGACGGACCCTGAAACATTTTACTCAGTTCCCGAGCGAGCACGTGTTATGGGGTGGGGAGGGAGTGATGAGGGCAGGTGTGCGGAACTCAGACTGAGAGTGTCCAGTGGTTGCCGGTATGAACTTAACTGGGTGCCCAAGAAGGGAAACTGGCCTCTAGCCAGGGCCTCAAAAGTGGGTCAAGGCAGCATTTTTAAAACTTTGTTATAGGAATCCACTGGTTTTGCAGTTTGTCCCTCCAAGTGCTCTGTCTTGAGTTGAACAGTGTTTCCCCATCAAAAAGAAAAAAAAAAATCGTGTCTACCCACAACCTCAGAATATGATTTTATTTGGGAATAGAATCTTGCAGATGTAATTAAGATGATTTGTACTGGATTACAGTAGGTTCTTGTTTCTGTTTTTGTTGTTGTTGTTGTTGTTGTTGTTTCACTCTTGTTGCCCAGGCTGGAGTGCAATGGCGCTATCTCGGCTCACAGCAACCTCCGCCTCCCGGGTTCAAGTGATTCTCCCGCCTCAGTCTCCCGAGTAGCTGGGATTACAGGCATGCACCACCATGCCCAGCTAATTTTGTATTTTCAGTAGAGACGGGGTTTCTCCATGTTGGTCAGGCTGGTCTCCAACTCTCGACCTCAGGTGATCCGCCTGCCTCGGCCTCCCAAATTGCTGAGATTACAGGCGTGAGCCACTGCACCCAGCTTAGAGTAGGTTCTATATCTAGTGACCGCTGTTCTTGCAGGAGGAGGAGAGGACACATGGATACATATGGAGAAGGCGGCCACGTGAAGGATGGGGCCAGAGATCAGAGCGCTGTAGCTGCAACTCAAGGAACGCCAAGGACTTTCAGAACCACCAGAAGCTAGGACAAGCAGAGAAGGGTTCTTCCCTAGAGCCTTCAGAGGACACAGGGGTCTGCCAGCACCTGGACTCCAGACTTCTGACTTTCAGAGCTGTGAGAGGATACATTACGAAGTTTGTGTTAAATTACTGTGGCAGCCTAGGAAACTAATACAGACATTGGTGCCAGGAAGTAGGATGTTTCTGTAACTAAGACTTAAAATGTGGAAGGAGCTTTGGAATCAGGAAGAGGCTGGAAGAAGTGTGAGGCAGTGATAGAAAAGCCTAGAATCCACTGAGGAAACAGTTGGTTGAGATGTGAACAGTAATTCCAATGAAAGCTCAGAAGGAAGTAAGAAGACCTGTAGAGAAGCTTCTATTCTCTTAGCAGGCGTCCCCAACCACCAGGCCAAGGACTGGTGCAGGTCCCTGGCCTGTTAGGAACTAGGCCACATAGCAGGAGGTGAGCGGCCAGCGATCCAGCATTGCCGACTGAGCTCCGCCTCCTGTCAAACCAGCAAGGCATTAGATTCTCATAGGAGCACGAACCCTGTTAGGAAGTGTGCATGCCAGGGATTGAAGCTGTGCAGTCCTTATGAGAATCTAACTAATGCCTGATGCTCTAAGGTGGAACAGTTTCATCCTGAAATCAGCCTGTCTTCCCCCCAACCCCCCAGCCCCTGTCCCTGGTGCCAAAACAGTTGGGGACTGATGCTCTTAGAGAATACATATATTGTCATGAACAGAATGTTGGTAGAAACATAATGTTGAAGGTGCTTCTGGTGAGGTCTTAGAAAGAAATGAGGAATATGTTCTTTGACTTTTGAGTAAAAGAGGTCTTTGTTATCAAGTGGTAGAGAACTTGACTAAATTGTGTTCTGTTGTTATATGGAAAGTAGACATGATAAATAATAAGCTTGGATATTAAAAGCTTGGATATTTAGTTGAGGAGATTTCTAAGGGCAGTGTCGAAGGTACACCTGCTTGTTGCTAATAGGAACTGTGAGAGGAAAAAGGTATATTGAGTAAAGAACAGTCAAGCAGAAAGGAGCTGGCACTTAATGATTTAGGGGCTCCCAGGATGTCCAGATTACAAAGACTACAAAAATTAGGAAACTCACCGTTAGAAAGTGTACTCTGGGCCGGGCGCGGTGGCTCAAGCCTGTAATCCCAGCACTTTGGGAGGCCAAGACGGGCGGATCATGAGGTCAGGAGATCGAGACCATCCTGGCTAACACGGTGAAACCCCGTCTTTACTAAAAAATACAAAAAACTAGCTGGGCGGGGTGACGGGCGCCTGTAGTCCCAGCTACTCGGGAGGCTGAGGCAGGAGAATGGCGTAAACCCGGGAGGCGGAGCTTGCAGTGAGCTGAGATCCGGCCACAGCACTCCAGTCTGGGCGACAGAGCGAGACTCCGTCTCAAAAAAAAAAAAAAAAAAAAAAAGAACCAAGGGTGTGGCTGGATAACATTTTGCTAAAGAGATTGGACATGTGACTCACGGAACCACTCCACCATCTCAGCAGAAGCCAGAAATAGAGATGGGGTTACCAAGGAAAGATCTGTGGAAGGCCCGTTTGTCTGTTGGCTGAAACCCCATGAATTATGCAGGAGACAAAGGTTTTGAGACTCTGATAGCAGTAGAAACATGGCAGCATTGACTCTAAGGGACCGAGATGGAATGGAATAAAGGAAGGCCATGGGGCTTCCAAAATTCCACAGGCAGGCAACTGACTGATGGAGGCATTCTGCTGCAGAAATGTTCTATCTCCCATCTTGTAATTTTCTGTTGAAAGCCAAACATGCATGAGGTGAGAGGAACTGAGGTAAATAGGCTTTTACTGTGAAGTTTTATATTTATCTGACTAAGGAGCAAGGCTGTGTTTCTTGTGTGCTGTAGTTGTAAATGTCAGAGGCTAAAATTTCCTCTAGTGTCCTTGTTTTTGCATCCCCTGTTGCCTTTGGGTTTCCCTGGAGTCTTACGTGAATTCTGGGCCTTGCAGTTCTTTCAGCTGTAATCCCCTGTTAACATATCGGAGCCCTAAGTGATGTGGCAGTGAGATGTGGGGACAGTGGGGAGTGGTCTATAGACCCATCATCAAGGCCCAGTCTTGTTGTGAGCCAGTGGTCCCTAGGCTGTGCCCCTCACAAGTGCTTCTCAGCTTTGTTTATTTGAGATTGGAAGACTAGAGAGAACTGGAGGTGGATGTTTTCCTTCCCTTGGGTTGGGTGGGCTCTGGTAGTTGCTCTGACCTTAAGCCTTTGTTAAGGAGAACAGGACATTCTGTGTGCATTTCAAAGTGGTTACACTTCCCTCCCCTTGCCAGAAGCTCCAGCAGATTTTTCTCTGATTTTCACCCAAGAACCTAATAGAATTCCTGGAGATAAAACCCATGAGAGTGTGGGGGCCCCTCAAGGCTAGGTCCCCAGCATTTTCCTCTCTCATGCTTACATGCCCAGGCTCTGGCAGTTAGTCAGCCACCCTTTAAGCTTCCCTACAAGTTGCTGGCTGCAGCAGCAGCTTCTGCGCCTGGAAGCTGTGGCTTTGTATTTGCCTTTCCTTCTAATTTTCAGGGGAGTGGTTTGCCACGTGACCTCAATTTTCTGAGGCATCTGAGAGTTGTTGATTTTTCAGTTCGTTCAGCTTTTTTCTTGTAAGAATGGAAGTGATGATTTTGAAGCTCTTTATGTGCCAGAACAATAATTTTCATTGGTATGCTTACTAGCGATAATTATAAAAATAATTGTAAAAAACAAAGGCAGGAATGAATGAATGAATGAGTGTGGCAGTAATTCCTGAAGACATGACCTCAGCCCTACATATAATCTCCCTGAATTAATTGAGCAAGCAAGCCGAAAGACAGTGTCTTTTTTAGGTAAGAGGTCTGACTCTGTGGTCCAGGCAGGAGGGTACTGGCGCGACCTCGGCTCACTGCAGCCTCAACCTCCTGGGCTCAGGCAAACCTCCAGCCTCAGCCTCCTTAGCAGCTGGGACTGAAGGTGCCCACTCACCCAGCTGGGTTCTCCTTTAAAAGGGATGTGTGTGTGTTTGCTGGCAGGAAGGCATCATTGAAGTTTGAAGTTGGTTTTCTGCTGAGGGAGTGGAGTCAAGCCTGGACTGTCCGAGTGAGAAAACAGGAACCCTGACTACTGGACCAAACAAAGCAGCAGCAAGAGAGAAAAGTAAATTTTTCCAGAGTGCTATGCTCCCAGCAGACTGCCTAGGACTTCCTCTCCCCGCCTTGCAGAGGCTGCTCATGGACCCGAGGTGGCCCCTGCCAACCTGAGCCAGTGCACTGGAGCACGATGGGGGCCCGTGGGGACCTGTCTTCTGCTGGGGGTTCCACAGCAACACATTTTGAATATTTTCAATGTTATCGGGCATTTCACTAATTCCAATATTCACACCTGTGATGCACATGGCATCTAATATACTCAGTAAGCTATTGATGGTCAAAACAACTAGCTAATGCCGTGATGAAAATGGTCACTGCCATCAAAACACACAGCAATGGGGCCCAGATCTCCCTGGGCGTTTCTCCAAGTTCAAATGAAGAGGAAATACCCAATCTGTCCTGGAGCATTCTAGTGGTGAAAAGTCAAAGTTCTTCTGGCGAACATTTTCAACTTGAAAGAAAAAAACATACATCCGCAAAAAAAAACAGAAACAAAAAACCACTTTTGTTCCCATACCGGGAGTCGAACCCGGGCCGCCTGGGTGAAAACCAGGAATCCTAACCGCTAGACCATATGGGAACCGCTGAGCAGTCGTACCACCATGTCTGTATACATGATATGCCGCAGCTTCGCGCCAGCACCTCCCACGTACCACTGCGCATCGCTGAGCTCCTGCTGTCGCTGTGGAAACCGGTGTGACTGCAGCCCTGCCAGACTGGCTGCACGGACCCGTCTCCCACTTAGCCCTGGTGGGACAAGGCACCCCACCCCCCCCGCAGGCAGAACCCCCTTTCCTGGTGGTCTCCCCCAGAGCTGGAGTCAAGGCAGAAGATCAGGGCAGCGAGTTAAGGACGTTGTGCTGAAGATTTGCTGTCTTCATCAACCGCAGTTGCAGAGCCCGTGGTCCCAGCCCGACCTGCCAGTCCAGCCCCGAGCCCGCAGTGGGCGGCGCATGCCCACCCCAGTGCCCGCCCACGACCAGCAGCGAAGGGCGTGCTCCATGGGGTCGCACCTCCTCCTTGAAGAATTTGTGGCCCCAGCAAAATTGACTTATTTTTTTCCTTACTTTGGCTTCAGAATCTCACTAACGGGCACCTTGTAGATAGGATCTTGTGATGAAAAGAAACCTTTGGTGAGGGCTAGGGGCAGATATCCAGTTTTCCTGCAGTCACGGGGGTTCCTTTTGAGTTCCTCCCTTAGTCTTTTCCCTGACAACTCAAGGTCAACAGGCCAATAAACGACCCCTCAACCAATGGCAAATCTGCCCTACAGGGGTTATGTTAAAGTTCAAGAAGTAAAACAATGTAGTACTGGTGTGTTGACAGTAATGTCTGCAGAACAGAATGAAAACCCCCAAATTACATTGAGTTTACACAGGAGTTAGCAAAACAAAAGGGCAGCATTAACCAACATACAGCACGTGGGCGGACGGTGGAAAAGCTGGACATGACTCAGTGGACATTTCAACGGAAACCACAGAGGTTCTTGAAAATGCTGGAGAATTCCCTGATTGCCTTACCAGTTACAAGCCCAAATTCAGAATCATGTGACAGCTGGATACATTCAATTGTATGTACAAATAATGATCAAAAAACACAAAAGTTGGGTAGTGGTTACCATAGCTTTTACTGTAGTTATTCATTAAGCTATTCAACTGTTCTGTGCGGTTTGATGTAATATGTTTTATTTTATAATAAAAAGTCAAAAAAATCATAAGCAAAAAGATAAACTGGAAAATGAGACTTCCATCTCATACATATGAACAAAGGACCAATTACCTCAAAACATAAACAGCTCCTAGAAATTATTGCAAAGATCAACAACCCAGTAGAAAAATGAAGTTCCCAAAACAGAAAACACAAGTGGCCCTTCCAAAAAATGAAGAGAGGTTCAGCCTCTTATGGTAAGATAAAGAGACAGGATTTTAAAAAGGTAGGCCTCTTCCTAGAGTTCCCTTAAAAATCTAGGCCAGATCATTTTCACTTCCTGGCTTAGACCCTGCCAAGGGCTGCCCAGCTACTCAGGTGTTTGTATCCTTGTGGACTCAAGTCATATTGTCCTGATCTTTTGGCCCAGTACGGTTTTCTCCTCCAGCAAAGACAATTTGGAGGATGTAGTAAGCATGAAGCACTATTCCTGTCCCCCACCACCTCTCTTCACACAGTGTTCCGTCATCCAGCCACGAAACCACAGCTGAGTGATCCAAGAGACAGTTCCAGTTGTTGACTAACGTGTACCTGCCCACGTGAGTGTGTCCTATGGGAACTCAGGCCTCGGAATGGTTTCAAAATAGTGGCTTTCAAAATTAGTTTGCCTCTTCAAACTTCACACCTAAGGAAACATGCAGAGCAGGGACAGAGTGGGCATTAGCTGGCGTGGGGTAGGGGCAAGAGCTATTTGTGAAGGAAGAAGGCCTGAGATCAAATAGCGATGTCAGAGAACAGCTGAGCTCACTGCCCTGCCTCTGTGCATGCATGTCAGGCAGCCCCCAGCTCCAGCTGCTTGAGTTTCTCTTGGAGCCCCCGGAGCTGGCTTCGACCCCAGTCAATGCGGTTCTGGAGGCTGGCTATGTCTGCGGCCAGCTGCAGGCCTGGAGGAAAGGAGAGAAGGTTAGGATGGTATCTGTGGTATAACACAGGACCCAGGAGGATCTGGACATCCCCAGAAATTGGAGAGGCTCCAGGCCTCTCTGCCCCCAACACTTGTCCCAAAACATTCCAGGTACGGCCCTGCATTGGCTGCTCCAGAACCTCTGCAGTCTTACACCTCCTTCAGGTCTTTGCTAAAACGTTACCTCCTCAGACTTCCCGGACCCATTGTATCACCCACCAGGAAGTAAAAATTCACAGCTAGTAATACCATCTCATGCTCTCATTTCCTTCCTTCCCCCATGACTACAGCCTCTCGCTCCCCTCACCTGCTCTCCCTCCACTTTTCTCTGCCCCAACAGTAGTCCACACTCTGGATCCACCTCTAGGTGGCTTGTGCCGATGTCTCTGCTGGAACAGCTGCTGCCCAGTCCTCCGGGCAGCTGTCAGTCTTCAGCCTCCTGTTCAGCAGCAGGGCTGACCGCACACTGGATCGCTTGCTCCAGGAAACACTTTCTCTTCTTGCCCTCCAGGACACCTGCTCCCAGGTGTTGCTCCTAAGTTTCCTTGACTGGCTTCTCCCCTCCTCTCCCTCACCTCCTGTCCATACTCCCCAGGCCCTCTGCTGATCTCATCCTGTTTCAGCTTTAAACCAGTGTTTGTGTCAAAAACTTTGGAATTTAAACAGTGCTATGCAGTGACTCCCAAATCTCTCTCCAGCCCAGGCCTTTCCCAAACTCCAGAGGTATGTGCCCAAGTGCCCACTCAGACTGTCCAGCAGGACATCAGTAGACACCACACAGACCACACCAACTCCTGCCTTCCGGCATCCCCTCAGCTGCCCACAGTGGGTGAGGGTCACTCCATCCTCCAGGGGTTCTGAGTGGAGACCGGGGGCTTTCCTGGACTCCTTTCCTTCCCTTACTCCCATATCTTATCTGTCAGCAAATTCTGAGGCTTCTACTCTTTTTTTTTTTTTTTTTGAGACGGAGTCTCGCTCTGTCGCCCAGGCTGGAGTGCAGTGGCCCGATCTCAGCTCACTGCAAGCTCCGCCTCCCGGGTTTATGCCATTCTCCTGCCTCAGCCTCCCCAGTAGCTGGGACTACAGGCGCCCACCAGGACGCCTGGCTAGTTTTTTTGTATTTTTTTTAGTAGAGACGGGGTTTCACCATGTTAGCCAGGATGGTCTTGATCTCCTGACCTCGTGATCCGCCCGTCTCGGCCTCCCAAAGTGCTGGGATTACAGGCTTGAGCCATCGCGCCCGGCCGGCTTCTACTCTTAAAACCTGTGCAGGTTCCCACCACTTACCTCCTCCTCCAGTGACGCCATCTGCTTCTCGCACTGGCCGCTCCCTGACGCCCGCTTCCTCCCTCTGCTCTGTGTCCCCACCCAGCACCCAAGGATTCCTGTGACCCTGTGCAGCCAGTCGAACCATCCTCTGCTCAGAGCCTCTCTGTGCGTCCCACAGTCTTCATCTGACTCCACTTCAGGCCATCAGCCTCCGCACATACCTGATATATATGGCTTCAGGGCTTTTGTCCTGGCTGGTTCCTCCATCTAGAGCACCATTCCCCAAAATCACCCACAAAGCTTTTCCTTCATCTCCTCAGAGAGACTTCCCCTGGCCACCCTTCATAAAATAGCTACCCTGGCCCACTCCTGTCCCACTCCATTATGTGTTTTTCGTAACAATTTTCACATCCTGACTTATTACTTATCTGCACATTGCCTTTCTCTGCTCCTAAACATTACATGAAAAGGTGTTTTTCTCTTTTGTTCTCTGCTGTATCCCCAGCAGCTAGCATGAACCCGAATGCTGCCAACAATCAGTAAATGCTTTTGGAAAACACAGTGGGTAACAACAGAAGTTTGGATGAAGAGAAACCTGCAAAGTCTTTCACAGACTAACCCCAGCCATGGCAGCAGTGCTCCAGTGTTCCCTGTGGATAGAGGGTCTGAGGGCCACACAGCCAAACGACAGGGTCCACTCACCATCCCGGAAGCTGGCTTGAGCCTGACGTAGACTGTGAGGAACCAGGATTCCAAACCAGTTCAGGGGGTCCCGAGGGGCCTCAGAGGACTGCGGTTCTGGGGTCTTAGTGGGGCCCTTGCGCCTCCGCAGAGCTGAGGAAAGAAAGGTTGGAGTAGGCTGGGATCTTACTCCCTGGCCTGTATCGTCTTGGTGACAATGTTGAGCTTGATCTGAGCTCATGATTCTAGAAAACACTGTTGGTTGGAAAATTCCAACTTTGGGGTTCCAGGAAACAGCTTACCACAAAACACAGCCTTTCCCCTTGTGATTCAGATGAGACTGTTTGTCCACTCTTTCCCATGACTCCTGTAGGACCTGCCGATGACCCTGTTTGTCTGTGACACTGACCTTACCCATTGGACCTGAACATGCTGACAGACCAGACACAGACGTTCCAACTCCCCATTCTTTGTCTCAGGAATGATTAACTGGGATTAGAAGTTTGTCCCTCTGAAACTAGCTAGACACACAGATGAATATTTTCTGTTCAGCTGACTGAAACTTAAGTGATTGTAAAACTATTCCCAGTGTAAAGCAACTCCCCAACTTCTCTACTCCTCCCTATAAAAGTCTACTCCTCCCTATAAAAGTCTAAGGCAAAACCACCCTACAAAAACATTCTGTTCTTCAGCTCTGGGATGCTCTCTCTTATCGCAAAAACCTAATTAAAACCATCTCCATCATTTGCATTTTGTCTTTGACATTGGGAAGGGGTTCTGCAGAAGGAAGAGGGGGCTCACCTGCTTCGCGAGGCCCCACCTCCTCTGGGGCGTGGACACCAGATCTCACCACCTTGAACTTCTGGAGTCCCTCCTGGGCCTCGCTGAAGGACAAGAAGGGAGGATGGAGCTTTGGCACCCCGGGCCTGGAGCGCGCCCGCCCACCCAGCCCAGCATGGACGCTTCCTCACCTGGCCTGGAGGCAGACCTGGGGCTCCATGTGGGAAGCATACTGCAGGGGCCCCACCGACTTGGTGCCCATCGCGTAGCGAGCCTTGGCGAGCGACAGCCAGCCCTGCAAGGAGAGGACAGCGGTGAGCCTCAGTTTACGCCCGTGTGCCCTCCTGCCCGCCCCAGGCGCCTACCTCCTCCACCCGGGCGTTCAACACCGCTCGCTTCCCCTCCAGTTCCTCCAGGTCCCCCAGCAGCTGCAGGAGCAGCGAGTCCAGCTCCGCTCGCAGGTCAAGCGCCGCCATGGACACGCATTCAGATCCGGACCCGCCACCTTCCCCGTCACCGCCCGCGGTTGGCAGGACAGCCAATGGGCACACGAGATCTTCCATGGAGGGGCGTTCCCAGCTGGGGATCCCCACGCCGGCAGCACCTAGGCCTCCGGGTCAGCTCCTTTAAGGGCAAGCGCACTTAGAGAAGCAGCACAGAAGCAACCGATCGACTGGTTTCCCCAGTTAGCCCCCACGTGGATCAGCCAGCCGGACTGTCGGCCGGGGCCGAAGGTGGTTCTGAGTCCTTCCGGAAGCTGCCCAGTCTTAGAACTCGGGCCCCTGCTGTGGCGATGGAATAAAGCGAAGCTGTGCAGAAACCATTTTGGTTGAGGGAAGAGTGGTTTTAATTTGGAAAGGAGCCGGCAGGCAACCTCCAGATCAGTCGGTGTGCCATTTTTACAGCTGATGAACTGGTTCGAGCCGCTAATTATGATTGTTTTAGCGGTTCATCATCTTGAAACCGTGCATTGTGCACGGCGGTGGCGGGGGAAGGGCGGGGATGGGGAAGCCGCTGGCGGACATCTTTATTAGCTGCAGTCGGAAGCCGCGTGTGACATTCTGTATCCAGTCTATTGGTTGTCCCAAGGAGAACGCCCCCTGGAACGGCCAATAGCCTTGCCATGCCCCCTCCCCCGCCCAGCCCTATTCGCCATCTTAACACAGGGCATGCCCGACGGCTGCAGGCACCGGTGAAGCGTCTAAGGGACCATCTTGGTTGAGGGCGGAAGTGAGGACTGCGTGGCGCCAGAGGAACCCACAGAGTCTCCCGGACCCACGTGGAAGCGGCGCTCAAGATGGTAGGAGGATGTTTGAGCTCCTGTTTCGGAGCTGCGGGACGCGTGAAGTGCTGGGGATGTGGCCCTGGGGCCTTGGAGCCTCGGGGGCTCCGGGGCTCCGGGGCTCGGGAGCCAGTAGTGACTGGGCCCGCTGTTCCCGCAGCTGCGCCGCGAGGCCCGCCTGCGCCGCGAGTACCTGTACCGCAAGGCCCGGGAGGAGGCGCAGCGCTCGGCGCAGGAGAGGAAGGAGCGGCTGAGGCACGCGCTCGAAGGTACGGTGGTCGGTCCCGCGGGCGTCTGCGCGGTAAACCCCCCGCACTTCCTTGTGTTCGGATATCCAAGCGTCTTTCCAAATGCTTGCCGGCCGTTTTCCTTGCCCATTGGATTCTCCTGTTGGTTTTGAGAGTTCCTTTCGTGTGACAGTGGTACTTACTTGTCGTTGACGTTGCAGCACCCGGGTTTTGCAGCTTGCCTGCTGTGTCCAGTGTGTCAAGTTCGTCCCCAGTTTTAAAGGCTTTACCTTGTCCTATAGAAATTCTCTCTAGAGCGGTGGCTCATGCCTGTAATCCCAGCACTTTGGGAGGCCGAGGCGGGCGGATCATGAGGTCAGGAGTTCGAGACCAGCCTGACCAACATGGTGAAACCCCGTCTGTACTAAAAATACAAAAAGTAGCTGGCCGTGGTGGCACGTGCCTGTAATCCCAGCTACTCAGGAGACAGAGGCAGAGGCAGGAATCGCTTGAACCTGGGAGGCAGAGGTTGCAGTGAGGCAAGAGCGTGCCACTGCACTACAGCCTGGGGAAAAGAGCAAGACTCCGGCCGGGCTCGGTGGCTCAAGCCTGTAATCCCAGCACTTTGGGAGGCCGAGACGGGTGGATCACGAGGTCAGGAGATCGAGACCATCCTGGCTAACACGGTGAAACCCCGTCTCTACTAAAAAATACAAAAAACTAGCCGGGCGAGATGGCGGGCGCCTGTAGTCCCAGCTACTCGGGAGGCTGAGGCAGGAGAATGGCGTAAACCCCGGAGGCGGAGCTTGCAGTGAGCTGAGATCCGGCCACTGCACTCCAGCCCGGGCGACACAGCGAGACTCCGTCTCAAAAAAAAAAAAAAAAAAGAAAGTTTCTCCAAAGACTATCTGGATAGCGCGGGTGCTGCAGACTGCACTGCCCATCCTCCCTGCCAGAGTTCCTCTGAGCCCCGTGGAGAACAGTGGTGCCCGAGTGCGTGCCTGGAGCGCACTGCTCTGCAGTGGGCAGCCTGCGGCCCAGAACCCGCTGAAGCCATGCCCTTGAGGCACTGTGGGCATCATGACTAGCGGTTTTGCTGTCTTGAGAGCTTTAAGGTTTCTGGTCCACCTTCATACATACAGAACAGTCTATATTCCTTTTCAAAAGGAATTTTTAAAGTCCAGCGCCGTGGCTCACTCCTGTAATCCCAGCACTTTGGGAGGCTGAGGCTGACGGATCACTTGAAGTCAGGAGTTCGAGACCAGCTTGGCCAACATGGCGAAACGCCGTCTCTACTGAAAATACAAAAATTAGCCGGATGTAGTGATGGGTGCCTGTAATCCCAGCTACTCTGCAGGCTGAGGCAGGAGAATCGCTTGAACCTGGGAGGCAGAGGTTGCAGTGAGCTGCGATCACGCCACTGCACTCCAGCCTGGGCGACAGGGTTAGACTCTCAAAAAAAAAAAAAAAAATCAATTTTTAGATTTCGACCTGATTATAAAAGCAATACAATATGTTTAGATATTTTAGAAAGTCTTCAAGTTGTGAGACTAAAGAAAATGAAGTCCTAGTAACCACTGTTTATGGGCTGGCCTGTAGAAAGTTTTGTCACCTCTATCCCTGCTGTATCCAAGCCCAGAATGGACTGAGGTATTTTTATTTCAAGTGTGTACAGGCTTGTAAGCTGTGGTGTGTGGAGTGAGCTGAGGGCTCCATGCTCGTGACCCACTCAGCTCCTCTCTCTTCTCCCTGCAGAAAACCGCCTGATTCCCACTGAGTTACGCCGAGAGGCTCTGGCCTTACAGGGGTCCCTGGAGTTTGATGATGCAGGAGGTGAAGGTAACTATACAAGGTAGCCCTCCCCAACACTGAGCTGGCTGGTCTCCCGTCGTTCCTCAGACACACTGGGCACTGTCCCATCAGAGGAAACTGTTCCTGGAACTGTCTCCTATGCCCTTGTCACTGCACAGATGGCATCGCAGGGCTCTCCCTGAGTGTGCCCTGTCCCACTTCCATGGCACACGTGGGCCACTGACTCCGCGCCTTGCTTGTTAATTCCCTCCCCCGCCGGAGTGCCTGCCGGGGCAAGATGGTGTCCCTCGCACATCACTGGTGCCCATACGTTTCATTCACTGCATTATTCAAGAAGCAAGAAAGGAATTCCAAACATTATAGATACTTGTTTTGAGGGAAGGGAGTTTGCCACTGTTCACCTTAGCAGAGTGTGGACTTTGTTGTGTCATACAGTAGCTGCTGGCCCCATGTGATTAATGTAGCTTCAGTGAACTGCGACTAAACAAAAGATCCTGTTCCTCCACCACGTGTGTGCTCGGCAGCCGGAGCGGTTGGAGGCCGCCCTCTTGCCCGTTGTGCGTGTGGAGCATTCCTATTCTTGAAGGCTTCAGCAGACAGCGCCATCCAGGCGGTCTTGGCTGCCCCCAAGTTAGCATTTCATTCCCGACACTGTCATGTTCTTGCCCCTCGTGCCCCTGACAGGCGTGACCAGCCACGTGGATGATGAATACCGATGGGCAGGAGTCGAGGATCCCAAGGTTATGATCACTACCTCCCGAGACCCCAGTTCCCGCCTCAAGATGTTTGCAAAGGTACTGGTGAGCAGGGAGTGAGGGGGAGACACCCAGGACACACAGCCCCCGTCCTGACTGCACACTGCCATCCACGCCCAGGAGCTGAAGCTGGTGTTCCCAGGCGCCCAGCGAATGAACCGAGGTCGACATGAAGTGGGGGCACTGGTGCGAGCCTGCAAAGCCAACGGCGTCACCGATCTGCTAGTCGTTCACGAGCATCGGGGCACACCTGGTGAGGCCAGAGGGAGAGCCGGGGTGGGAGCCGTCTGAGGGCAGACGGGGGTCTCTGACAGCCACCTTTCCCCGCCAGTGGGGCTCATCATCAGCCACCTGCCCTTTGGCCCTACTGCCTACTTCACGCTGTGCAACGTGGTCATGCGGCATGACATCCCAGACCTGGGCACCATGTCAGAGGCCAAGCCCCACCTCATCACACATGGCTTCTCTTCCCGCCTGGGCAAGCGGGTGAGTCTGGGGGCCTTCAGGCTGGGGCTGCGGGCCAAGCCAGGCATTTGCCACTCTCTTTCCCTGTGCCCCAGGTCTCTGACATCCTCCGATACCTGTTTCCCGTGCCCAAAGATGACAGCCACCGGGTCATCACCTTCGCAAACCAGGACGACTATATATCGTTCCGGTGGGTCCACAGGCCATGCCCCGGGAGAGCATCCCCACCCTGTGTACCGCGTGCTGCTTGCCTTTGACCCACAGCTGTTTCCTCCCAGGCACCACGTGTACAAGAAGACAGACCACCGCAACGTGGAGCTCACTGAGGTCGGGCCCCGCTTTGAGCTAAAGCGTGAGTTTGAGGCTGAATCCCATGTCTGGGGTCGGGAGGCGAGGCTGGCTGTGCCAGGGCTAATGGCCATCCCTGCCTGCAGTGTACATGATCCGCCTGGGCACGCTGGAGCAGGAGGCCACAGCAGACGTGGAGTGGCGCTGGCACCCTTACACCAATACCGCACGCAAGAGGGTCTTCCTGAGCGCCGAGTGAGCCCACTCACCACTCAGTCAGGACGTGGACTTGGAACTCAGGATGGGGCCGTCACAGACAGGCCTGCCGAGCTGGGATGTGGAACCGTGGTGGGTGGAGAGCTCTGAATAAACCGTCTGTGTCATGGCCGCGCCTGCCTCTGAGTGGTCAGGCCACGTCTGCAGGGCAAAGCCCATCGGGGTCCTCTTGGGTGGGCACCTGATGGCTGTGGGACGTGCTTGGCCTGGAGTCAGTGTGGGGTTAACATAGTCAGATATTTGATGCTGACATCCCCTCTAGAGTCAGGGTCCTATGAGCTCTTCAGCAGGTAGATGTGGGTAGCAGGCCCAGTCCGTGGCATGGGCAGCCCACCAACTTAACTCACTGAGTGGGAGCTGCCAGTGTGCCAACGTGGAGGGGACAGGCCAAACCCGGTGCTCAGTGGCTGATTCCTCATGTGAGTGGCATCCTGTGGTATTTGTCCTGTGTCTGGCTTATTTCTATTAACATAGTGTCCTCCGGGTTCCTCCATGTTATTGCAAATGATAGGATTTTTTTTTTTTTTTTCTGAGACGGAATCTCGCTCTTTCGCCCAGGCTGGAGTGCAGTGGCCGGATCTTGGCTCACTGCAAGCCCTGCCTCCCAGGTTTACGCCATTCTCCTGCCTCAGCCTCCCGAGTAGCTGGGACTACAGGTGCCCGCCACCTTGCCCAGCTAGTTTTTTGTATTTTTTAGTAGAGATGGGGTTTCACCGTGTTAGCCAGCATGGTCTCGATCTCCTGACCTCATGATCCGCCCGTCTCGGCCTCCCAAAGTGCTGGGATTACAGGCGTGAGCCACCGCGCCCGGCTGATAGGATTTTTTTTGTAAAAAATATATATGCCACATTTTCTTACCGATCCATCCACCAACAGACACTTAGATCGTTTTCATAGTTTGGCGGTTGTGGAAATGCTGCAGTCATCGTGGGAGTATAGCTATCTTTTGAAGATAATGATTTCATCTCCTTTTTATATGTATACCCAGAAATGGGATTGCTGCATCAAATGGTGGTTATTTTTAATTTTTTGAGGAACCTCCATACTGCTTTCCATAAAGGCTGTACTGATTTCCATTCCCACCAGCAGTTCACTAGCGTTCCCTTTTCTCCACATCCTTGCCAACATTTTTTATCTTGTGTTTTTTAGTAACAGCCGTCCTAACAGGTATGAGGTGATCTCGCATTGCGGTTTTGATTTGCATTTCCCTAACAGTTGGTGATGCTGAGCATTTTTGCATACACTAGGTCGTTTGTTCTTTGTTGTTCACTTGAGTCCCTTATATAATTTGAATACTGCTGTGGCCTGAATGTTTGTGTCCCCCAGAAATTCATATAGTGAAATCTCATCCCTATGGTCAACAGTTTAGGGAAGCGATTAGTTCATGAGGACTCTGCCCTCGTGCATAGAATTAGTGCTCTTGTAAAAGATGGCCGCGGGAGCTCTTTTGCGCCTCCTGCCGTGTGAGGACACAGCTCGAAGCTGCCATCTGTGAACCAGGAAGCCCCCCCTCACCAGACACCGAATCTGCTGGAGCCACCATCTTGGACTTCCCAGCCTCCAGAGCTGCGAGAAATAAATGTCTGTTGTTTAAGCTACCCAGTCTGTGGTATTTTGTTATAACAGCCCAGCCCAGATTGAGACAGGTAATAACCCTTTATCAGATACATGCTTTGCAAATAGTTTTCCCCATTCTGTAGATGCAGCCATCGAGAAGCTCCTCAAGATAGACATTAAATACAAAGAAGCATGGTGTGAAACGCCATGTGTAATATGCTGTCAGTGTGCAAAAGGCAGGGAGGCCCTGCACTTGTGTGTATGTTCTGCATCGTCCCCCAGAAGGCTGGACGCCTTGCTGGAGCACTGGGCACCCAGGGAGCAGGGAGGTTCTTTACCGTAATGTTAGTGGGTGAACATTTCACCCACTTCTTGACCACGGAGACCTGCCCTCTGAGTTCTCTGCCCATTCTTCTTTGCGGTGCAGGTGCACACTTGGAAGACATCCTCATGATAGAAAAGCATACAGAAGGCCTGGCGCAGTGGCTTACACCTGTAATCCCAGCGCTTTGGGAGGTCAAGGCAGGAGGCTCACTTGAAGCCAGGAGTTTGAGACCAGCCTGGGCGATATAGGGAGAGCTCATCTCTACAAAACATTTTTAAAAACACACACAAATGCACATGGTGAAAAGTAAACCATCATCCTCCTTCCACCCCAAACAATCCATCCCTACTCTCCAGAGGTCATCGGTATTGACTTTTTAAAGCAGCTGGACTGATATTTTTTATTCATGGTATCCATAAGTTTGTTGACTGTTTGTTAGTTACATTTTAACCTGAAAGGGATCACGTGCACGCCACTCTGAACCTTGCATCTTACTCTTTAATGACAACTGGATGCCACATGGTGCCAGGGCTGTCTAGTACACATGAATCTGCCTCCTTCCTTGTGGCTACATTGTTGGGTGGCTTCCTGTTTTCATCCCCACAAATACTGCTTCAAGAGCATCATTGAACGTACTTCTGTGCATAGTTATGCAAGTGTATCTGATGAATACATTCCTACACGGGGAATTCTGCCTTTAAAATGATAGAGGCCGGGCGCAGTGGCTCACACCTGTAATCCCAGCACTTTGGGAGGCTGAGGCGGGTGGATCACCTGAGGTCAGGAGTTCAAGACCAGCCAGGCCAACATGGTGAAACCCCATCTCTACTAAAAATACAAAAAATTGGCTGGGCATGGTGGTGGGTGCCTGTAATCCCAGCTACTCAGAAGGCTGAGGCAGGAGAATCGCTTGAACCTGGGAGGTAGAGGTTGCAGTGAGCCAAGATCACGCCACTGCACTCCAGCCTGGGCAACAAGAGCAAGACTCCGTCTCAATAAAAAGAAAAAATTAAAATAAAATGATAGTAGAGGTGGTGTCTCTCCACAGGCACCATCACAAGATGTGAGCACCTGCCCCCCAGGTCAGCCCTGGCCATCATATGAGGTTTTAACCTCTGTCAAGTGCTAGGTGCAAAATGTTTTCCCCCAATTGCATTTGCATTTCTTTAGTTACTCTGGAGGTTGTGCTCTTTTCAAATACTTACTGGCCGTGTGTGTATATATTTTCTATGACCGGTCTGCTCTCCTTACAGATGCAATTGTTCACCTCTAGATTGTTTGTTTTAAATCTTGTTAGTTGTGGAAAATTTGAAACATACAAAGGCAGAGAAGATGGTATAGTGAGTTGCTGAGCTGGTTTTGATGTGAGCCAGTCTTCAGAGCCCACCCACTCCCTGTATCCACTCCACCAGTTTATTTTGAAGTAGATCTCAGACATCACAGCATTTCATCCATATGTATTTCCATGTATATCTCTAAAAGGTAAGGACTCAACAAAAAAAATTACATTTAAAATTATCAATGATTATTCCTTAATATCATCAGATATCCAGTTAATGTTCAGCTTGCCTTGATGAGAGTGTGTTAGTTTCAACTAAGATTGACATCAGGTCCATTCATTGCAAATGATGGACAAGTCTCAAGTCTGTTTTTAAAAACAGCTTTATTGAGATAGTCAACATATTACACAATTCACAGCGCAGGCTGAACTCACAGCTTTGTGTGCCCGTCCCTGTGCGTCAATGATTTTTTAAAAATATTCACAGGGCTGTGTAACCATCACCACGATCTAATTTTAGAACATTTTTTGTACCCCCCTGCCCCACCCTGGAGAGAAACCCCATACCCATTAGCTGTCACTCCAATCCCCTCCCTCCCACCAGGCCCCCAGCCCCTCTGGCAACCACTAATCTACTTTTGGCCAGATTCTGCTGAGACATTATAACAAGAATTTTTTTTTTTTTTTTTTTTTTGAGACAGATTCTCGCTCTGTCGTCCAGACTGAAGTGCAGTGGTGCGATCTCCACTCACTGATAGCTCTGCCTTCCGGGTTCACGCCTTTCTCCTGCCTCAGCCTCCCGAGTAGCTGGGACTACAGGTGCCTGCCACCGTGCCGGGGTAATTTTTTGTATTTTTAGTAGAGATGCGGTTTCACTGTGTTAGCCAGGATGGTCTCAATCTGTTGATCTCATGATCTGCCCGCCTCAGCCTCCCAAAGTGCTGAGATTACAGGCGTGAGCCACCGCACCTGGCCTTAGAACAGGATTTCTTTTTTTACATGAATACTTTTGGTCTCTATAGATTTGCCGTTTCTGAACATTTCATGTAAATGGACTAATATGTCTTTTCTGACTGGCTTCTTCCACTTAGCATAATGTTTTCTAAGCTTATTCACGGTGTAACTCATGTCAGCACTTCATTTCTTTTCATTGCCAAATAATATTCCATGTATATCCCTCTACGTGGGGCATTATTCTGTGCCACATTTGATCCATCAGTTGATGAAATTTAGGTTGTCCCCCACATTTGGGCCATCGTGAACAGTGCTGCTATGAGCATTTGTGTGTTAAGTCCTGCGTCTCTCTAAGATTGTCTGTTTCTTTGCAGTTTACTCAAGTAGGAAACTGGTTTGCCTTAACAGACCTTTCACTGTCTGGATGTTGCTGATCTCAACACTGTAGTGTCATTTAACATTTTTATGTGCCGTCGTGTTTCCTCTGAATTAATATGGAGATCTGGAGGCTCGATCAGATATACGTTCAAATTTTTTTTTAGCAGGAATACTTGATGGGGGTGTTCTGTTCTTTCATGAGGAGTCGCAGTGCCTGCCTGGGAGTTGTTCTTCTGACGTCAGTAGGCAGTGTTATCGCTTAACTCCATTAATTTATTAGGGGCTCAAACTTGGTGCCTATTTCTCAAGAAATTAATATGGGAGCTTTTTGCATTATAGTTTCAAATTCATTAAAATGGTGTGTGGAAGTACTTAGTATATACTTTTCTCTTTTTTTTGAGACAGTCTCGTTCTGTCGCCCAGGCTGGGGTGCAGTGGCACGATCTCGGCTCACTGCAAGCTCTGCCTCCGGGGTTCAAGCAATTCTCCTGCCTCAGCCTCCTGAGTAGCTGGGACTACAGGCGCGCGCCACCACGCCCGGCTAATTTTTTTGTATTTTTAGTAGAGATGAGGTTTCACCGTGTTAGCCAGGATGGTCTCGATCTCCTGACCTCGTGATCCACCTGCCTCGGCTTCCCAAAGTGCTAGGATTACAGGCATGAGCCACCATGCCTGGCCTACTTAGTATATTTTAACTAGCTACCTTATTAAATTTTCTTGTGAGTCCTTACAGTTTTTCATAAGAGTTTCTAAAACTTTGTAGCTGATTATACTATATGCCAATTAGCATTTCTGATGGACCCCTCCCTCCTTTCTCCTTGCCACCCTGCATTGCCTAGGACTTCAGAACACCCTGGTCAGCAGCAGCAGTGAGGGTGCCCCCTCATTACAGGAATCCTTCCAGAGGTGTTTACATCACCCAAGCATGGATGCACACTCATGTCTCTCTGGTGTTACAATTGATGGGCAGACAGCGACGCACACGGATCCATGCATCCCTTTGGCTGTCCTGGGAACTGCACTCAGCTGTGATCCATGGGCTGTGCAATCAGGGCCCGCAGACGGCCCTTATCTGTGCAGGACCCCGGCCGGCATTTGCTGACAATAACGTGGCCAGTTGGTCTTTTCTAAATAAAGCACCGCATACAGAGGAAGTGTGCTGAGGCTGGGCCAGCATTAGGTATAGAACCTGCAGGCTGAGGAGGCGGCAGCCTGACCCGCCTGTCAGTCATGGAAGTCCCAGAGTGCTACCAGCGTTGCTGTTAGAGCACTTGTCTGCCCGAGTTTATTTCCTCCAGGGGCACATCAGGGGCCTGCTCTGGGCAATGCAGATGCCCAGGCTCTGCCCTGGAGAAGTGGGGAAAAGCTGTTATGAGCATTTTAAAGATGGGGAAGAGGGCTTTCTCTCTACTCCCAGCGGTTTCCCCTCCTTTCGGAAGCAGAATTGCAGGACAGCCCCTGCGGGCAGCAGCCAGCCTCCACAGAGCGGGGATTCTGGGGTTTGGTCCAGCGCTGAGAAGGGGAAGGGTGGCTTTCTCTTTGGCCTGTTTCCCTCGCGCTGAGCTGCTGACCCTTTCCCAGGGAGGGACCAGGAGGCGTCTTCGATTCGGAACACTGAAGCCTGGCACACCTGAGGGGAGTTAATGGAGACGGGAACAAAGGCTCTCCCAGAGGACTTACAGCTCTCAGGCAGCGGACAGGAAGGGGCACGGCCACGGCTTCCTCTTGCACTGAAGAGGGGTGCATTTTTCCTGTTTGCTAAATGCCAGACTTGGGGATGGACCAACAGGACAGCTCGATCAGCTTGAAGGTTTTTAACAGAATGAAACAGTGGGAAAATGTTTTCAAATTTCTACCCCCCCTTCCACTTTTCTTTTAACTTAGAGGAGGTGGGTGTGGCAGTCTCAGAAAAGGAAACTAGCTGTGTAATAATAATATTAATGGCACCAAGTGTATACTGCAAGCCAAGTGCTGTTCTATCTAAATGCTTTATATACAATGATTTCCTTAAATTCTCACAATAAAGCAACAAGAAGAGACACAGCCCTACAGAAGAGGAAACCGAGACACAGAAATTAAACGACTTGCCCAAGGTCATACTGAGAAAGTCATGGTGCCAGAATTCTGACTCAAACATTTTGGTTCCAGTCTTCTGCCCTTTTTTAACTAAGCAAAAAAGGAAGCTGGAGAAGAACTGTACCCGGGAGATGCCAGCAGTCTCCAAGGAGCTCCCCGTAAACATCCCGGAGGAACGGATGTCTGCCAGCAGTCTCCACCGTAGTTTCTCTTTTCCCCTTTGCAGCCTCGGAGCAGGCTGAACTCACAGCCTTGTGCACCTGTCCCTGTGCATCTTCCTCTCGGCTCTGTTGAGCGACCCATCTGGCCACACTGACTGGTGGGCAGGTGACAGACTGGCACGTAGCACGTGGGCTTTGGCATGCTTGGGGTCTCTGCAGCAGTGCCAGCTGCTCCCGTTGTGCGAGACGGCTGCCGGCAGTGTGAACAGGAGGGCCACCAGCAGCAGTGAGTCTCATCGTAAGAACACAGCTGGCAGTCCTCCGGGAGAGAAAATCTGGGGTGAGCCAGGGCCTCTGGAAAATGTGGGGTCTTCCCATCCCCCACACCCAGCCTGAGCTGAACGGAGGACAAACTAAGAGTCTGGATGTTTGGAGAGACATGAGGGATGGTCGGGTGTCAGGAGGACAGGTGGGTTTAACAACAAGGGGGGCTTGGAGTGAGGGTGAACACCAGGGCAGGAAGACACTCAAAGCAGCTGGAAGTAGAAACGGCAGACCACAGCCTCAGCCACTTAATGTTCACAGGCCACAAGGCAGCATCTGGCTAGTCACTCAGATCCTCTAACAGACAAACCACCAAACACACACACACACACCCTGGCTGGACAGACTTCCAGATGGACAGGATCCCAGGGAAACACCCAGCGGGATAAACAGACGGATTACTGACAGATGGGAAGACCCTCAGCCAGACATCCAAATAGACCTATGGCCAGAGAGACACCTGAGCCCCCCAGCCAGGCAAAGGTCAGAATCCCTCAAGGACAGGCTCCCTCCCCGAAATGGACAGAGACGTTACCCCAGAGGAGAGAACACACCACCCACCTGGTCACCCAGACCTTCAGCTGGACAACATGTCCTCCACCGGTCAGACAGACCTCAGCCTATGAGGACAGACCCTCAACAGGATCCCTGCTGCTGGACAGAGATCCTCTAGCCCATAATGACTGCCCTTAATAACCATGTGTGCTCAGGGGCTTAGCCTCCATAACTTTCCCAGCAAATGTACTTATTTTCTGAAAGCTCACTGACGCGTCTGTATTCTACCTCCCTGGCTCTCCATGGCCATCCACAAACCCTCAGAGATTACACCGAGAGTCACTGTCGTGCCCTGAGCAGAGCTCTCCATGACTTTCCAGACTCTTCTGAACCTTCAGTTACTAACACTTTAAATCCCAATGGCCCCACGATTACTTTCACTTCTTGTCCCAGGTATCCACTGGCCTCCCAATGACTGTCATTAATATCCACTGACACCCCCCATCAACATCCAAGGGACCCCAGCTGACTTCCAGTGAATTCCCTATCACCGCCATCCTAAATGATTACTACTGACCTCCGACCTCCCTTAGAATGCTCCAAGATGAAACTGATACATGATGACCATGGATTTCACAGCGACCCCTGCAGACCTCACAATAAATCAAACAGCCCTGGCTGCTGACCCCACAGACCCGCTTTGATCCCTCCATCCCTTAAGCCAAGGTCAGCAATCCACACCTTGTAGGCCACACACACACACTAGAATAATTCATGACACATGAAAATTACATGAAATTCTAATTTCTTTGTTCATAAAGAGTTTCCCTGGGACACAGCCACACTGTATACTGTCTGCTTTCACGTGCCACAGCTGAGTTAAGCGGCTGGGGCAGAGATAGCAAAGCCAAAACCACTTCCTACCAGGCCCTTTAGGAAAGTGTGCCTTCAACACTCGGATGGCTCCTAGTGAATTAAATTCACCACCTGACATCCTGCCCCTGTTGACCCTTCAAAGACTCAGGCACACATCCAGGCCCCAATGCTACCTTTCAACCCCTCAACGACCTCCAACCAGTGTCCACTGACGCCCGTTCCACTGACACCCCCTCTTAATTCTTCCCACCTGGGCGAGAAGGGGGCTGACCTAGGCCTGTCCTTGAAGAGACCCGGGTGCCGGTCCGTTCTCTCCAGCCTCCCCTCGGTGATCCCGGAAGCCAGTCTCTAACCTCCGCACACTTTCCGCGGATGGGCGTGAAGGCCGAGCGCCCGGGGTGGGGCCGCGCGGGCTCCGAACACCGAGGCTGGGGCGCCCTGCCCGCCGCCGCGCGCGTCCATTGGCTGCCCAGGCCAGGGCGGGGGCTCCGTCTCCGGCCTCCGCCTCCCGCGGCGTCCACACTCGCGGCGGCCGGGCTGGACCTCGCTGGCCCGCGGCGCCATGAGCCGCAGTCTGGACGCCGCGCGGAGCTTCCTGGAGCGGCTGGAGGCGCGGGGCGGCCGGGAGGGGGCCGTCCTCGCCGGCGAGTTCAGCGTGAGTGGCGCGCCCCGGCCCTGGCCCCGCGGACTCCGGTCCTTCGCCCCCGGCGGGCTCTGCCTTTCTGTCTCGGCGTCCCGGGTGTCTCCCCGCCTCGGGGATCTCTCCGTGTGTCTCTCCCCAGCGCTTCTCTGTCGCTCTTACTGTCTCCGTGTTCGCCCTCTGCCCACCGGCCCCGGAGCGCGGCGCCCGCGGCCAGACCTGGACAGACCGTGCACACCCTCCTGGTGTCCTCGCGCGCCCGGAACAACCTGGCTCGGGCGGGGCGGGCGGGGCGGGCGCCGCAGGGAGGGGGGCGGCCTTGCTACCCCGGACAGCCCCGGCCCCGCCGCTCCTGGCGGCCTGACTGTCCCCTGTGACCGCAGGAAGGAAGGGGCTGCAGCAGGGCGAAGAGGAACGCGGGGGCCGTGGCGTGGTAAGGGGGTGAACGCGGGGCCGGAATCCGCGTCCGGGCCCGAATCCGCGTGTGGTCCCGGCGGTCTACCTGGCCCCTCTGGCCTCGGCTTCTCCCTGGTGAAATGGGGACATGAATGACCAAACTGGCCTGAGGATTAAATGGTGCGGGTGGAAAGCGCTTACCACATACTGGGCGCGCACTTCGCAGGGGCCAACGTCACTGCCTATAAAGATTCTAAACGTGGGCCAGGTGCGGTGGCTCACACCTGTAATCCCAGCACTGTTGGGAGGCCGAGGCGGGAGGATCGCTTGAGCTCAGGAGTTCAAGACCAGCCTGGGCAACACAGCGAAACTCCTTCTCTACTAAAAATACAAAAATCAACTTTGCGTGGGCACGCGCCTGTAATCCCAGCTACTAGGGAGCAGAGACAGGGGACTCGCTTGAACCTGGGAGGCAGAGGTTGCAGTGAGCTGAGATGGTGCCACGGCACCCCAGCCTGGGCGACAGAGTGAGACCCCATCTCAAATCAAACCAAACCAAACAAAAAGTCTAAACGTTACAATATGGGTAGTGCAAGCCCAGCGTTAGGAAGGTGCACGCAGCATGCTACGCACTGCACACTACGGTCAATGACGTGTTTAAAGTGTAATAGCTTATAGCTTACGTACCAGACATAGAAACATACCTTACAAATGCGTAAACTGATATATGGTGATGCATATCAAGTTTAGCAATATATGACAAACACATAAAAATAGTATAAATGACCGTTTATACAATAAACATTGTATAACTGCGTAAAACAATACAACAAATGAATATAACAAAGATTATAATTTATAAAATGACCAAAGTTATATGATAACTTCGTAAGTAAATATACAATATGTAGCAGATAATTATCAACCTAAGTAATTTACACACATGTAGAAACATTGTATATAAGAAACTAAGAAATGCATAATAAATGTAAAATACATAATTACACAATATAAGAATGTGTGTAACAAACGTAAACGTAATACCCATGTGATATATGACATCAGGCGACTGGGTGGGTTCTGAACCGTGCACAGCGCCCAGGGCCTCACATGCCAAAGGCTGGGTGGTGAGGGCACCCCTATCCCCCAAGACTGCCTCCCGCATGTGCAGGAATCACTGGGCTCTTCTAGGTGTTCCCACTACACAAGGGCATCATGAGGGCTTAAATGACCCAAGGCACCAAGTAAAGCACTTAGAATAGTGGCTGGCACACACTATTCTAAGTGGCATGGGTGTTACTTATTATCATTGAGATTATGAATACCTGACGATGATGGTAATACGCGATTCACTAAACATTATTATAATCTCCCAGTAACACAGTACCTATGGTATCTTGTACATAATATGTTATCCATTATAATGCCTATGCATTGTACATTCTCTTAGGTTTAGTTATATAACCCTTAATATATTTCATCGTAGTTATTGCTTACAGGACAGTGTTACAGATTGAGTGTGCAGGGGGTGGGTGCCGAGAGGTCTGAGTTCAATCCTCACCGTGTGTCTTCCTGGTTGGGAACTTCCATAAGTCGCTGAACCACGTGGTGCCTAAACTTCCCCGCCTGCACAATGGGGGCCTCAATAATAGTACCTATGTCGTAGGAACCTGTGATTATTACATGCCCTTAGCACAGAGACTGGCACAGAGAAGGTGCTCTGGGTCGCTATTTCTGTATCATTATTATTAGGCAGGCCCGGTGCCATCGGGGTCTGCACTCACCTCCCCAGGCCACTGGCTTTGTATCCTGCGCGTGCCTAGGTGGCCCGGGACTCTGACCTGGCTCCTCTCCTGTCTCCTCCCCTCCCTGGCCCACTCATGATGCTCTACCAGGACATCCAGGCCCGCTCGGCCGCCTGGAAGGCTGATGGCATGTGCTCCACCAAGGCGGGCAGTCGGCCAGAGAACATGAGGAAGAACCGCTACAAAGACGTGCTGCCATGTAAGTCGGGGCTTCCGTAGGGAGCCGGTGCAGCCGGGCACGCACCGCCACTGTCCAGGTATCAGTATGCACTGGAGTCACCCACTGCGCTCTCCTCCCAGAGCCTCACCCTCTGCACTGCTCAGCAGCCCACTGGGGCACCTTGGTGGGATCTCTGCAGGTGTGTGGTCCCCTGCTGGCTTTCAGCCAGGGGGCTGTCAGACCCTCGGTCACCCTATCCTCCCCAAACTCCACGTTTCTCACCTTATCTGCTGACAGATGATCAGACGCGAGTAATCCTCTCCCTGCTCCAGGAAGAGGGACAAAGCGACTACATTAATGGCAACTTCATCCGGGTGAGGGTTGGGGTCACGGAAGGAGGTGGACTGGGAGTGGCCGGGGGGTGGGCAGCAGAATCTCAGTAGTGAATTCGGCCTTCACCAGGGCGTGGATGGAAGCCTGGCCTACATTGCCACTCAAGGACCCTTGCCTCACACCCTGCTAGACTTCTGGAGACTGGTCTGGGAGTTTGGGGTCAAGGTCAGCACTTGGGGGCAGGGCACAATGGTGGGGTCAACATCTAAGTAACCCCTCGGCATTTCCCTGGCCCCCTCACCCAAATCACCTTCCTCTCCCCTGACCCACCTTGTCTAGGTGATCCTGATGGCCTGCCGGGAGATAGAGAACGGGCGGGTAGGTGTCCTCTGCCCCCAGGTTTCATGTCCTCATGCAGGGAGGAGGGAGGAGGGAGGAGGGATCTTGCTAGCTCCTCCTTGACCCCAGGACTCGAGGGTCCAGCTCTTGGAGTGACCTTACTGTGGCTCTGTGGGAAGCCCCATTGTTGCTCTAAGTTTCTGTTGATCTGTTATTCATCCCCCAGTGTTAGCAACCCCTCTCCTGCTGGGCTTCCCAGCCATTTCACACCTTAGACCATAAGGCCCTATTCTGACTTCTTCCCCTGTAGGCTCTGATCTCTCTTTCCACCTCTCTCCTCCTTATTCACTCCACTCTAACAACTCTGGTCTCTGCTGTTCCCCACATGTTCAGGGATGGCTGTCCCTCAGGGCCTGTGCCTTGGCTATTCCTTCAGCCTAGGACATCCTTCTCCATGGCTTGCTCTATCACCTCCTTCAGGTTTTTGCTCAAATGTTAAGTCCTCAGTGAGACCTTCCTGGGTGGCTCTTCACACCATTTTAAACTCTCAGAACTTCCACTCTCCCTCCTTTGTCCTACTTTTCCTTTTTTCTTCACAGCTCTTGCAAACTCCTAACACACTGGATAATCTACAAATGTATTATGAACATTGTTTATTCTTAATCTCCCGATTTAGAAGGTAAGATCCGTAAGTCCAGGGATTTTTGTTTTGCCTGTTAACATAAATTAGTTAAATAAATAAATGCATGTCAACAATGAAGGCTGAAGGCACATAGCTTCATGTGGTTTCTACATTCTTGCCTGCTCCATGGATGGGGTGGGGGTTCCCTGGGGTGACTAGCTGATGGTGGAGACTGTATGATCTGTACTGATGTCTCTTTCTCATTCCTGATTTTGGTCATTTGTGTTCTCTCTCTCTGTCTTTCTGTTTCATCTCTCTATCTTGCTATCTCTTTTTTCATGCTCCTACCTCTTTTTTGTAAACAATGTATTAGAACACAGCCACACTCATTTATTTACGTATTGTCTATGCCTGCTTTTATGCTACATTGGCAGAGTTGAGTAGTTGCAAGGTGAATAAATTATATGGCCTGTAAATTCTAAAGTATTTATCTGACCCTTTATAAAAGTGTCAGCCAATCTTTGGACTAGAGATTTTTTATTATTTTTTCAAAGAAACTGCTTTGGTTGTATTCATTTGTATTCATTTTCTCTATTGATTTTTTCATTTTCTACCTTTTTTTTTTTTTTTTTTTTTTTTTTTTGAGACAGTCTTGCTCTGTTGCCCAGGCGGGAGTGCAGTGGTGCAGTCTTAGCTCACTGCAACCTCTGCCTCCCAAGTTCAAGCAGTTCTCCTGCCCCAGCCTCCTGAGTAGCTAGGAATACAGGCACATGCTACCACGCCCAACTAATTCATTTTCTACTTGAATTTCAAGTGTACTTGAAAACAACATGTATTCTGCTTTGGTTGGCTGGAGTGTCCCATAAATACCAATTAGGTCAATTGACAGACTTTTTTGAAAGACACTTTTGTATCTTTACTGTGTATTTTATATCTTTACTGATTTATTTTCTCTAAATATATCGATTGCTTAGAGAAGAGTGTTGAAATTACCGATCCTCTTGTTCAATAAATATCGATTAGGTCAAGTTTGTCAACAGCACTATTCAAGTCTTATTTCTGACAATTTTTTTGGTCTGCTTGTCCTATTATTTGCTGAAAGAGGAATGTTGAAATCTACTTTAATATTCTTTCAGTTTTACTTTCCATGTTTTGAAACTTTATGATTGAGTACATATACATTTAGGATTATGTCTTCCTAATGATTGGATCCCTTTTCTAATATGTAATGACTGTCTTTATTTCTGTTAATATTTTTTTCTGAAGTATACTTTGATATTAATATAGCCATTTACATTTCTTTCTTTTCTTTTCTTTTCTTTTTCTTTTTTTTCTGAGATGTAGTTTCCCGCTTGTTGCCCAGGCTAGAGTGCAATGGCGTGATCTTGGCTCACTGCAACCTCTGCCTCCCAGGTTCAAGTGATTCTCCTGCCTCACCCTCCCAAGTAGCTGGGATTGCAGGTGCCTGCCACCACGCCCAGCTAATTTTTGTATTTTTAGTAGAGACGGGGTTTTACCATGTTGGCCAGGCTGGTCTCAAACACCTGACCTCAGATGATCCACCTGCCTCAGCCTCCCAAAGTCCTGAGATTACAGGCAGGAGCCACCGCCCCCTGCCTTAAATTTCTTTAGAGTTTGCATACGTCTTTTCCCATTCTTTTACTTTATATCTATGTTCATCTTTAATTTTTAGTGTGTTTCTTGTAGGTGGTGAATCGTAGGGACTTTTTTTTTTTTTTTTTTTTTTTTAAAGAGAGAGGGGAATGGAGTGGTGTAGCGCAATCATAGTTCACTGTAACCTCAAACTCCTGGGCTCAAGTGATCGTCCTAGCTCAGCCTCCCTAAGGAGTTGGGACTGCAGGCATACATCACCATGCTTGATTAATTGTTTTTTATTTCTTGTAGAGATTAAGTCTTACTGTATAATCCAGGCTGGTCTTGAACTCCTGGCCTTAAGCTGTCCTTCCACCTCAGCTTCCCAGAGTGCTAAGATTACAGGCATGAGCCACTGCATCTAGCCAGGACTTACTTTTAAATCTAATTTGACAGTGTCTGCCTTTAATTGGAATATTTAGCCTTTAATGTAATTATCAATAATGTTGGGTTTAGACCTACCTTTCTTGCTATTTGTTTTCTATTTGCTCTGTTTGTTCTTTTATTCTGTCTTTCAGAGTGAGAATTTTTTATTAATCTATTGCATAGTAATTATTCCCTTATTAGCTATACATCTTTATTTTAAATATTTAGTGGTGGCTTTAGGGTTTACAATATATATCTTTAACTTATAGTCTATAGTCAAATAATATTATACATTTCATGTAAAATGTCAGAACTTTACTGTAGTATATTTCAATTACCCCTTTCCATACTTTGTGCTATTGTTACTATGTATTTTAGTTCTCTATATAAAATATACACCAAAGTACACTGCTATTATAGTTGTTTTAGAATATCCTTTTTAAACATCTGTATTGATTGATATACAATTCAGTCATTTAAAGTGTACAATTCCATCATTTTTCTATATTCCTGAGTTATGCAACTATTACCACAGTAAGTTTTCGAACACTTTCATCATTCCATAAAAAAATCCAGGCCAGGCATGGTGGCTCACGCCTGTAATCCCAGCACTTTGGGAGGCTGAGGCTGGTGGATCACGAGGTCAGGAGATCAAGACCATCTTGGCCAATACAGTGAAACCCCTGTCTCTACTAAAAATGCAAAGATTAGCTGGGTGTGGTGGCACGTGCCCGTAATCCCAGCGACTCAGGAGGCTGAGGCAGGAGAATAGCTTGAACCAGGGAGTTGGAGGTCACAGTGAGCCAAGATCGCCCTACTGCACTGCAGCCTGGCGACAGAGCAAGACTCTTGTCTCTCAAAAAAAAATAAATAAATAAAATAAATAAATAAATAAATAAATAAATAAACAAATAAGAAAAAAGAAAAAGAAATCCTATATCCATTAGCAGTCACTCCCCATTTCCCACCAACCGTTACAGCCCTAGACAATCCCTAATCTATTTTTGTCTTTACAGATTGGCTTACTTTGGATATTTCATATAAATGCAATCATATAACATGTAGCCTTTTTTTTGCCTAGCATGTTTTTTTTGTTTTTGTTTTTGTTTTGTTTTGCTGAAGACTATTCCATTGAATGGATCTGTCACATTTTACTTATCAGTTGATAGAATTTGGGTTCTTTCTACTTTTTGGCTATTATGAACAGCGCTGCTATCAACACTGATATACAGGTCTCTGTGTAGATGTGTGTTTTCATGTCTTTTGCATATTGCTGGCAATTGCTGGGCCATATGGAAACTCTACTTTTAACATTTTGAGGAACTGCCAAACTGTTTTCCACAGTGGCAGCATCATTTTACATTTCTTCGGCAATGTTTGAGGGTCCCCATTTCTTCTCCCCGATGCTTGTTACTGTCTTTCTGTTTTTATAGCCATCCTAGGGGATGTGAAATGGTATGCCATTGTGTCTTTCTTTAAATGATGCAGTAAAATATACATAACATAAAATTTGCCGTTTTATAGATGCTCAGTGAGCAATGTTAAAAATAATTTTGCCATTTAAACAATTTCAAGTGTACACATAAAATTTGCCATTTTATAGGTGCTCAGTGAGCAATGTTAAAAATAATTTGGCCATTTAAACAATTTCAAGTGTACAATTCAATTGAATTAGGTACCTTTCCTACTGTAACCATTCCTACTGTCTATTTTCAGAACATGTTCATCATCCCAAACAGAAATTCTGTACTCATTAAACAATAACTCCCCATTCCCCCATTTCCAGGCAGCCTCTATTGTCCTTTCTGTCCCTATGAATTTGCCCATTCTGGGTACCTTGTGCAAGTGGAATCAAGAATACACTTATACAATACTTGTCCTTTTTTCAAGGTTCATCCATGTTGCAGTGTGTATCAGAATTTCACAATTTTCAAGGCCAAATAATATTTCATTGTATATATATATATCACATTTTGTTTATCCATTCACCTGTTGGACATCTGGGTTGTTTGTACCTTATGGCTATTGTAAATAATGCTGCTACAAACATTGGTATACGGGCTGGGCACGGTGGCTTACGCCTGTAATCCCAGCACTTTGGGAGACCGAGGCGGGTGGATAACGAGGTCAGGAGATGGAGACCAGCCTGGCTAACATGGTGAAACCTCATCTCTACTAAACATACAAAAACTTAGCCGGGCGTGGTGGTGGGCACCTGTAGTCCCAGCTACTCGGGAGGCTGAGGCAGGAGAATGGCGTGAACCCATGAGGTGGAGCTTGCAGTGAGCCGAGATCACGCCACTGCACTCCAGCCTGGGAGACAGAGTGAGACTCCATCTCAAAAAAAAAAAAAAAAAAAATTGGTGTACAAGTATCTGTTTGAATCCCTGTTTTCAGTTCCTTGGGTATACACCAAGAGTGGAATTGCTGGATCATATGATAACTCTATGTTTAACATTTTGTTTTCCACAGTGGCTGTACCATTTCACGTTCCCATCAACGGAGAGAGAGAGAGGGAGGGACATGTGTAGTTTAATGACAGGGATACGGTCTACATTGTTAGGCTATCTTCTCTTTGGGAACATCATAGAGTATACTTACACAAACATAGAGGGTATATACATTTTTATTTATATGTATTTTTTCATATGGAAAACCAAATGTCCCAGCACCATTACTGAGTATCAGTCATTTCCCCAACTAAATATGCAATGTCAATATCAAGTGCCATGTGTCAGGTTTCTACATATACTCCATTATAATCTATGGCACCACCATCGTACATGTGATCTGTTGTTAACCAAAACATCGTGTGGCATATGACAATGACATATATGTCACCCTAATGGTGGTTTTGGTCTTCATGTGCTTATTTGTCCATTTGTATATCTTCTCTGGACAAATGTCTATTCAGGTCATTTATTCATTTTAAAATTGGGTTTTTTGAGGTTGTCTTTTATTATTGAGTTGTAAGAGTTGTAAGAGTTATTCTGGGTATAAGTCCCTTATCAGTACATGATTTAAAATGTCTTTCCCATTCTGTGGGTTGTCATTTCACTTTCTTGATGGTGTGTTTTGAAGCACAAACATTTTGTGAAATTTTAATTCCAATCTATTGTGTTGCTGTGCTTTTGGTGTATCTAAGAAGCCGTCGTCTAATCAGAGGCCATAAAGACTTACTCCTGTTTTTCCTTCTAAGTGTGTTGTAGTTTTCTTGCTTACATTTAGGTCTCAGATTTACTTTGGGTGAACTTTTCTACGTGATGTGAGATAGGGGTCCACATTCCCTCTTTTGCATGTGACTATCCAGTTGTTCCAGAACCATTTGTTGAAAAGACTATATGCTTTGCCCATTGAATGGTCTTGGCCCCTGTGTTGAAAATTAATTGGCCATAAATATAAGGGTTTATTTCTGAACTCTCAATTTTATTAAGTTGATTGATGTGTTTATCTTTGTGCCAGTATAACATAGTTTTGATGATTATACCTTTGTAGAAGTTCTGAAATCAGGAAGTATGAGTCTTCCAAATTTGTTCTTTTTTCAAGATTGTTTTGGCTATTTTGGGCAGGTCCCTTGCTGTGCAGAAGAGTTAAACATAGCAAGCATAACTGTTTATGCTTAGAAAGGCCTTCCTGTAGACTCTTGGGCGGCCTCTAGAAACCTAGCTTTCTGGTAACTGTGCTCACTCTGCCTAAACTGTCAACACAAACAAAATGCTTTATGCAGAACGCCTGTTCTTCTGCTGGTGGTCTGACATTTTGGTACAGCCTCGGCAGAGTGTGCCTGCATGCTGTGCAGACGGCGCCCCAGTAAAAATCCTGAGCACTGAGTTTCTAATGAACTTCATTATAAAAGACCGTTGGGTTTTGTCAAATTTTGTTCTTCACATCTATTCAGATGATCATTTGTTTTGTATTCTACCAATATGGTGTATGACATTGACTTTCATACATTGAACCAATCTTACATTCCTGGGATTAACCCCACTTAGTCATGGTGTTTAACACTTTGCCAGTATTTCTTTGAGAATTTTTGTTTCTATGTTTGTGAGATATTGGTTGGTAGTTTTTTTTTTCTTGCGATGTCTTTGGTTTTGGTGGCAGGGTAATACTTGCCTCACACAATATGTTGGGAAATGGTTCCTCTCAGTTTTTTGCAAGAGTTTGTGAAGGGTTGGTATTAATTCCTCTTTGATAAAATTCACTAGGTTATTTTTTTAAAGATGTTTAAAATGAGAGAAATGTCTTTTACATTTAGCCACTTACTTTTCTCCCTACTCTGCTACTTTGTGTGGATCTGTATTTCCATTTGTATCGTGTTCCTTTTGTATGCAGAGCTTACTTATTCTATTTATTTAAGAGTTAGGGTCTCACTCTGTCACACAGGCTGGAATGCAGTGTACAGTCACTACTCACTGCAGCCTCAAACTCCTGGGCTTAAGCCATCTACCCACCTCAGCCTGCCAAGTAGTTGGGAGTACAGGTGTGCCACCACACTCAGCTAATTAAAAAATTTTTTTTTTTAGATACAGGCTAGTTATGTTGCCAACACACCTAGCTAATTTTTTTTTTTTTTTTTTTTTTTTTTTTTTTAAGATATAGGCTATGTTGCTCAGGCTGGTGTTGAAGTGGCTGTAAGCAATCCTCCTGCCTTAGCCTCTCTAATAGCTGGGATTACAGGCAGCAGCCACGGTCTGTAAGCATCTGAAGAGCTTACTCTAACATTTCTCAGAGTACAAATTTGTTTGTGATTAATTCCCTCAGCTTTTGTCTGAAAAGGTTTTTTAGCATTTTTAGGATATTATACCATTGACGTGCAGTTTCTGACAAAATGTTGCTATAATTCTTAACTTTGTTCCTCAGTATGTGATGTGCCTTTTTGGGCGAAATGCTTTTATGATTTTCTCTTCTGGGGCCGGGTGCAGTGGCTCATGCCTGTAATCCCAGCACTTTGGGAGGCCAAGGCGGGTGGATCACTTGACGTCAGGAGCTGAGACCAGCCTCATCAACCTGATGAAATCCCGTCTCTACTAAAAATACAAAAAAAAAGTTGGGTGTGGTGGTGTGTGTCTGTAATCCCAGCAACTCGGGGGCCTGAGGCAGGAGAATCGCTCGAACCCAGGAGATGGAGGTTGCAGTGAGCCGAGATTGCGCCACTGCACTCCAAGCCTGGGTGACAGAGCAACTGTCTCAAAAAAAAAAAAAAATCTTCTTTTTCAGTAATTTGATCATGATCTGCCTTGGTGTGACTTTCTTTAGGTTTATTCTCCCTCTGATTCATTGACTTTCTTGAATTTGTGGATTCATAGTTTCATCGAATTTGGGAAAATTTTCACCTATTTCTTCACATAAATTTCTGTTATCCTCCCTTTCTCCTTTCCTTCTGGACTCCACGTGCACATACACTACACTGTCTGGTATATTTCTACAGAGAACTGATTCTCTTCATTTTTTTCATTTCATTTTGAATTATTTATATGGCTATGTTTTTATGTCTATTGATCTTTTCTTCTAGTGTCTACTCTGCTATTAGTGGATTTTTCATTTCATACATCTTATTCTTGTTTATAAATTCCATTCAGGTATTTTTTCTATCTTTCATTCCACTCTGCAGCATGTTCATGTTTTCCTTTTCATCTTTGAGTATATTTGTACTTCTTTTTTTTTTTTTTTTTTTTTTTTTGAGACACTCTGCCCAGCTGGAGTGCAGTGATCTCAGCTCACTGCAAGCTTTTCCATTTCCTGCCTCAGCCTCCCGAGTTGACTACAGGCACCCACAACCGCGCCCGGCTAATTTTTTGTATTTCTAGTAGAGACGGAGTTTCACCGTGGTCTTCTCCTACTTGTGAGCCTCCCAAAGTGCTGGGATTACAGGCGTGAGCCACCGCGCCCGGCTGTACTAGCTCTTTTAAGATTTTTCGCTTCTTTCCTGAACTGTCATTTCTGGGCCCTTTCCTACTGACTGATTTTTCTCCTGGTTATGGGTCACAATTTCCTGCTTCTTTGTATATCCAGTACAATTTTATTGGATGCTTGATATTTTGAATTTTGCACAGTTAAGTGTTGGATTGTTTTCTTTAGAGTGTTTTGCCTTTTCAGGAACTTTTGGATGGCTGATCAAGTAGCCTCTGTTCTAGAATTAATTTAGCCATACTTCTCATGTGTGGTCATTCTAGGTTCCCTACTAAATGCCCCTTATAGTTGATAATGCCTCTACACTCTAGCTAGAGGGAATGTGAATTCTTTCTCATAGTGAGCTCAAGGAAATGTTCATTGTACAGATCCCTACTATTCTTTCATGGGAAGTTATTCTTGCCTGGCCTCATGGGGTTTCATGCTGTATATATTCAGATTATTCAACCAAAGAATCAAGGAGGGGACTTCTATGCAAGTTTTTCTTTTGTTTTTATTTGCATAGCTCTGTTCCTTGCAGGACTCGGCCCTGCAAATTCTAGCTGCCTTGGCCTCCTTGAGCTATGGTCTCTGGCTCAACTCTGTGGGATCGTTAGACTCATGTCTTACAGCCTGGTGACACTTCCATGCAATAAGCCTAGAGTGGTCTGTTCAGTGACCACAGTACTGCAACGCCTGCCAACCAGTGTCTGAAAATAGCGGCTCATGTATTTTGTCCAGTTTCTAGCTGCTTACAGTGGGAGGGTATCCTGGACTGTATTTCCCCTGCATGGTCAGCAGCGCACCTCCATTGGGTCTGCATGTGTTTAATCTGACGGCTCTGTTGGCTGGCCTCTGTTATAGGTTATAAGTATAGCTGCCTGTGCTTACACCACGAGCACTTGGGGTATCTTGTGGCAGGATTGAGCTGGCTCTAAAGCGGACTCCCTCTTCTCACTCCCTGCCTTTTCTCCCTTTCCTTCTGCAGAAAAGGTGTGAGCGGTACTGGGCCCAGGAGCAGGAGCCGCTGCAGACTGGGCTTTTCTGCATCACTCTGGTGAGCTGTGGGAGGTTTCAAGGAAGATTCCCAGGGTGGAAAGGCTTTGGGTTGGGCCTAAAAGGATGAATGATTTAACCCACAGTCCACTCACACTGCAGGAAACCCTCTGGTGTTAGCCTGCAAATAGTTAGAACTTAATATAGGGATAGCCTTTGCTTTTTTATTTTGGCTACAATCACAGTTATCTCTGTCATGTAAATGTGCCTGGTTAGGTTCTTGAAAGTCTTACTTCTCTTACCATTTCAAAAGAACTTGGGGGAACTCTCAAGTCATACATACCGTTAGTACTTAATAAATACAATAGCAGTTTCAGTTTAGAACAAAATCATCTCTTTTCACTGCAAAAGGGCTTGTGTTTTTATAATAGTTCCTCTTTTTCTCCTGTGTCAAATGTTTCCTTAATGAAAGCTTTGGGGAAGTTTGGGCTATATGATTTTTTTTTTTAAACGGAGTCTTGCTCTGTCATCCAGGCTGGATTGCAGTGGCGCGATCTCCACTCACTGCAAGCTCTGCCGCCTCCTGGGTTCACACCATTCTCCTGCCTCAGCCTCCTGAGTAGCTGGGACTACGGGTGCCCGCCATCACGCCTGCCTAATTTTTTTGTATTTTTAGTAGAGATGGGGTTTCACCGTGTTAGCCAGGATGGTCTCGATCTCCTGACCTCGTGATCCGCCCACCTTGGCCTCCCAAAGTGCTGGGATTACAGGCGTGAGCCACCGCCCCCAGCCGGGCTATATGAATTTTTAAAATGTTTTCTGTATTTGATTTTTTAATCAGGAATGCTTTGCTTTCTATAAATGTCTTTTGGTACCTGTGATCTTTGTTCTCCTCCCTCTTACTTGCCCCACCCCCCTTACTCAGATAAAGGAGAAGTGGCTGAATGAGGACATCATGCTGAGGACCCTCAAGGTCACATTCCAGAAGGTACTGTGAAAAGGAAGGAGGAGGCAAAGGGGCTCCTGAAAGGGGAGGGATTTCCTCCCCTGTAAAAATGGGCATCATACTAGTACTCACCTCCTCAGTTATTCTCCGGTAGATATAAATGGAAGATGCCTAGAAGTGGGCCTGGTGTATAGTAGGTACCCAATTAATGCTTTTTTTTTTTTTTTTTTTCCCTAAGTCTTTTGCTCATCTTTTTCTGTGTTTCAGGAGTCCCGTTCTGTGTCCCAGCTACAGTATATGTCCTGGCCAGACCGTGGGGTCCCCAGCAGTCCTGACCACATGCTTGCCATGGTGGAGGAAGCCCGTCGCCTCCAGGGATCTGGCCCTGAACCCCTCTGTGTCCACTGCAGGTTCTGGAAATGGGCTTCAGGAGGGTCTGGTGAGGCAGAGGCGACAGGGCAGGGAGGGGAGTGCAGGGCATGGGGCTAGTCTTATAGTCTGAGTGCCTATTTTGAGAACCTTGCTCACCTCCATGGACTATAATTGTGAGCACTTGTTCAGCATAGACTCAGCTGGGGAATAAGCACACAGCCGCTGCTCAACAAAATGTAAGTGATTAAAAAGGTTTTCCTTGTTCAGATATCTGGAGATTCTGGGAATCAAGAGGCTCTGCAAGGGATCCATTAGGACCCTCACCCCCATCCCCAAATGCCCTGTCTAAAAGGGGTTGTGGTCAGGACCTGACCAGGCACGCTCTGATTCTCTTGTCAGTGCGGGCTGTGGGCGAACAGGTGTCCTGTGCACCGTGGATTATGTGAGGCAGCTGCTCCTGACCCAGGTACGATGCAGGCATCCTGTGTGTGCAGTGTGCTGCCCATGACCTCGTGTCCTGCTCAAGTGCCTTGTCTGTCTGCCCCAGATGATCCCACCTGACTTCAGCCTCTTTGATGTGGTCCTTGAGATGAGGAAGCAGCGGCCTGCGGCCGTGCAGACAGAGGTGAACGCTGGGTCTCCTAATCTTCAGGGACAGTGGCCCGCTGCTGTCATTCCCTGCCTTCCCTTCCTGATGGTCCCTCACCCCAACAGGAGCAGTACAGGTTCCTGTACCACACGGTGGCCCAGATGTTCTGCTCCACGCTCCAGAATGCCAGCCCCCACTACCAGAACATCAAAGAGGTACAGAGGCCCCTTTCCCACTCTCCTGTCTGCCATCAGCACCCTCAGAGACCAGGACCCCAAGCAGGGTCCAGCCCCCGGGACTCCCGGAAGCAGGCACTGACTATGACATCCACCTGTGCCCTCCTCCGGGCATCCTTATCAGGCTCTCCCTTCTTAAGCTTTCTCCCAGAGCCCCGTGAGAGACCTGGCCAGCTTCCTCCCTCAGGAGCCTCTCCTCTTGTTTTTCCTCAGAATTGTGCCCCACTCTACGACGATGCCCTCTTCCTCCGGACTCCCCGGGCACTTCTCGCCATACCCCGCCCACCAGGAGGCGTCCTCAGGTACCCGGCTCCATTCCCACATTCTTCCCTGCCCAATTTCTCAGGCTAACCCCTTCCTCATCCTTGGAACACCAGTCCGTTCCTTGTTCACTTCGCCAAGTGCTCTCTGGCCCCTTCTTTAAATTGAGCCCTGGGAACCCACTCCAAGATGATTCATTTATCACAGTGGTCCCCTTGCCTCTGCCTCTAAGGCTTGCCCTGCCTTCTGAGTTAGACCTTTCCTGGATCCTCCAATCAAACCTTAATTCAGGTAGCTCACGCCTGTAATCCCAGCACTCCGGGAGGCCGAGGAGGGTGGATCACTTGAGGGCAGTTGGAGACCAGCCTGGTGTAACATGGTGAAACCCCTGTCTCTACTAAAAATACAAAAATTAGCCAGGCGTGCTGGCGGGAGCCTATAGTCCCAGCTACTTCGCAGGCTGAGGCAGGAGAGTCCCAGAAGGTGGAGGTTGCAGTAAACGGAGATTGCACCACGGCAGTCCAGCCTGGGCGACGGAGCTAGATCCTGTCTCAAAAAGCAACAAAAAACAATTCAGCAAATAATTCTAGATGCCGCCCTCTTGTCAGGCTGCACGTTGAGTGCTGCGGGCATGGGACTGAGCCGCCTTGCAGCGGAGACTTAAGGCTCTTGTCCTTGCGGCCATCCTTCCCTGTCCTCTATGCCACTTCCGCACTCCGTATTCAGTAGACACTGACACAGAAATGACCACCCCTCAAACCAGCACTGCTCCAATTACCTTTCAGGCCGACCCCGTTCCTCCTTCATCCACCTAACGTGCAGGGCGCTAGGGACACAGAAGCGAGGCCTCCCACCCAGGGAGCCCTGCCTCCCGTCTCCCGCCTCGACGGGAAGGAAGCCCGTGGTTTGCGCACTGAGCAGCCTCCCCACTCCCGCCCTGCCCAGCGCCGCCGTTTCACTTCCTCCCGGCCCTCCCTGCCTGCAGGAGCATCTCGGTGCCCGGGTCCCGGGGCCACGCCATGGCTGACACCTACGCGGTGGTGCAGAAGCGCGGGGCTCCAGCGGGCGCCGGGCCGGGACCGGAGACCGGGACGGGGGCGCGCAGCGCGGAGGAGGTGCCGCTCTACAGCCAGGTGACGCCGCGCGCCCAGCGGCCCGGGGCGCACGCGGAAGACGTGCGGGGCACGGTGCCTGGCCGCGGTGAGTCGAGGCTTGCTCCTTCTCAGGGCATCACCTTGCTGTGGTCCGCGGGACCCCGGCGGCCGTGATATCCCCCAGCCCCCATACTAACCTGGCCACGCCCCGACGCTGACGTCGCGGCGTCCCTGGCCACGCCCCGGAAGCGCCCCCTGGCGGTCGCGGTCCGGGTCCCGGGGCAGGTTCCGGGCGACACTAGCGGGCTTGTCTCGGCCGCGCCCAAAGGCTCGAGGCTGCGTTCGGGGTGTGCCGCTTCTCCCGCCAGGCGCCCTCGGCCCTCCTCTTCGGGCCTCGGAGGAAGCATCCCCGCCAGGGGTGGGGTCTTGGTACTCCCTGGGGCTTCCGGAGCTGACTCGTGTTGGGGGTCTCCTGCCCTCAGTTCCTGCTGACCCAAGTCCTGCCGCATCTGGCGCCTACGAGGACGTGGCGGGTGGAGCTCAGACCGGTGGGCTAGGTAAGTCAAGGAGAGCCTGGGCTGCCGGGACTTTGCTGCTTTGAGTGAACCCCGGGAGTCTGGGGTTGAGGGATGGGGCATGGAGCTCAGTCCTGTGGATGTGGCTGCAGTGAATCAGAAGGACCTGGAGGCAGGGGGATGGCCGTCTTCGTGTTTGCCAGCCTCCGCACACCTCAGCTTCGTCATGAGACCCACGGCACCCTTCCTCTCCCAGGTTTCAACCTGCGCATTGGGAGGCCGAAGGGGCCCCGGGACCCCCCTGCTGAGTGGACCCGGGTGTGAGTCTGCGCCAGCTCCTGCCTGTTGCCTCGTGTGAGCTCGGACTGCTGTGTGCAGAATGGAAACAGTGCGCCTGAATCAAAATAAATGTTTCTCAGGGTGGGAAATGCGGGGGCTTTGCCCGTGACTGTAGAATTCAAAGCTTGAGGCTGGAGGAGGTAGGTTTGGTATAATGGCTGGTGAGGCTGCACGGAGCAGATTCAAGAAAGAAGATCGGGAAGGGGCATGGCCCCCGAGTTATGAAGGGGAGAATGGACAGATGAGCTTCCAGAGACTTCTCACCACATAACACACTAGTCCATCCTCAGCACCTGAGCCTGCCTCACTTGAACACTCAGGGGACCACACAGAGAAATGGATGGACCCCTCGCCATCCAGGCAGACCGATAAAAAGACTTCCAGATAGGCAGACAGACGGGTGGACCACCAACCTGGACAGACAGCCACACCTTCAGAGATACAGTCCACAGGTGGACAAAGGGACCCCCAGCCAGAGAGACCACCAAACAGAGCCCCCAAAAGACAGACACCTCTGCCAGCTGGACAGCCGGGTGGACCCCTAAGTTAGACAGATGTAAACAGATCTCCAGCTGAACAGATACACAGACTTCTCAGACCCTACCCCCATCCCCCAGGTGGGCTGGCTGGCTGAAAAGACCTTCTGGCCAGACAGACTCCTAACCAACCAGATGGACTGCCAGACAGACAGACATCAGCCCCATGGAATCCTGACATCCCAGCCAGCCAGCCAGACTCTCATCTTGATGGGTGAACCCCAGTTGGTTGGTCAGACGTGATCCTCCAGATTGACAGAGAAGTCCCCCAAATGAGTACATATCTCCAGCTATTCAGACAGATGGACCCCCAGCAAATCAGGCCCTATCTAGACCCCAGCCAAACAGACCCCCCAACCAAACTGACCCCTTGCTGTTCACACAGCCTCCCGAGTAGCTGGGACTACAGTCTAATTTTTTTTTTATTTTTTAGAGATGTGTTTGCCATGTTGCCCAGATTAGTCTCGAACTCCTGAGCTAAAGCAATCCTCCTGCCTTAGCCTCCCAAAGTGCTGAGATTATAGGTGTGAGCCACCAGGCTCAGCCCTCTAAGATTTGAAACACTTTAAATGGCCCTAGCAGGTTTTATCCTGCTAGGATAAAACATTAAGCAGCTGTTAAAAAAAATAAAAAATAAAAAAAAAAGGAAACCGCCTCCTGTGCACTGGTGTGGACAAATCTCCAAGTCACTGCAAAATGGAAAAATATAAGATGCCCTCTCCTGGAACCTCAAGGGTCCCGCCCCTCTCACCTTCAGGTCTCTGGACCTCTGACTGACACTGTGCCTGCCCAGGTCCCTGTCTGTACCGCCACAGTACCCTGGGTCCCATGTCCACCCCTGTCCTGCCCTTCTCTGGGTGAGGGCTGGCCTTCCCCTGCCTCTGCCTGGCTGCATCCTTGGTCGATCTCAAGTGCCTTGGCATGAACTCCACTCTCCTGCAGCCTTTAATCAGGGTATGATGGGGGATGTGTTCATACCCCCCCCCACCCCACCCCTTGGCCGGGTGATGCTGAGATGTGGATTTTTAACAGTTCCCAGACTTTTCCAGGAGGCTTGGGTTGGGTGGCCACAGTGGGAGCTGGTGTGATATACCTTCGCTGGCCGCCTTTCCCTCCTGTTCTCTGTGCCCCTACTTCCCACTCTAGAACTGCCCTGTTTCTCTGTTTTCATGAAAGAGCTGGCCCTGTGCTGCTTCCCACTCTCCCAATGCCCCTGCCTCTCCTGTGAGCCTGCTGCTGGTGAGGTTGGTGCTGACCTCTGTGTTGCTGGATAATGAGTCATTTATCTCTGGAGGAGAGGAAAGGCAGGTCCTCCACAGCCCTGATAAAATCTCCAAGTCTTGCAGTTTCAGGTCCTTCTCCTGGGATGCAATCCTACTGCCTGCCCAGGTGGCACGGTCCACATCCCCTCTTCTTGGGAATAGGGGCATGGGAAAGTGACAGAAGATACTGTTCTGGCTGCTGTGTTCACTGTGAGTAATAAATTGTCCATTTCCCCGATTCAGAGGTCTGTGTTTGTTTGTTTGTTTGTTTGTTTTTCTCCCAAGATGAAGTCTTGCTCTGTCGCCCAGGCTGGAGTGCAGTGGCGTCATCTTGGCTCACTGCAACCTGTCTCCGCCTCCCGGGTTCAAGCAATTCTCCTGCCTCAGCCTCTGGGCTGAGTAGCTGAGATTAAACGCATGCACCACTATGCCCAGCCAATTTTTGTATTTTTAGTAGAGATGGGGTTTCACCATGTTGTCCAGGATGGTCTCGAACTCCTGACCTCGTGATCTACCCGCCTCTGCCTCATGAGGTGCTGGGATTACTGGCGTGAGTCACTGCGGCCGGCCTTGGTCTGGTGTTTTGTACACATGTGCATGTGATGTGGAGCTGTGCAGGCCATCTTGTCAGCGTGCGAGGAGGGTTCAGTCTCTGAGCCTTCTTGGTTTCTGACTTCAGACCCAGTAGCCTCCCTCCTGGCCCAGCATGGCAAGCACAGTTTCCACTTAGACATTTGCCCTGGTTATTCTCTCTGCCTTGGATAGTTTTCTCCCAGATTCTGCCTCTAATATATTTGAACATTTACCTCTTAATATTGTTTTCTATCTGTCTCTCCTGACAAGAATGTAAGCTGCATGAGGGCAGGAGTTTGTGTTTGGTTTCCAGCTACTGTCCCAGCTCCTAGAACAGCGCTGACACATAGGAAGCATGTAGGCTGATTTATCTCACACCATTTATTCCAGGCTTCCTCACTTGTAGTAAAATATGATACCTTGTCTCAAATGTTCTCTTCCCCTTTCCAGACCCAGGTCTTTGCTCATGTAGATCACTGCTTCAGGCTGACATAAAAACCGTTCTCTTGTTAGGAAAGCTCAGCAATGGGATCGGCAATCCTCCACCCGTCTCCTGCTCTCCTACAAGTCTTTCCTGGAGGTAGTGGGTTGAATGGTGGCCCCCAAAAAGATAGGTCCAAGTTCTAACTTCTAGAACCTGTGAATGCAACCTTATTTGGAAAAAGGGTCTTCGCAAATGTAATTAAAACACCTGGAGATGAGATCATCCTGGATTTAGGATGGGCCCTAAACCCAATGACTGATATCTTTATAAGAGAAAGGAGAGGGAGATGCAGAGATGGAGAGAAGAAGGTCATTGGAGATGGAGGCAGAGATGGGGGTGAAGTGTCTGCAAACCAAGGAGTGCCAAAGATTGCCAGCAAACCGCTGGGGGCCAGGAGAGAGGCCTGGCCGATTCTTCCTCACAGACAGTGGAGGGAACCACCCTGCTGACACCTCAGTTTGGGACCTCAGAATTGTAAGAGAATGAACATCTGCTGTTTTGAGCCACACGGTTTATAGTCATTTATTATGGCGGCCACAGGAAAGTCACACACTGGGTATCCAAGAATGCAAGGCCTGGCCGCTCCTGAACTGGGCATCTCAGGGCTGTGTTTGCAATAGGACACCGCAGTAGGTGATGTTTCCCTCTGGATATGCCCTGAGCTCAGGGCTCCTCTTCCGCAGTGCAGCCCACTGGGTGCACCCATCTGTCTGGGCTCTCACAAACCCCCGAGGGGCACCATATTTGTGTTGCTTTGTTTCTGACCCAGTAGGGGCAGTGAAGGCTCAGCTGTCAGTGTCCAGGTAGGATCGGATCTGATGACGCCTCCTTTTCACAGGAGTTAGTTACTCCTCCCTCCTTTCCGCTTTCAACATCCCCTGCCTTGACTTTGCTCCTTTGCATGGCATTCGTTTGTCTTAGACCATGACGTCCTGAGAGAAAACTAGGCCCTGTTTGTGGCTAGGTTTGTTTTCAACCCCAGGGGCAGAGAGCTGCTTTACATAATTGATGAAAACTTTGTTTCTGTTTTCTAACTCTCGATTCAGTGCTCTTTTCACATACTCCCAAGCTTACATGTCCCTGCTACCTTCAGAAACAAAACATGATAGTAAAAGTTGCTGCTGGATATTGGGCAGCTGATATCTGACCTCATGCAGCAGAAGGGGAGGGTGAGGAATTGCCACTTGACATAGGGATCCCCTGAGCTTCCCTGATATTAACATGATGCGGGGGGCGGGGGGCTTGATAAAAAACAAAGCGCAGTCGGGAGCTCAGGGCTGCTGCTTAGAGTCTAATGGCTTTCTCAGCCCCTGGTAACCTTACACTTCAGGCCCTGCTCCCGCCTCCTCTCCTGCCTCCCACCCACAGCCAGTGCTCCACCAAACTTCACTGCCTTCCTGGAGTGCTCCTCCCTACTCTCTCCTCCGGCCCAGTCTCCTTCATCCCAGGAGACCCAGCTCACATCTCACCTGCCCTGGGGATGTGGGGCCTTCTCCCTCCCTCTCCAGAACTTCTCTTCCCCAACACTGCTCTGCAGAGCACTTGGTGTCCACCTCATCACACCCCTGCCCTGCGCCGGCAGGATCCGGGGCTACAGGCAGGTTCTGTGGGTCAGGGATGGGTCTTGCTCCTCTTCATCACCTACGTGTTTGGAGCTTCCCCTGCACAGAGCAGTGCTCCGCAAATGATTGTGGATTTTAACTCGGTCAGGGTGATTGCTCAGTTGTGTACCAGAGAAATGGTCTTGTTGGAAAGAGCCTGCGGAATGCCAATTGCAGCCTCAGTGAAGATGATAGAAGACGTCACTAAGCAACGATGGCTTATAACTCTTTGTTCAATAATAGCTAAGTTTGGCCCAAACAAGGTCAGTATCGGAATAACACTATGCAGTAAGTGAAAATTGTTTTATTTATTTTATGGCATGTTTATTTTAGAATATACAAAATGGTCGAGGAGTCATGAATCCTTAAGAAAATATGAAAAAGACAAGTGTTTATAAAGCCATACCAGCATCCAATCAACGTCAGAAGCTTTAAGAGCTGAGAAGTGTCCAAACATCAAGTGTACTTGAGAAGCGATTTCCACTGGATTCCATTGCTCTCAAGTCGGCCCAGACCCTGCAGCCTTACTTTTTTTTTTTTTTTTTTGACGGAGAGGCTGTCGACTGGAGTGCAGTCTCCAAGAGGTCCCGGGTTGTCTCAGCCTGTCTGTCTAATTTTTTTTTGTATTTTTAGTGTTTCACTGTTTCGATCTCCTGGGACTCGGCCTCCCAAAGTGCTGGGAGGCTTTGATGAGGATGACTTCTCCAAGAGGTCTGTCTGCCTGTCTGTCTGTTTGGGGACAGATGATTGATGAGGTCAGCAAGCTGAACGTTGTGACCTCTCCAGCCCGAAACCTTTTTCAGGTACCAGAAATGGGAATTTTTATATTATCTCATTTAACATGCCTTGGAGAGCAGGACCCCGGGGTTGTTTTTTGTTTTGTTTTTGTTGTTGTTGTTGTTGTTTTGAGATGTAGTCTCGCTCTGTCGCCCAGGCTGGAGTGCAGTGGCTCAGTCTCGGCTCACTGCAAGCTCCACCTCCCGGGTTCACGCCATTCCCCCGCCTCAGCCTCCTGAGGACCCCAGGTTTTTAAGTCTCTGGGTTCTCTCATAGGTTTAGCACTGAGTTGTTGATCAATAAACATTTTTTGAATTTAATAAGAAAAGAAAACTCTTGGTGGGAAAGAGTTCTAAAGTTGAACTTTCTCCACCCTGACCTTGAAACCGGTCAAAGAGCCCCACCAGAGTTTGGGATCAGTAGCTCTGCTGCTACCAGCCAATGTTTCAAATTTGCATTGTCATGTGTACAGCGGATGCCTTTAAGTAAAGCAGTCAGCATCCAGAATATCAACAATTACTTGGAATATTTTGGTGAGATAGCCGACTTCCCTAGAAATGAACTTGATGTATACACACCATCCCCAGTGTTGACACTGGGAAAATGGGAGAATCTCATGTTCTCCCTGAACCTGGGACAAATGTATTTGGTCCCTTCTTCACTGAGGCTGAACAAAGCCCATTCCAACCCTGCAATACAGAAATGTGGCCCAAGGTGCTGAGTGAGTGGGAGGAAGGAGTCACTGCATAGGCTGCTGGCAACTGTTCATTCAGAGTCCTTAGTTCGTTTGTTTTTGCATAGACACACCTGACCCCATAGGCATACTCACTTCATCAGCTCCTGTGTCCCACGTGCCAGCAACAGAATAATGTGCCTGAGAAGTGTTCTCTGAGTGACTGAACTTTCCTGCTGTTCTGGCAGTCTAATGATGGGTCAAGAGAGCCTAAGAGGTATTTGAATTGAGGAGGATTTTGATTTCACTAGAATAATCAGACTTCAAGACATTCACCATTAACACCAACCATGTGCAGCTCTCACTGTGAGTGTCTCTCTTCCTATACAAGTTTATTGTTAAATTATATTTGTCTTGTTTTTTTTTTTTTTTTCCTGGAAAGGCAAGCGAGATGTCTAGGGGATTTTATGTCTGATAAATGCTTCTAGTTGAAGATGTATTACCAAGACATTTAGACTCCCCAGGACTGAGTGGGGTGATGAGTGTATTTCTAGAATGGCTTCACCATTTGCTGGAAGACAGAATATGCTTCATGGCCATCTCCTACCAATTTTTGGCTCCTTACTTCTCCCCAATGCCCCACCCCTACTCTTGCCAACATCAGCTATTTTTATGTTTTCCCCAAGTCTGAAGCTTCTCGATATATGCAGTTTTGCAGAGACCCACAATACTGTTTTCTTCTAGATAGCTGAGTTCTGTGGTTCTAAGATGAATAGCTAGTTCTAGCTTTAATGTGGAATTGAGAACATGGTGTTTTGGGTAGGTGAGAGACAGAAAATCATGATATGTTAGAACTGGAAGCACCGTGTTTCCTAAATGAGGGAAAGGGGAGAGGAGGCAGGTATTAGTGGTGAGGAAATCAGTCAGGAGACAGTTACCAGTGGATGCGAAGAAGGATAAGGGCACCAGAAATGGAGGTGCGACTACAAAGTGGTAAAAGAACGTTGACCACCTGCTCAGGGCCAACGACCTGAAGGCAAGCAGGTCAAAACAGGGAGCTCCTGGCAGGTGAAATTTATGACAAGATAGAGTGCTTGTTGCAGTGTCTATTCTTTTTTTTTTTAGAGACAGGGTCTCATTCTGTCACTCAGTCTGGAGTGCAGTGGTTGGATCATGGCTCACTGCAGCCTTGGCCACCTGGGCTCAAGCAGTCCTCACACCTCAGCCTCCCCGGTTGATGTGACTGCAGGCACGTGCCACCATGCCTAGCCTAGTGTCTGTTCTTCAGGTTAGCAAGAGCAGGGTGGGTCTAGGGCTCTGAGCAGGACTGGCTGATTAAATGTCTTATTCACACTGCGGAAGCTTTTCCCCCGCATGAGAGCAAGGGATAAGCCCACATCCTGTGTGGCCTCTGGATGCCCTTTGAAACTGTATCTGAGTTCCAGCTCAGGGAGCTAGAGCCACTGGGAGGGCAGAGCAGGCACGGGAGGGTCAGAGTTGCCAGCCTTGCTTTGGTTCCACAGGTTTAAGGGACAGAATTTGCTTCAGTGGCTTTGTCCCCACCGGGTCTCATTCCCACATTCACACCCACAGGGTGACACTCGGAATGCGTGGAAGGAGGAGCCAGGGTGTTGGGACAGGGCAGGCTGGGGGCAAGGCCAGTTTTCTACCCCAAGGACCTGCAAGGGGGTGGCACGCATTCAGCCCCTGCCTGTGTCTCTGGTCTGGAAGGAATTGTTGGCATTAAAGGATGTGCCAAGGGCTAGGCACACTCAGGGAGCAGGGAGCAAGTGGGAGGCATAGGAGAGGATGCTGCACAGGGTGCTGGGGGCATGCGCAGCCGCTCACCTGACCTGCTGGACAGGCCTTGGCTCAGGCACTGGCCTGCGACCAGTACAGGCGGATCAGATTGGTCTCCCAGTCAGGAGTTAGGAAGTTGAGGACCAGGAGTTACTGGATTACCTAGAATACTCAGACTTAAAAAGCAAGCTGAGAAACTTGCTGTGTGTGCTTAGATGTGGACATGTAAAGGCCTTGATGGAAAAAAAAAAAAAGAGCAGAATGTCAAGTATACGTTGCAGGAGATGCGTAGACCCAGACCTGGGGTTGTACTGTGCGTGAGGTGCCATGAGACACCCTGTTCTGGAGGAACCCGAATAGCCACACCCAGATTCCTGACTCAGGGAAGCTGTGAGATAAGAAGTATTGTTGTTCAAGCTTCTAAGTTTGGGGATAATTTGTTTTACACAGTAGATATGAAATGTAAAGCATGTCACCTGAAGGGACATGGCCTATTTGAAAGAAAATCCATCCTTTCGATCAGGAGCCCGCCCAGGGTTTGCTTTCAGCCTCCGGGGCCTGGTGACTCTCGTCCAAGATGCTCCCTCTCACCCAGCTTTAATTCCAGCGCCAGCCCGAGCCCTGCCGGGGCCAGAGCAGGTCTTCCTGCTACCAGAAAGTTCCTGAGCACGACTCAGCTGTCCTCTCACTGGAGAAGTCGCCCCCAGCTGGCAGTCAACAGAGTGGATTTACAACTGTGCCCACGCCCTCTTGGCAGTCACCAAAACATGAACTTGGTTGTCACTGTTTGGTCCTCAGAAGCGCCGTCAGTTTGGAGTACATGGGAAACGTCCAACTTCTGGAGCTCAGCAGCTGGTAGTTGCGCCTCATGAAGCCAGGCCCTGGAGCTTAGCCAGCCGCCCTCTAGGACATGCTGTGTCATCTCCCTATAACATCGTCATAAGTCACAGAGAAAAGACAGACAAGGGCAGGTCTGTTCCCTAGGGAGTCAGTCCTCAGAAAGTATTTGTTGACTAAATAAAGATTTTCCCTTACATGACTGATAGTACGCTATATTTATAGTCCTATGTCTCACTTCTCTATTTAGCACTGTCCTTGAGTGTCTCTGGGCCAGTGAGCCATCTTTGTAGGGCTGCATCACACACCAGCTTATGGCGGCCGCTCGTGGCCATGCCATCCTCAGCCTTGTCTGCACTCTGCCCTGCCCAGCATGGCCTGTGGCACATATTTGCTTTGTAAAACTTCTTTACTGCACCTATATTTGGAGGGCATTTTCTCTATTAATAATAATGGTGAGATGTACATACACTTTTCTTATTTTTTTCTTTCTCTTTTTTTTTTTTTTTTTTTTTTTTTGAGTCTGTTGACAGGCTGGAGTGCAGTGGCGTAATCTCAGCTCACTACAACCTTTGCCTCCCGGGTTCAAGCGATTCTCCTGCCTCAGCGTCCCGAGTAGCTGGGACTACAGGTGCGCACTACCTTGCCCAGCTAATTTTTGTATATTTAATAGAGACAGGGTTTCACCATGTTGGCCAGGATGGTCTTGATCTCTTCACCTCATGATCCACCCGCCTCGGCTTCCCAAAGTGCTTGGGATTACAGGCACAAGTCACTGCGCCTGGCCTTACGGTTTTCATTTGCGTGTGTATCTATTTGCTTATGATTGATGCCCAAAAGTGGATTCCTTGGGTTAAAAGGCAGTGAGAAAGAGAACAGCAGCCCCTGACGTGCAGGAGCTGGGTCCTATAATCTGCTAAATATAAACTATGTCATGGAACATAACGTGTCAGGTAAGTCCACCCCGACCACGAGGGATCGAGGCAGGACTAAGCCCCTCCAGACTCACCTCTGAGCACAAATGCACCATCCCTGCCACAGAAGCCCCGATGCCCCGTGCTGGCTGCCTGAGCACTGCGGCTGCCTTGCTGGGCAGCTGTCGCCTGGCGTCCTTCCTCCTGCTTGTAAAGAAAGACTGCCGACCCTGGAGCTAGCCCCACGTCCCGACAGCATCCGTCCAAGCAGAGCCCGGGTTCCTCAAACCCCCTTGCAGGTCACCCAAGCTCTAATCCTATCTTCGTGTCTTTCTAACAACCTTACTGAGTGGAACGCATGAGGCTCCCCAGGGCATGCGTTCTTCCTTGCTGTAATGAGAAACAAGCCCAGTCTATTAGCCCACAGTGTGTTCTGGTGGTCTCTGATTGAGGGGTAGGGGAAAGCATGATTAAGACATGTTAAGCCAAATTCTTTTTCCAAGAGGTTGCACCAATTTACATTCCCACCTGCAGCTGAATCTGCATCGTCTTCCTTCCAGAATTGTTGAGAAGATCAAATTAAATGAAATGATGTGGTTTGACCAAACAAAGGCCTTTCTCCATGGGGAAGTTACTCTTCCTCAACAGAGAGCACCTTTCCAGGATCTTACACCTGGAGGGGAGTTAGCCCTAAAGACCAAGGTTGGTGTTCAAATGAGATGGCAAATTTCACATCTCAAACGCCATCGCTCCAAATTCACTCATTCAATGAATATCAGTGTCTATGATGTGCCTTGGGGATAGATCAGTGAATAAATCAGTGAAAGCTCTGCCCTTTTTAACTAAGATTTATAGCAAGAAAGACGGATGATAAATCTAAAATATGCATAAATAATGTTGACATAGCACTTCATCAAAAAAAAAAAAAAAAAAGAACGATAGCAATTAAAATGGCAGAGATGGAGCAATGGAATAAAGTCCAGGTCTGAAAAAAGCCCATGTATATTGGGGATTATGGGATGTTTTAAATGGGTGGGAAAAGGGAATAGATTGGTGTTTAGAGAACTGATTACAAAGGTGGAAAAAAATAATTTGGCAGCTCTGTTTTTCACCATTAACAAACATAAATTTCACAAGAATTTTTTCTTTTTTCTTTTTGAGATGGAGTCTTGCTCTGTTGCCCAGGCTGAAGTACAGTGTGGCATGATCTTGGCTCACTGCAACCTCTGCCTCCTAGGTTCAAGCGATTCTTCTGCCTCAGCCTCCCAAGTAGCTGGGACTACAGGCGTGTGCCACCACACCTAGCTAATTTTTGTATTTTTGGTAAGGACAGGGTTTCACCATATCGGCCAGGCTGGTCTTGAACTCCTGACCTCATGATCCGCCTGCCTTGGCCTCCTAAAGTGCTGGGATTATAGGCGTGAGCCACCACACCTGGACAGATTTCACAAGGATTTTTAAAAAGCTAAACATTTAGGGCCGGGCGCATTGTCTCATTCTTGTTGCCCAGGCTGGAGTGCAATGGCACGATCTGCAACCTCCACCTCCCGAGTTCAAGCGATTCTCCTGCCTCAGCCTCCCAAGTAGCTGGGACTACAGGTGCCTGCCACCACACCCAGCTAATTTTTTGTTGTTATTGTATTTTTAGCAAAGATGGGGTTTCACCATGTTGGCCATGACAGTCTCAATCTCTTGACCTGTGATCTGCCCCCCTCAGCCTCCCAGAGTGCTCAATTACAGGTGTGAACCATTGCGCCCAGCCAGGAAGAATTTTTTAAAGGTTAAAATATATGTGTGTGTGTGTATATATATATGTCAACTAAAATTGGCTTACAATTCTAACTCTCTTTAATAATTACAGAACACTTAACTAGGGTCCCTAGATGAATTATCAGGCATTGTCAAGACTATTTGCCTTGAAAAGGGTCCAATATATTGCTCCCTTTGGGAAATGCTAGTGCGCACCACAGATGGTGCAGGAACCCACTGGCAGAGTGGCCACTCTCTCTCCCACCCCCTGTCATTGACATGACAAACAGCGTCCCCACTTTTTACACTAGACTAGACCATGAAGAAACTAAGCTATGCTTCATTTTGTGCAAATCCATTGCAACCAGATTTATAAGCCATCGTGTGCGAAGTAATGATTTGTTTTTACCAAACTGTACGATAACATTTTTGGTTCCACATCTAAGAGCCAGGAACAGCCAGAAAGTGTTGGTTAGCTGATCCAGCTGTCAGGCACAGTCCCCTGCTCCGGTTCTGACAAGTACTGATGGCCACACCTGGGACCTGAGGCAGCAAAGACCTTTCTCGGTGGCCACTCAGCCGGACGTCACACAGGCCTGCAGTGCTGCTCGTGGCCATTCAGTTACAGCTGCAAGGCCTGGAGGCCACACTTCAAAAATGGCAACAGGCAATTCTCATTCTTCTCCTCTGCCTCTTCCCACTATTTCTCTGTTTTCAATTCCTCTTTCTTGTTTTGCACACAGAGTTCCCTGAGATGTGCTTAACTCAGCTGGCTTAGCCATAGTCCAGCACCGGGCACTCAGCTGTGCCCTGTTCTCAAAGCAGCCCCATCACAGGCTGCTGGGCTTCCTAGAACCAGCATCCTTATGCAGCTGTCACTTACCTAATACAGGTGCCACTAACCATGTGTGGCTATTTCAATTCATTTATTAAAAGCAAATGAAAATTTAAAAAATTCGGTCCCTCCATTGCACTAGTCACATTTCAAGTGCTCAGTAAGCACACGTGGCTTGTGGCAGCTATGCTGGATCCAGGTCCAGAACATTCCACTGTGGCCGGAAGTGCTCCTGGACAGTGCTGCTGCTATCCCCAGCACTGAGGACAGTGGTTGCAAGTTATCCTCCCCTACAGCTTTGTTGATTGGCATGTCTGCAGAGCACAGTGACAGTGACTGTTCCCCAGACCTTACCATCGGGGCTATTACCAAACTTGTCAGTCCTTGCTTATACTTACAAGAAATTTTTTTTTTTGGCATGAATTTGCAAGTGTTAATTATCAGTGAGGCTGAGCATGTCTCATATTCTTGTGGCCAAGTGTATTCTTTTTTTCTGAGGTAACATTCATATCCTTCGTCATTTTTCCACTTTTTTTTTTTAATCTCATTCTTTGAAAAGTTTCTTTGATAAGGCCCTGTGCATATTGAGAACGAAGGTCACCATTTTTTCTATGAGCTAAGAGGCCTCAAGCTTAGTGGGGTGGGCAGTTAAGAAGTGTGAACATTTATGTGCTTTGACCCACTTGCAATAATTTATTCTCCAAAAATAACTAAAAGTTCAATAGAAGGCAAGAGCTGTGTGTCCAGTGGTATTCATTTAAAAAAAAAAAAAAAAGGAAACAGGCTGGGTGGGGTGGCTCATGCCTTTGGCAGGCTGAGGCAGGAGGATGGCTTGAGCCCAGCAGTTTGAGACTAGGCTGGGAAGCATGGTGAGACCTCGTCTCTATAAAAACTTTAAAAACTTTTTTTTTTTTTTTAGACGGAGCCTCGTTCTGTCACCCAGGTGGAGTGCAGTGGCGCGATCTTGGCTCACTGCAAGCTCTACGTCCTGGGTTCACACCATTGTCCTGCCTCAGCCTCCCGAGTAGCTGGGACTACAGGTGCCTGCCACCACGTCCGGCTAATTTTTTGTATTTTTAGTAGAGACAGAGTTTCACCATGTTAGCCAGGATGGTCTCCATCTCCTGACCTCGTGATCCGCCTGCCTCGGCCTCCCAAAGTGCTGGGATTACAGGCGTGAGCCACCGCACCCAGCCAAAAGATTTTAAAACTTTTAAAGAACAGGGAACAACCAACCTCTACAGTTGAAAATTATTTTGGGATAATATGCACCATGGAAAATGCTTCCGATACAATATTGAGTGAAATAAGCCAAATGCAAACTCGCTACATGAGAATAACAGCCACAGAGAAATATGCAAATTTCCTCATGCAAACAGCCTCTTCCTGGAAAAGAATATGGAAAAACAGAAGCAGCGAGATGTGTAACAGGTGGAGTTGCAGGAGACCCTTCTACCAATAAACTTAATTAATCAGGAGATAAAGTGCCCAGAGGTGGAGAGGGATGGAAGCAAGTGGGCAGAGGTGCACGTGGGCCCCGAGAGAAGGTATTCACTGGGCATTGCCTCACGTACTGGAAAGGAACCCTCCACCCCATCCGGGTTCCCCAGCATCAGTCACAGGGCACAACTTTGTGATGTTTGTCATGGCTGTCTCTGATTTGTTTCTATTTTTCTTAACATTTTTCTTTGAATTGACTTTACATCTGATCCTTGTTTTTACTTTTCACATCATAAATACCAGTACAATTAATAAAATAAAAAAAACTTTTCGTCAGAGTACTCTGTAATTATTACATCACCCCCAGAAGTGCCAGGGTCTGGGAGACGCAAGAGAATAAAGGAACTACATGTTGGCTTGACACTTTTGGTCTGTTGAATGAGCTCAGTTTAGATGGCGCTCAAGCCAACAGAGGAGCTTCCTGGACACAGCCTGTTTGTGGCTTTGCCCTGAGGCCCCTTCCAGGTCGGCAAGGCTGCAAATGTCTGGAGCCACACTGAGCAGATGCTGGGCCTCCGGCTCGGCAGGGCTCTCAGCCATGGACACTGGGTGGAGAGCCTGGTGTTAGAGGCCACTGACTACTGATGATGATTTAGCAAAATACAAGAAATGGTTTCTTTTCGGAAAGTCTCTTACCCAAAATTAAGTAGTGGGTAAGATAAATATTCTTAGGAATGAAGCTCCTGGGTAAAAGCACCAGTTCTGGGAGAACTCTGACAAGCAAATGGCACAGATGTGGGTGACAACCATGGCCCCCAAGCCTGGTTGCAGCTCCCCAGCATCCAGAGTACACCTATTTTCTAGCTGGAAAAACTGAAGAAATCGTTACTACTGGAAGTGGGGGTACGAGTCTCCAGCTTCCATTTCCACGTTCCCACATTATCTGCCTGGCTGTTCTCCAGAGACTGGGTGGACATGGAGAAACAGGAGCACAGCATTCAAAAGGGATTCGCTCGAATCCAAGGTTATCTGTGGACGTGACTTACCTTTTCCTTGGGTTAGCACACACTGTTTCATTGCCAGAAATATTAAAAATAGGATCTGGGAAAGAGGGGCCTGGTTTGCCAGTTTGCACGGCAGCAACAGTGAGCACCAGCTCGTGACTTTCTGCTCCCAGCAGCTGCTGTGGTTGGTTCCGTGACAATTCGGAGGGAGACTGTGTGCTCACGCCGTGGGCACCTCACACACAGATGTGTCTCAGGCAGGCAAGCTGCCTGTTGTTCCTGAGTTCCATGTTGGTCTCAGACCGTATCTTCATGCCTGCCGTCGCTCCCCATCTGAGCTCTAGGTCAAACGTCTGGTGTGTTGTCTAGGCCCCCGATTCTCTCCCGAACGTGTGGATGCAACACTGGACATTTGACCTGGGGATCCGAAGTCCTGCATGCGTCTCACTGGGCTAACTCAAGGAATCGGCAGGCTGCGTTCCTTCTGGGGGCTCTAGGGGAGAATCTGTATCCTGTGTCTTCCAGCTTCCAGTGGCTGCAGCAGTCCTTGGCCTGTGGCCCCTACGTCCATCTTCAAAGCTAGCTGCATAGCATCTTTAACTCCCTCTCTGACCTTGCTTCCATCATCATCTCTCCTCTGACTGACCTTCTTCCTCTCTCTTCCACGTTTGAGGACCCTTGTGATTCCACTGGGCCAACCTGAGTCATCAAGTCTGCCCTTCTTATCTGGGGTCAGCTAGTTGGCAACCTTAATCTTACCTGCAACCTTGATTTCCCCTTCATTATATAAACCACTAGTCACAGATTCCAGCAATTGTGACAGGGACATCTCTGAGGGGCCATTATTTTGCCCACCACAGATGTTAATATTACACGAAAAAAAGGGATGGAGTTGTCTGTTAAACAGTTTCATTTTCAAAGGGACATACAGCTGTTGATACATGAAGGTACCTTCCAAAAGAGGAATCTCATATTCAGAGTTCTCCAAAGTGATGTCACCACAGAACCTCCTTCCACAGAGTTGCTCCCAGGCCCAACTGTTGGGAGGAACATACTTTGGGAAAGACTGTGACAAAGCCAGAGTGCCCCAGGTTTTCAACAAGGCACTTACAAGGTTCTCTCACGATAGCTTCTGTGTGTGACAAGGAGAAACGCGCTGGATGACCTTATTAAAAAAGTGGACTTTCAACTATTGGAGAGCCAATAAACAGAACGATGGCAATCTGGGAGCAGAGTCTACAGTGGGTGCCACGGGGCTTCCTCCTTGTCCAAGGGATGAATGACGACTGTCTCATTCACTTAAGTATTTGCAGTTAGTGCCAACAGTAGGCCATCAATAATCTGGGTAACTAGGATCGTGACAAGCTTGGGAGACCATGACAGTGCTCCGGGCCCGCAGCACCACTGAGCATAGTGTAACTCGCCCACCTCTAAAGCCTTTGCCCTTAGATGGTGTCCTACCACGCGGCTCTTTTGGGAAGAGTTTGACACGCGCTTGGCTCATGTGGGGTGGTTAGTTGGGTGGATTTCTCCCCCCTCTGAAGGCTCAAGCCCTGCAGAGGAGCCTAAATCTTTCATGCTTTTACAGCTTTGTACTTAGGAGGAAAAAATGCTAGATGAGCTAACGTGGCACTTTAGAATCACTTCAGTTGTAACTGGGATATTTCTCCAAGCCCAAAATGTGAGTATTCCATTTCCCAGTCCCAGAAGCCCCAGTAGTGGACTGCATACTTTCTGCCCAAATGACAAGCTCCCATCGACTGAGCGGCATCATCATTTAACCTGTGATTAAAAGCAGATTCTTTGCCAGGCATTCCAGGGCACTGAAAGACTGTGATGAGCAATGCACACTTCCTACCTGGAGTGCAGTGCAGTCTCTGGGGTCACTGGTGACCCAGGCCCTCACAGGGTCCTCCCACCCATTGGGCAGCAACCGTGCCAGCCTCAGCTGGGAATCGAGGGTGTGCCTATCAGGGCTGCCCACTCTTCTTGCAGCTGAGAGGAGTCAAGTGACTTAGTTCTGGTCTCCCAGGAAAGTGGTTTCTTCCACACAAGACAGGCTCACAAGGCGGCTTGTGCTCCTCCTCCTTCCTGGCGGAGCGCAGCCATCTGTGGCCTGAAAGGGCCAGTCTCAAAGACCAGATGGCTTCCAGCTGCTTCCTGCTTCAGCTGCTTCCTGCCAAGCAGGAAGAGGGAAACACACAAGGTGCTGGTGGCCTTGGGCAGCTGAACACACCCAGGGATGTCTTCCAGCTTCCTTGTTCAGGGAGGCTGAGTGGCTGGGGGAGCGGCACAGACCTGCAGGGGTTTACGGGCTGCGGCCAGCACGCCCTGGCTGGGGTCTCCCTTCAGACCCACCCCCACCCTGGCCATCTGCCTGAAACCCAGGAGGTTGGCTGGGGAGCCGGTGAGAAGCTACTCCGGGGTCGGGGACAGGGGGTCATTTGCACTCTGTCCTCAGGGTCCCCGTGCAGTCCCTGCCCTTCCGGCCCGGGGAGGGAGTGTGCTGCAGCCTCAGGCGCTGACCGGCAGCCTGTCACCCGCGCCAACGCCCCTTAACGCCCTCCTCCTCATCCCCATTTTCCGGTGCCCACCAGTCTCCTCGTGCTGAGGGACGACTCAGTGTGGCTCCCCAGAGCTGCTCTGCGGACTGCACCTGTGGAGGAGCCCATACTTTCTGAACAGCCGCTTGGATCTACTGAATACTCAAGCACTGCTGTGTTTTCATAGCGATGGCCCAGCTACATCATAGGACACATGTCCTGTGTCATAGGACAGCGGTGACAGCAGCAGCGGCCTTGGGGCGGGGCTGGGCGGAGCCAGAGGGACGAGCAGCCCCGCGGGGCCCGGGCCCCTCCCCGCAGCCCCTGAGCCTCGTGCGGCGCCGCTGTCCCGGGGCGGCCTGCCGGTTCGCTGCCGGCGCTGTGTCCGTTTCTACACGGCTCCTCTCCCAGCCCCTTACGTGGCTTATTTCGTGTCCATTCTAGGGACGTTCTAACGTTTCCGTTCGCCGGCGGTCTGGACCGCGCATCGGCCCTGGGCGAGCCTCCCCGAGCGCCGCGTGGCCCTCGCGGTCCCCCAACCCTGACCCCGCTCCCCCCGAGCGCCGCGTGCGCCCTCGCCGTCCCCCCACCCGGACCCCGTTCGCCCCGAGCGCCGCGTGCGTCCTCGCCGTCCCCCCACCCAGACCCCCACCCGGACCCCGCTCCCCGCAAGCGCCGCGTGCGCCCTCGCCGTCCCCCCACCCGGACCCCGCTCCCCCCAAGCGCCGCGTGCGCCCTCGCCGTCCCCCCACCCGGACCCCGCTCCCCCCGAGCGCCGCGTGCGCCCTCGCCGTCCCCCCACCCAGACCCCCACCCGGACCCCGCTCCCCCCAAGCGCCGCGTGCGCCCTCACGGTCTCCCCACCCGGACCCCCACCCGGACCCCGCTCTCCCCGAGCGCCGCGTGCGCCCTCGCCGTCCCGCCACCCAGACTCCGCTCCCCCCGAGCGCCGCGTGCGCCCTCACCGTCCCCCTACCCGGACCCCCACCCGGACCCCGCTCCCCACGAGCGCCGCGTGCGCCCTCGCCGTCCCCCCACCCGGATCCCGCTCCCGCGCCGCCTCCCTCGCGCTGTGTTGACGCTTCTCTGTGTGGAGAGTGCCTCGCCCGTTCTTCAGATTTGGGAACTGGGCTCTCGGCACCTGGAGCGCCAGCTCAGGATCGGGCCGGCACTGGACAGACGCCCGGACGGAAAGCCCGAGCCCTACTTGACACTCTCCGGGCTCCTGGCGCGGCCGCACAGAAACGCCAGCGTCCCGGACTGAGCGCGGGGAGGGGCAGGCTTCGAGCAGCGCCGTCCACGGGGAAGAAGGCACAACCCACATTTTTAGATTTTCCAGTTTCCACGTTGAAAAAGCAAGAAGACATGAGATTGATTTGTGACTCAGAGTATCAAAAATATTATCATGTAACCGATTAATAAATATGAACAATTATTTATTAGATATTTTACTTGTTAGCACTACATTTTCAAAATCCGGTGAGAATGTTATACTCACAGCACATCTCAGCGCTGCAGCTCACGCAGGGGCGCCTCCCGCGCCAGGCTTTCTGGGCTCCCTCCTGGCTGCGTGTTGCTGGGCACGTTACTTAATATGGCAAAGTCTCCATTTTTCTCATCTAGAAAATGGAGATCAAAGTACAGGTGCCAATTTCATAGGACTGCAGTGAAGATCAAAAGACAGCTCAGCCAAGGATATAAGACCCATGCATGGTCTGTGGAAGCCTCATGGTCTTTAAGGTAATTTGCGTGATTTGGGGATTCTGAAAGATTTTGGAGTCAGGACAGATTGAGATTCTGGCACCACTCTGCCACTCACCGATCACTTATTAGGCTGGTCACCTCCTCTAGCCTGGCCCTTCCATCTGCACAGTCTTTGCCCCTGAGCAGTGAGCAGTGGGTCTCCTTCCCAGCACTTTGGGAGGCCAAGGCAGATGGATCACCTGAAGTCAGGAGTTCGAGACCAGCCTGATCAATATGGTGAAACGCCGGCTCTACTAAAAATACAAAAATTAGCCAGGCATGGTGGCATGTGCATATAGTCCTAGTGACTTGGGAGGCTGAGGCAGGAGAATCGCTTGAACCGGGGAGGCAGAGGTTGCAGTGAGCCGAGATCGTGCCACTGCCCTCAAAACAAAACAAAACAAAACAAAACAGAATCACGTAGAAGGGTTTTAAAACACCCATGTCAGGGGCCCACCAACTAAACAGAATCTCTGGAGTTGGGGCCAGGCCAGTGCCAGCCCACTCTAATGAGTGATGCTAACATGAGCCAGGGCTGAGAAGCATTAGCCATTTTCAGAAAGGCATGGGTATATGTGCATATTTTTACTTAGAAATCACTGGATGATGAGGAAGAAACAGCCAAAAACAAATGTTCTCTCCAAAAAGATACATTTTGTGACTTTTTTTTTTTCTTTTGAGACAGAGTCTCACTCTGTCGCCCAGACTGGAGAGCAGTGGCACCATCTTACTGAAACCTCTGTCTCTGGGGCTCAAGCAATCCTCCCACCTCAGCCTCCAAAGCAGCTGGGACTACAGGCACACACTACCACATCCAGCTAATTTTTTTATTTTTTGTAGAGACAGGGCTTCACCATGTTGCGCAGGCTGGTCTCAAATTCCCAGGCTCAAGCAATTTGCTGGCCTCTTCCTCCCAAAGTGCTGAGATTACAGGCGTGAGCCACTACACCTGGCCTTACCTTGTGGCTTTTCAAAATCAGGTCATGGCCAAAAATCAGTTTTAAAACTAAAGAGTTTGGAGTTTCCTTGGTTACCTGCAATCTCATCTCACTTCTAACTGATGGCAGGAACGGGGCGGGGGGTCTGCCCTGACCCGGGGTCCTCCCATTCAGGACCCTCTCGGATCTGTCTCCTGAAGTCTTGGCCTAGCCTTCTCCTTAAGATTTTGACGACACAATCGTCGGTTTCCCTGCAGCAGTCAGATGTGGCTTCCCTTTTACCGGACAGTCAGGTAGGGTGCTCACCCGGTGTCCCGGCCTCTATGGGCAGTCAGCAGGGAGGGCTTCCAGGTGGCCCAGGGCTTATCACAGCTTCACTCCTCAGACCATCAACAAATGCCTGAGATGACACATTTCATTGGCATTTCTTCCCTCTCAAATCTTCCATAGCACTTTCCAGTTTACAACGCACCTCCTCCGCAGGCTTTCTCCAGCTACACAACTTTAGCTCAAGTCACAGGAATCTGAAGGACACCACAGATGCTGCCAGCAAGGGCATCTGGAAGGCCCAGGGTCCACGATGGCTCAGGAAATTAACTGCGTTCTGATACCCACTAGCCTGCTCACCTGGGCCTTCCAACTCAGGCTTCTCACCTGTGAGCAAGGACAGTGGGAGCAGTTCCTTACAGGACTCTAATGAGAGCTGTTGGGGAGATAAATCCCTAGCAAGGCAGAGTCCTCTCCACAGAACAGAAAAGGAAGAAGGCAGTTTTGTTAATGACTAAGCATATCTAACTTCAGCGTGTTGCAGCTCACCTGTGAAGAGAGCACACACAGAAATCCCAGCAACTTTTTTTTTTTTTTTTTTTTTTTTAGATGGAGTCTCCCTCTGTGGCCCAGGCTGGAGTGCAGTGGTGCGATCTCGGCTCACTGCAAGTTCCGCCTCCCGGGTTCCCCCCATTCTCCTGCCTCAGCCTCTGGAGTAGCTGGGACCACAGCCGCCCACCATCATGCCCGGGTAATTTTTTTTTGTATTTTTAGTAGCGACAGGGTTTCACCATGTTAGCCAGGATGGTCTCAATCTCCTAACCTTTGGGAGGCCCACCTTGGCCTCCCAAAGTGCTGAGATAACAGGCGTGAGCCACCATGCCCAGCCGACCCCCGTATATTTAACCACGATATTCATAAGCTGTCAGGATTTATGGCCCCTTGTCTTCCCATAAGAAGCTCAACAGTGCCCTTTACTGCATGTTTTACAAAGTTCATCCTAAACTCACGCGGGAATCCAGGCGACCTTTTGCTTTAGTCGATTGCCTTTATCCAGGAAATAATAAAACTTCAATTACCATCCCTGCTAGCAGATGGTTCCAGCTGCAACCATCAGGTTCTTAGGTTAAACCCACAGGTATAGGGAGTGTGTGGTGCTGCCTTCTCAGATGCTTATATTTCGAAAAGGGATGCATCCCCGACATTTGCATAACATTTTTGGGTTGTAAAATTAGTAGGTGGCTTATCTTTACCAAGATTTATCTACATATGGAAAGATGAGAAAAGATTCGTAGTCACGAGGTCAAAAATGCTCTAGGAACGTGGGGAAAACGTCTCCCTCTTCACAACAAGGATAATTAATGTGTTAAATGTACCCTTACAGTATTAAATAATGCGTGTGAAGTGCCTGGTCCATGGAAAGAGCTCAGTAACAACAGAAATGCTGAGAAGGCATATGCTGACTTTCCTCCCATTCATGCTCATTAGAGATTTCTTGGGTGGTGATGAGAAGCACAGCTGACGGCTTAGGCAGGAGTTCCCCTGGGTCCTTGGGGGTCTTGGCTGGGACCCTGGCACAGAAACACAAAGCTTTTCTGACTTTTAAAAGTTTTTGCCCTGGTGTGGCAACTGGTGAGTCTCTGACAAGAAAGGAAATGACCCTCGTGGGGAAGCGGGAGATGAACCCACAGTCCCCACAAGGCACGCAACCTGTGGATGCCTGGACACAGACCTTATGGCTGCATCCCTTCCTGCCCACACCTGCATCTGGCACAGAAGCTGAGGCTGGGGGAGCTAAGCCTGTAAGGGATGGCACATCCGGGGCTGGGTCCCTCTGTGTCCTGTCCTTCCAGACATCAGACCCCTGGGGACAGGGGAGGCTGGGAACTGGCTTTGACCGACACCATTTTTCTCCTGTCATTGAATCCTCCCGCAGACTCTGAGAGGTAAAAATCACCTCGGTATGGAGAAGATGAAGGATGACCATTCAAGAAACAGTCACAATCCCAGGACGAGGGAGGAACACACTGTACCCGTGGGCTTCCCTGGAAACGGGCCGGGGGGCCTGGGATAAAGATATTAAAATTCCTACAGACTCTTCTGTGAGGCTGGTGCAAAACCTTGTGCACCAACTTAGTAGAAATTTTGCTGAACTCCTCAGTGTAGTAAATGTCCATTTTGGACATGCAGAGCGGGTTCTGCCTTCAGATGCATAGATGATAATGTTGGGGGTCTATTTTCAAAACAATGTTTTCCTTTTTTGCCTGAATATACTGAATGGTGTCTGTTACTCTGCATGGCTCCCCAGGCCCTCAGGGGATGACTCCTGCACCAGTGCCCTGGCTTCAGCCTCGCTCCCATGAGCAGCCAGGTGGGGTGACTTTCTGGTCAGGTGGTCGAGGGCAGAGGTGCTGCGATCCCGTCATTACCTGGCAGAACCACAGGCCAGGAGGCAGGCCGGTGGCCCAGCACAGGCTTTGTCAGGGTGCAGGGACAGGGATATTGGACATTATTTTTACAGCAGCACAGTTTTCTCATAGGCACAATTTAGACACCACCTTCCCATTTGCTGGATGGAGGAAGGGGACTGACGCTCACGGAACAGAAGGCACCTGCAGGGCCTTAGCAGGCACAGAGAGGGACTGCCTGGAGCCTGGATGGGGCTCATCCCTCTCTCTACCCAGTCCCGGAGCCAGCTCCAGGCTGGGCAATGCTCCCTGGGGTCAGTCTCTGTGGTAACAGGAAAGGGCTTCATAGCTTTCACCTCCTTTCCCACCATCTCCTGGGTTCACAGTGAGAGCTCAGCCCAGACCCCGGCAGGTCTCGATTCTGGGGACGTATCATCCGTGCCATTATTATGGTTTGTCGCTAGGTGGGAGGATAAGAGGGTTGTGCTGAGCACAGGCACAGCTGTCTTTCCTCCAGCTGCATCAGGGAAGGAGGGTACGGGGTCACAGAGGACTTGGGCTGAGCCAGGCCCTCCCCTCTCCTCTTTGCCAGCAAAGGGGCTGGTCATTCTTGTTGAAGCATCAGTTTCCCTGTGCCAAGTACGAAAGAGTGCCCCCACAAGGCTACCATGGGGGTGCTGGTCCCTCGTGTGCCAAGTGCCAGGCCTGTGAACCCACATGCTGGTGATGCTGAGTGAGCATGGGTGCTCTGCCCCTTCCAGACAAGTCCCCAAGTGCCTGGGGCCTGGGAGCAGCACACCCTGCCTGCAGCAGCACCGGGGCTGCCACAGTGGTGAGGCCAAGGCGAGGCCAGGTGGGCAGCCTATGAGGAGAGGGTGCACCTGCCCTGCCTGGGCTGGGGTGTGCTACTATAGAATGAGACCACCACTTCTCCTGCTCTTTCCCAGCTTTTCCCTGTCTCCCCTTTTCCCTAGTTTATAAGACAGGAGAAGGGGGAGAAAGCAAAAAGTTGGAAAGAAACAGAAGTAAGATAAATAGCTAGACGACCTTGGCACCACCACGTGGCCCTGGTGGTTAAAATAATAATGATAATATCAACCCCTGATCAAAACTACTAGTGTTATCTGTAAATTCCAGACATTGTTTGAGAAAGCACTGTAAAACTTTTTGTTCTGTTAGCTGATACATGTAGCCCCTCGTCACGTTTTCCACGCATGCTTGATTTATCATGACCCAAAAAAGGCCACGTATTTCTTCTTCAGGGAGCTCCATTCTTAAGACGCGAGTCTGCCGATGCTCCCGGCTGAATAAAAAACCTCTTCCTTCTTTAATCCGATGTCTGAGGAGTTTTGTCTGCGGCTCGTCCTGCTACACTGTCATCTAAAGGAAGAGATGATGATACTACTTCCACTACCGGAGAAGGTACACACCCCCCTGTGTTATTGTTCCTCTTAACTTGTGGGGGAGAGCATGATATTACTTCCAATATGACAGTGGCTTGACATCCAGTCTGTGATATTGCTCCTAATTTCCAGTAGGTAAAGTACGATGTTCCTGCCAAGAGAGTAGTGGTTGTACAGCCAACCTGTGATATGTCTCCGAATATTCAGGGACACACAGGAGGACATTACCCCAAATCTCCCAAAAAGTGTACACCCATTGTGTGGTATGGTTCCTAATAGCCGGAGGTGCGATAGGAGAAGGATGGTATTCTTCTCCTATCGCAGGCTGTGTACACAAAACCTGTGAAATTGTTCCTAATATCCTGAACAAAGGAGATTGTTAGTAATGGACACACATTGCAGGGGGAGTAATGATTACGATCCACCTCGTAATGGTGAGTAATAGCAATCCCCTCTCTCCCCCTCGCTGTTAGATCCTCATCACAGTGGGGTGAGGCACCCCCCACGATATGGGGAGTAATAGCATCCCCCTCTCTCCCCCTGGCCTTATATAAGGATGCTGGCCTTATATAAGTGCCCCCCAATGCCATCGTAGACTTTAATGTATTCACTTAAAGTTTTTTCCTCATTTAGATCTGCCAATCCCTTAATAGGTCTAATTGCTGCCTGATATTCTGTATTAACATTTTCATGAGCAAGCAGCTGAACGATCACTTTCTTGGCATGAGAATCGGAAATAGCCTTTTGAGCCGCATCCAGCAAAGGAGTGATAGAATCTGGAAAAGGCTCCCTTGGACCCTGTTGAACTGTGTTAAAAGAAGTATAAGCAGAACTAGCGTCGTGAATTTTTCCCCAGGCTCTTAGGCATGTAGTTCTGAGCCGATCAACAGCCTCATCACCCAATTACCATCTGTTGATTTAGAGTAGTCCATGCCCGTCCGACTCCAAGCAATTGATCAGGTGTGATATTAACGGGACATTGGGCTTGAGCATTTCTGCCTGATTTGTTGCTTCATCTGTCCACCAGGTTTTCAATTGGAGAAATTCAGAGGGGGACAGGGTGGATCGGGCTAATGCCTCTCAATCCATACGTATTCAACATCTGTTATAAGCCACACATTGTAACAAGGAATGAACATAAGGAGAATTTGGCCCATATTGTCCAATTGCTTGCTTTAAGTCTTTTAATATTTTAAAAGGAAATGGCTCCCAGCATGCTTGAGCAAGTTCTCTGGGCTCCTCAGCTGGTGAAATAATTACCAGAAACTGCCAAGCATTCAAATCCCCCATTTCTTGTGCCTGGCGAATGGATGCCTGGATTGTCCCTGTGCCATAATTTGTATTTGGACCCGCTCGCAGCAGCACTCCTCTACCATAATTAACAGGTGGGCAAGCCTGGATCATTCCCTCATCCTCATTGGCTGTTGGACAAGCCTGAAGCGTCCCTTCACCATAGTTACTGGCGGGGCCTGCAACAATAGGAGCCGCAAGGCGCGGGTCTCAGGCTCCCCTTTCAAATATTCAAGAGGCTGGCCTGGGGGTGGCCATTCCAGACCTTCCCCTAAAGGCGCAGTAGGTGGCACAGTTTCTTTTATGTCTCTGGAGATTAGTATACATACCTTCGCGTTTCTCGCCCTTTTTTATTTTTTTTTTTTATTTTTTTATTTTTTTTTTTATTTTTTTTTTTTTTGAGACGGAGTCTCGCTCTGCCACCCAGGCTGGAGTGCAGTGGCCGGATCTCAGCTCACTGCAAGCTCCGCCTCCCGGGTTCACGCCATTCTCCTGCCTCAGCCTCCCAAGTAGCTGAGACTACAGGCGCCCGCCACCTCGCCCGGCTAGTTTTTTGTATTTTTTAGTAGAGACAGGGTTTCACCGTTTCAGCCAGGATGGTCTCGATCTCCTGACCTCGTGATCCACCCGTCTCGGCCTCCCAAAGTGCTGGGATTACAGGCTTGAGCCACCGCGCCCGGCCTTACATACCTTCGCGTTTCTCGCCCTTTTTTAAACTAGACTGTCATGGTTCACTTAGCTGATAATTAGACTCCTGATTATTCAACTTTCCTATGTCATCCTGAAAATCCTCCTCCTCCTCCTCAGTGTGGAAGGGCTCCAGGGCTGTTTTAATTGCAGACCACACAGACCAAGCAGAGACGGGAATATCGCGGCCCGCTTGTTGTGCTCGTTTTAAGTCTGATCCCACCTTGTCCCAATCTTCTACATTCATGGTTCCATATTCCGGGAACCAAGGAGAATACTTGTCTACCAGGCGGAACAAAGATGTGAGATTTTGGGTACTGACAATTACCCCTCCGCGGCGCAGTAACTGCTGCACAAGGCTTAAGTAATTAGCGAACTTACTCTCAGCTCGACCCACATTTTCCCGAGGTTTCCCTGGAATTCCCCGAGCGCTCTCCTTACCCTAGAGCTTGAAGTGAAAACCTACTCGGGAGTCCTTTGTCGGTCGTCCTCAGCTTTCCACGCTCTGGTGTTCCTTCACTGTATTATTTGTAGAGATTACGGGGAGCCCTGTGTTGGGCACCAGAGACAGCCTGGGCAACCGAGGGAGACCCCCGTTTCTACCAAAAAAAAAAAAAAAAAAAAAAAAAAAAAAAAAAATTAGCGAGGTGTCGTGTCGCTCGCCTGTAATCTCAGCTACTCCATGAGAAGTCAGACAAAACCTGCCACTAGAGACTGATTTTCCTCTAAAATGCTTTCTCCAAAATATTGTTAAAACAAAAGGGGGAAATTGGAAAGCAAAATATTTTGGGCCCCCCAAATCACTAAGATAAAGGGAAAAATCAATCTGGGAACTGCTTAGGGCAAACCTGCCTCCCATTCTATTCAAAGTCATCCGCTGCTGGCTGAGAAGAATGCATATCTTATTGCCTCCTTTGGAAAGGCTCATCAGAAACTCAGAAGAATGCAACCGTTTCTGTCTCACCTACCTGTGACCTGGAAGCCCCCTCCTGGCTTCGAGTTGACCCACTTTTCCTTCAGGTTGTACCGGATCGAACCAGTGTTCATCTTACATATGTTGATTGATGTCTCCTGTCTCCCTAAAATGCGTAAAACTGTCAGATACAGTCAGTTTCTCTTCCAAGGTTTGGCATGTTAACGTTCTTGTGTTTTGTTCTCAAACTCAACTTTCTTGTTCTCCGTGCCTCCTTGCCCTTAGTTACTGTAAACAACCTTCCCCCCTCGTCAGTTCTAACCAATCACTCACATCTGTTCCCTTGGTTACCTGCTCTGCACCCATTTCTCCCTTCCAAACCACACTTCCCACCGTTGTAACTCACAACCCCCTTCCCCCTTCCTTATTTGGGAAAATACTCACAAATAGCCAACGGGGTCAGTTTAGATCTTGAGGTCTGGCCCCAGCCCATGCCAGAGGTAGGGATTGCATTAGGAATAAAAACCACTGCTTTCCTTTGTTCCGTGTGCTCTTGCGATTGTGACTGATGCGAGCAGCACGCTTCCGCAGAGGTAAATTGCGTTGCTGAGAAAACTTTTCCTTAAGTGCTGGTTTCACTTTGCATCACCGAGCATTTATCTCCAACAAAACCAAGCTGTGCTCTGACCACCTTGGGCAACTGTCATCAGGACATCCTGAGGCTGTGTCATGCACAAGCATCCCCAACCTTGGCAAAATAAACTTTCTAAATACTCTTATCCCCAAATGCTCAGGGAGACTGATTTGAATAATCATAAAACTCCGAGGCTGCACTCCAGCCTGGGCAACAGAGCAAGACTCTGTTTCAGAAATAATAAAATAAAATAAAATAAAATAAAATAAAATAAAAAAAATAAATAAAAATCAAATCTCCGGTCTCCCGCACAGCCGACTCTGCGTGAATTACTCCTTCTCTATTGCTATTCCCCCTTCTTGAGAAACCGGCTCTGTCTAGGTAGCGGGCAAGGTGAACCCACTGAGCAGTTACAGAATTGCCATTATATTGCTTGCAATTTTATATCTATATTATGCACAAATAGCTATAATCTTGTATACAAGGTTAAATGCGAATGTGCTCCTTGCATGGTCAGATCCCAGCGCAGGAAGGACGCACCCCCTACAAACCGCTAGGCCAAAACGGTCATTCTGGCCACATCCAGCCTCACGTGAGATCGCAATCTCCTGTCACTCAGGGCCTGAGGGGGCGGGGCCGGAAGCCCCATACAATCAGGGGCGCTGGGGTGGGGACCCGTCAATCAGGCGCGCCGCCGGAAAGGAGAGGGCGGCTTCCGGGATCTGGCTGGCGGGCGCTTTGTCTCGCCTTCGCCACCGTAGGCTCTTTCTGTGAGTCTCCCTGCTACTTCCTGGCTCTGGGAGGCCCGGTGGCTCTGCAGCAGCCTCGGCCACCCTGTGACCTGCGGGTATTGGGACGTCCCTAGCTGACCCCGGGACACCGGGGAAGCCGAGGAACCGTGAGTGGACTGCGCCTGGCTTCCGGAAGTGGGGAAGAGGGCTGGGTGAAACCTGCTGGAACCAGCCATGGGCTGCTGAACCTGCGGACCGAGTCGCGGCGGCGCAGCCGGGCCTCAGCCACCTTCTGCGCAGGGCCGGGCGGCGCGGGCAGCGGGACCCCTGCTGCCTGTCTGTACCTGCGGGCGCCACTTCCGCCGGCCGGAGCCCTCTCGGGAACCCCGCGCCTCCCCCACCCAGGTAGTGCGGTGACCACGGGAGGGTGATCCGGGGGAGCCCCGACTCGGTGTGCGGGGTTCCAGCGTGGGAGGAGCTGTGGTTCATGGAGCTTCCAGTCCCACCTTTCTCCCCCTAAAATTAACCTGAGGCTTTGTTAAAACGTTAAACGGCGTGTTTGAGCAAACGCGATTCATAAACGGGTACCGCAGTCATGGTTTGTGGTTTGGGGTCCACGGGAGGGGCGTAAATGAGAGGCTTTGATAAGGTGAATGAGGAAGCAAACCATACATATATATACACACACATATACACACATATATATACACATATGTCCACATATATATATATATATATTTTTTTTTTTTTTTTTTTTTTTTTGAGACGGAGTCTCACCCTGTCGCCAGGCTGGAGTGCAATGATGCAGTCTCAGCTCACTGCAACCTCTGACTCCCGGGTTCAAGCGATTCTCCTGCCTCACCCTCCCAAGTAGCTGGGCTTATAGGCGCCACCACCACGTCCAGCTAATTTTTGTATGTTTAGTAGAGACAGGGTTTCTCCATGTTGGCTAGGTTGGTTTCGAACTCCTGACCTTAATTGATCACCCTCCTCGGCCTCCTAAAGCGCCGGGATTACAGGCGTGAGCCACCTTGGCCAAAATATTTTTCTGTTTCCAAACACTTTACAGGAGAGGAAAGCGGAGAATAAATCATCTGACACTCTACTGTAAAAAAAAAATCTTTGTGCCTCTCTTCTTTTCATCTTTCCTAAGTGTACATATTACCAAAATGTCTTTAGGTTGAGGTCCCCCCGTGAAAACTTGACAGGGTGTTGTGTCCTCAGCCACTCTCCTGTCTTTTCCTAGTCCTGGCATTTTAGAACTGTCTGGGGATGACCCAGGATACCCACAGTGGCCATGTGTATTGGAGGGTCTAGTGAGTATCAGCCCCTGCGTCATCTCATCCCCAAGGACAGCCTGAGGTAGGGGGTAGAGTCTCTCAGGGGAGCAGCTGGATGCTCTTGGCCTTAGAGGAATCTCCTGGTATAGTTTCATCTAAAATGGTGACCCCTTAGGGTCATTAAAATTTTAGGACATTAAAATTAATGGACAATACAATGTAATGTCATGAAAGTTAGGTCATTAAAATTATTCCTCCAGCCCGAGTTTTTATTCCTTGAAGACACATTGATGGTTTGCCAATTGGATGCTGATATTGAGAGGAAAAGGCAGAAATGATTTCTGCTCTCTAGCTTGTCTCAGACTTGTGAAGAGAGAAAAACTGTCCCAAAGGACAAGGAAAACCCACCCCAGAGAGGATGTGCAAGCACCTGAATATTAAAATGCACTTAAGGCACATAGGAGGACAAAGAGCAGTGCCAGTGCCTCCTAGGTGGTCATTGAGTACTTTATGGAACAGGATGGGTGTCCTAAGGGATAGAATGGCCTGCCGTGACACTTAGAAAGGTCTGCGTTGGAGTCAGCACTGCCTCTCCCTGAGTTTGTTACCTTGAAAAGGCTTGTCCGCTTATTTGAGTTTCAGGTTTTCACTGACTGTAAGATACATTTTGTCAGTACAGCTTGAAAGATAAAAATACTATTTCCAAAGAGGCAAGGTAAAATGATGTATTTCATTTGCTAAAAATTCGTATTTATTTCTTCCCCAGAGTGAGTGTAGTAAGTTTTAAAGTTCTGTTCTTTTTAAGGGTAATTTCAAATGGAATTGTAGGACTTAGCTTTGTAAATGCTACTGGTGAAATAAAAGTGTGATAGATAAATTGATGATTTATAAAGATTCACCAAAATGTCAGTTCCCCTCTTGTAGCTTGGTGAAGAATTTATGACAGTGGACACATGTGTATCCTCTTATCTGAGTGTCTGAGTGTTGTTTTTTGTTTTTTGGAGATTCTGTCTTACTCTGTAGCCTGGCTGGAGTGCAGTGGCGCCATCTCTGCTTACTGCAACCTCCGCCTCCCGAGTTCAAGTGATTCTCCTGTGTCAGCCTCCCGAGTAACTGGGATTATAGGCACCCACCACCACACCCAGCTAATTTTCATATTTTTAGTAAACACAGGGTTTTAGGCCTGGCACGGTGGTTCATGCCTGTAATCCCAGCCCTTTGGGAGGCCAAGGTGGTTGGATCACGAGGTCAGGAGTTCCAGAGCAGCCTGGCCAACATGGTGAAACCCTGTCTCTACTAAAAATACGAAAAAATTAGCTGAGCGTGGTGGCAGGCACCTGTAATCCCAGCTACTCGGGAGGCTGAGGCAAGAGAATTGCTTGAACCCGGGAGGTGGAGGTTGCAGTGAGCCAAGATCTTGCCACTGCACCCTAGCCCAAGGGACAATGCGAGACTCCGTCTCAAAAACAAATAAACAAACAACAAAAAGACGGGATTTTTGCCATGTTGGGCAGGCTAGTCTCAACCTCCTGACGTCAGGTGATCCCCTGCCTCAGCCTCTCAAGGTTCTGGGATTACAGGCGTGAGCCACGACGCCTGGCCCACTCTATTTTTTTATTCCCTAAATTTTAATATGTTTGAGTTTGTCTGTTCCTTTATCACTTTTTTCTTACATAAAAAAAATTCTGCCTAATCCTTCGTAAAAAAAAAAAATCTTCCTGTGACTTCTGAAAGTATTCTGGTTTTATCTTTTGTATTTGAATATATAATAAGATGATTATTATTCATGGAATAGAGAAGAATGCAATGCATTTTCCCAAGTAGATGCCAGCCTGGTTTCCCTCATATTTTAAAGTGCATGTAATTTCTTTTTCTATTCTATAGTGCCTACTCTATCATTCCTCAACTTTCCATATAGATGCTGGGTCATTAAAACTTTTTTTCCCCTTGGTCTGCTTGCTCATCTCTCTGCTAACACTGTGCTGTCCTGAATATTTTTGTTTGAAAATCTTAGAAGTATGTTAGACAAGCCATCACTCTTTTTTTAGATGACTAAAAATGATTAGACATTGGTCATTTTTACTACATATGAAAGAGTAGCTTTTCTTGCCTAAAACCACCTGATTTGGGAATTTATGTGGTTTCATAGGAATAGCATCTGGAAGTGGTGACATTAATGTCATTTTAAAAAGCATGTGTCCTATTTCCTCTTATTCCTTTCTGCCTTGATATTGTGCAATAGAAATTTGAAAAATGGTTGTATTAGTATTGTTAAATATCAATTATTGGTTTTATTTACTACTCAATTAAATTTAATAAGCCTTTTCTCTCTTGGTGTAATCACATGGAATGGGCTCAACTCCCCAGTTAACAAGTGACAGCACATGTAAAATATTGTCTACCAGGGAAATTCATTGAACACTTAGTGTTCAGACTGTGTTTTTGTGTCTGGTTCCCTAAGCACCACTGCAGTGACACAAAATAATAGACTTTCAGCAGAAGAAGTTTTGGAAAATATACTGCATAAGACATTTAGATGCAGTGAGTCATTCTTATTACTTGGGTTGGTGGAATCCCTTTCAAAATGTAAGTTCCTAATACAAACAAAGATTGAACTTTGCGAGCAGGCATTTTTAAGAATAAGTAGTCTCAGGACTGATAATATTAACTCACTTATGCACATCAGGTAGGACTTTAGTATGACAGATACTAGAAATGTACAAAGTGAAGTTAAAAGGTAACTCCTAGCAGCATATCGTAATCTTACTCCCTGGATTCTCTAATGAGATGGGTGTTTCTACTTTGCTGTTGTCTTTTTGAATAGTTCAATTCTAGCATTAGTACTGCTGTGTGGGAGGGAGTATGTGTGAACAGAGTAAGAGTTGTGACAATCAAGTCATAGAATAAATGCTTGGAAATTTTAGAATCATGTAAACAGCTTATGAATTGAGTATACATTCCCAGTGCTCTCAGTCTCACCCATCCTTCTATCCACATATGTGGAATGTTCCAGGACTCCGTGGCTTTTGAGGATGTGGCTGTAAACTTTACCCAGCAGGAATGGGTTTTGCTAGATTCTTCTCCGAAGAATCTCTACAGAGAAGTGATTCAGGAAACCTACAGGAACCTGGCTTCTGTAGGTAAGAATGACAACACATTTCACTTAATTACAGAAGTATTTCCCTATCATCAGTGCTATTTGTGATTTGGAATGGGGCAAGGGAATGATTTGGTGAATAAATCAGGCATGGGCACTGTGTACAATGAACATGAAATCTAGTAATGTTTCTATAGTTTGAAATAATTCATGATAATTTTGTGCATCTGCATTTTAGGAAAAAACGGAAAGACCAGAATATTGAAGATCACTTCAAAAAACTTGGGAAAGATACAAGATAATTTGCACCGAGAAGAGGAAATAAAGTCCTCTGAAGGAATCTTAGCATGTCATGAATTTAAAAACAAGCAATCAAAGCAAATAAGAGTCACTTGAAATTCATTTCCTGTTAGAAAAATTTCACCCAAAATGTAACGTACATCAGTGTAGCAGTCAGTGTTTGGAAAACAGTTTACTTGAAAATAGTACTACAAAATTGTGTATATGAATGTTACTATTTTGGTCATAGCCATGCAGGTGGTAGCTGTGTTTTCAGTAGTAGCCCATTTACTTTCAAATAATTCAGTCATGGCACAAAAACAAAAACAAAAAAAATGCATTTTCCCTGGTATTGGTAGCAGTGTAAGTCGAAGACCTATGAATGAGTAGAAAGTTATTAAACCAACCAATAATAATGTGCTTGTCATTTTTTTTTTTTACAGAAATCCTATGGTACAGAGACTGCGTGAAAGCAAAGAAGGTAGTCAGTATGGACAAGTTGTCAGCCACATTCCAAATCTTGATCTGAATGAGAACATTTCTACTGGATTAAAACATGTGAATGCAGTATTTGTGGAAAAGTCTTTGTACATCATTCCCTCCTTAATAGGCACATCCTAGCTCACTCAGGATGCAAACCATATGGAGAGAAGCAATATAAATGTGAACAGTGTGGGAAACTCTTCGTTTCTATTCCGGGTGTTAGAAGACACATGATAATGCACAGTGGAAATCCAGCTTATAAATGTACGATATGTGGGAAAGCTTTTCATTTTCTCAATTCAGTTGAAAGACATCAGAGAACTCACACAGGAGAAAAACCCTATAAATGTAAACAATGTGGTAAAGCGTTCACTGTTTCCGGTTCTTGTCTAATACATGGACGAACTCACACTGGAGAGAAACCCTACGAATGTAAGGAATGTGGGAAAACACTCAGATTTTCTTGTTCTTTTAAGATGCATGAAAGGACTCACACTGGAGAAAGATGTACCAAATGTGATAAAGCCTTCAGCTGTTCCACTTCCCTTCATGACCATGGAAGCATTCATACTGGAGGGAGACCCTATGAATGTAAACAATGTGGCAAAGCCTTTAGTCGTTTGAGTTCCCTTTGTAACCATAAAAGTACTTATACTGGAGAGAAACCCAATGAATGTAAACAATGTGACCAAGCCTTCAGTCGCCTCAGTTCCCTTCACCTCCACCAAAGAATTCATACTGGAGAAAAACCCTATGAATGTAAGAGATGCGGTAAAGCCTACACTCGTTCCAGTTACCTTATGCGCCACTAAAGAAGTCATGATATAGAGGTTGGGTGTAGTGACTCAGCCTATAATCCCAGCACTTTGGGAGGCCAAGGTGTGTGTATTACTTGAGCCCAGGAGTTCATAACCAGCCTGGATTAAAACAATGTGAAACAACCTGGGCATCGTGGTGAAACCCTGTCTCTACAAAAAATAAAATAATGCCGGGCCGGTGGCTCACGCCAGCTACTCAGGAGGCTGAGGCAGGAGAATGGCGTGAACCCGGGAGGCGGAGCTTGCAGTGAGCCGAGATCGCACCACTGCGCTCCAGCTTGGGCGACAGAGGCAGACTCCGTCTCAAAAAAAAACAAAGAAAATAATTAGCTGGGCATGGTGGCACATTTCAGTTGTCTTAGTTCTTTTTCAAGGACATAAAAGGCCACGGGGGGTTGGGGGGAAGCCCTGTGCATGCGGATCACGAGGTCAGGAGATCGAGACCATCCTGGCCAACATGGTGAAACCTCGTCTCTACTAAAAATACAAAAATAGCTGGGTGTGGTAGCATATGCTTGTAATCTCAGCTACTCAGGAGGCTGAGGCAGGAGAATCACTTGAACCCAGGAGGCGGAGGTTGCAGGGAGCCGAGATTGTGCCACTGCACTCCAGCCTGGCGACAGAGTGAGACTCCATCTCAAAAAAAATAAATAAATAAAGCCCCTTGAATGTAAGAAATGTGGTAAAACATTTACTCTTTCCCATTCCCTCATAAACATGAAAGAGCTCACACTGCAAAGAAACCTTAAGAATGTAGGAAATGTGGTCAAGCCTTCAGATTTTCCTGAAGATTTGGGAGGGCTCAGAGTGGAGAAAAGGCTTTTGAATTTAAATTTGTGGTAAGGCCTTCGGTTGTATTAGTTCCATTTGAAGACATCAGCTGATTCCTGAGAAAAACCCTATGAATGTCCAGAATGTTTTTGAGTGTTTCATTTCTCTCATATCCACTCAAGGACATATGAAAATGCACACTGTAGCTGGCTGGACCTTGTAAATACAAGAACGTACACAGGATTAAAACTCTAACAGTTTAGAAACTGCAAGAATATTTTCAGTTTTAACATTTACTTGAAAAGCCGTGTGAAAACTCCCACTGGAAAGAAGTTCTATAAGTGAAGCTTTTCTAATTTGGAAAGCCTGATGCAAATTAATTATCGTGCAGTGCTTGAAAAAAATCTATGAAATGTTACACAAGTTACAAGTATATTGTTTTTATCAGTGGCCCATTCTTAAAGAGTCTTGAGTATGCATTTCACCTTGTTTTGCAGGGAAACCTTGAGGTGAGAGTTCTGTAAATGTTCTTTAAGCAGTAGTACTTGAATTTCATAGATAATGATATTTTCTTAAGTCTGTTGGTAGAATTTTTGTCTATTCATTTGATAATGTGCTGGATTCATGGTTGAATTTGGATGTTTTTCTAATATGTAGGTAAGTTTAATTTTTTTATTTCATTATTATTTCTTTTTGAGATGGAGTCTCACTCTGTTGCCCAGGCTGGAGTGCAGTGGTGTGATCTCGGCTCACTGCAACCTCCGCCCCCTGGGTTTAAGCGATTCTCCTGCCTCAGCCTTCCGAGTAGCTGGGACTACAGGTGAACGCCACTACATCCAGCTAATTCTTTGTATTTTTAGTAGAGACAGGGTTTCACCATGTTGGCTAGGCTGGTCTTGAACTCCTGACCTCATGATTTGCCCGCCTCGGCCTCCCAAAGTGCTGGGATTACAGGCATGAGCCACTGCCCCGGCCAGGTAAGTTTCATTTGTATGTATTGTCCTGTGATTAATGGACCAGTGAATAATGATTGTGAATTCTTGGGATTGTCTTACTAGCCTCATTTGGCAAATTTTGATTATCCCTTGTCCATTATACACATCCCACCTATTTTTATTAAATGAAAAACTACTCTTGATGTAAAGATATTTATTTTTTGCTAATAATGAGTTGGTATTAATTCCTAAGTACATACAGTTTACCCGGGAGACGGAGCTTGCAGTGCGCCGAGATCACACCACTGCACTCCAGCAAGGGTGACAGAGCGAGATTCTGTGTCAAAAAAAAAAAAAAAAAAAGGAATATCCTCACTTTTTTAATGCTATACCACTCTCTGCGCTCAAGTTAATCCCTGTTTGGGCCTGTGGGAGCTTACACCATCCTCCTCTATGTAATTAATAACTGATGTCTGGCTTATCTGTTTAGTAATAGATGTTATGTGTTTAACGGTGCCAGTAAACGTAGGGTGCTAATTCCTTCCTCACCAGTGGGGTGCATGAGACGCTATTGAAACAATTGGCAACACGAATGGAATGGATCAGCCCTCATGCAGGACACCTGCTCAACTTGACCTACCTGCTGTGGGCTGACTGTTCCGTAACACATCAGCAGTCACCTGGGTCAGAACCGTGAGCTGACGATGGGCCTTCCCTTTGGTCTGCACAGTGTTTTGTGGTCTTCAGGTGTTGTCATCTTCTTCCACACTAAAATGCTCTCATCTCCTAGACATCAATGTTTAACTGCACCCCAGCATGACCTTTGGCCTGTGCTTAGCAGGCAGTTTTGAGGCCCTGGCTTATGAATGCACAAAAGCACAGCACATAAGCCAACACTTAAGTCCTAATTAGCAAGAATCAGGCTGTATCTCTGTAGTCCCTGCATCTGCTCTGGTCACCATCTCTGTGTGCTTAGGGCAGCCATGTGAACATTATTAATTATTTTACACTCCAAGACAATAGTTATTATGTAAGCAGAAGTAGTGGCCTTGTTTGTTTCTTGTGCTGCTGCTCCCCTTGCTGCTGTACCATACACCCTCCTGATGAGGTGTACATCTATGGTGCCTCATGGTTCAGGCACTGCTGAGTAAAGAAAATGGGAAGAAATGGTTTGATATTAGCCCCTACCGAAGCATATGAAGAAGCGTCTCAGCTGCTTTCATTGAAAAATTCCTGACCAGTGTGTGGGCTTTTCTTATAACTGCTGCTTATCAGCATGTCAAAAGTCTCATCTTCGGACTGCAAGTCTTGATGGCCTTAGTTATAGTGGCCTTACTGCATGTGGAGCTAACCCCAGGAAGATGGAGTGACACTCTCTGGAGGATTGATGGGCTTCTGAACTCTTTCCTTTAACCATGCAGAGAGTCTACACTGCCAGTGATCATGTGCCACAACTCTATAGATGTGGAAATTCAAAATATTCAAAATATTCTGAAATAGTTTCCATTGAAAGGAAATAGAAAAGCGGTCTGGTGCCACGCTCCGGTTAAGAGAACTAGTAGATGGCTCACAAGAACACTCTGTCGCTACTGTCTGTGCCTCTGTCACAGCAAATATCCTGATCCTTCAGTTTTAAGGGTGCAGGGCCATTTTCCTCCCTTTCTTACTGGTAGTTCTCAAGATAACTGTATGATATGCTGGGAAGGCAATATCCTGATAATCAAGTGACATTGATCAGAACAGCCCAGGCTCTGTTATAGTCCCTGCTCGAAACAGAATGGCCTTTAACGCTTGTGTCCAGCAAACCACATCCTGGGAGAAAACTCAATGTGGGCTTCTTTCTGGGGTCCCTCAGTTGTAGTGCAAGTGAAGCATTTACAGTCAAAACTCCATCCATCTGCTCTGGGTAGCCTTCCTGATCTTGTGGTAGTGGTTCATATTGAATCCTAGACTTCTGTTGTCTTTTGTTTGCTATTTGTAAGTAATAAATTCACTTCATGGAATTTATCTATGAATGTATTTGGCCTCATTGTACTCAGAAAAGTTGGTAGCCATTGCACAGTGAACCCGCTTCATAATTGGTGAAAACACCTATGGCCCCCTTGTGCCACAGCAAGGAGGTTCATTCAGCCAAACATAAACTTCATGTTTGTAAAACCCTGTAGCACAATTATTACCATGTGGGAGGCCTTTAACAATGGTGATGCTGATTTGAAAAACTCTGAAGGAAGAAATTTACCCAAATGGGTTGAGTACATGGGAGTTCCTCCTAATTCCAAGAAACCCTTACTCCCCTCCACCTAAAATGAGTGGAGAGGCCAGGTGCGGTGGCTCAGGCCTGTAATCCGAGCACTTTGGGAGGCCGAGGTGGGCAGATCACAAGGTCAGGGGTTCAAGACCAGCCTGACTAACATGGGGAAGCCCCATCTCTACTAAAAATACAAAAATTAGCCGGGCGTGGTGGCAGGCACCTGTAATCCCAGCTACTCGGGAGGCTGAGGCAGGAGAATCGCTTGAACCTGGGAGGCGGAGGTTACAGTGAGTCGAGACAATGCCACTGCACTCCAGCCTGGGTGACAGGGCAAGACTCCGTCTCAGGGAAAAAAAAAAAAAAAAAAAAAAGTGGATAAGAACTGAAACAGGTTTAAAATTTCAACTAATTGGAAATGCAAGTTTACAAAAATAATATTTAAAATAAAAGGTTAAATGAGTGCTCATTGAATTTTATGCCTCCACAAAATAGGTTGTGAGTTAACTTCCACATTTATTGAAAGCCACCAAAGTTGGGAAGCCTCCGCGTCTGAAATTCACATGTGGCTCAAATAAGAATTATACCTGGGGATACCCCAAAGTTTAAATATAGTATCCCCTATGATATTATGAGGAATTACTGTACATAAATCAGGTTGTCTTCCTTTAACTCTGAAAATCATATTATCTTGCCTAAATTCTCCATAACGCATCGCTCTGCAGTATCCTATAGTGGACATGGCTTTTCTGACCAATGAGCACTAAAATTAAGTGTGTGCGACTCACCTATGTTCTTATCAAAATGGAAATCCCTGAATCCCACCAGTTAGAATAATATGACAGAATGTCAGATTTATGGAATATATAAGTTTTCTGTAAGGTTATTAGGTATTGATTCCATTTTATTAATAGATATCAATATATATAGATTACCTATTTCTCCTGTGTTTTAGTATTAATAGATTGTGTCTTTTAATTCATCCAGTTGGTCTAAGTTACCAAGTTTGTGGGTTATGGAGATTGCAATATTCTTTATGATTTTATCCATGGGCTCTCTAATATAAAGGCTTCTTTTAATTCTTAAATTATTAGGTTGGTGCAAAAGTAATTGTGGTTTTGGACCATGAATTTTAAATTTGTATAACTAGGCTGCAACACATCTTTATTAATCAAAATAGAACCCATTACAATGGGCTGGGCACAGTGGCTCACGCCTGTAATCCCAGCACTTTGGGAGGCTGAGGCAGGCGGATCAGGAGGTCAGGAGTTTGAGACCAGCCTGACCAACATGGTGAAATCCCGTCTCTACTAAAAAGACAAAAAGTAGCCGGGAGTGGTGGCATGTGCCTGTAATCCCAGCTACTCAAGAGGCTGAGGCAGGAGAATCTCTTGAACCCAGGAGGCAGAGGTTGCGGTGAGCTGAGATTGCACCTTTGCACTCTGGCCTGGGTGACAGAGTGAGACTCTGTCAAAAAAAAAAAAAAAAAAAAAAAAAAAAAAAAAAAAAAAAGAAAAAGAAAAGAAACCATTACAATGAATACATTTTTGCCAATGAGAAATAAACTTGTTTATTCTGTGCTTTCAAGGTTGGATGAACTCTTGAAAAGCATTTTCTGCATCCTGCTGGTTGTGTACTTGTTTTCCCTGCAAAAAGTTGTCAAGATGCTTAAAGAAGTGGTAGTTGGTTGGCGAGAGGTCAGATGAATATGGCAGATGAGGCAAAACTTCATAGCCCAGTTTATTCAACTTTTGAAGCCCTGGTTGTATGACATGTGGTCAGGCGTTGTGGAGATCTGGGCCCTTCCTGTTGACCAGTGCCGGCTCCAGGTGCTGCAGTTTTCCGTGCATCTCTTCGATTAGCTTGGCATACATCTCAGATGTAATAATTTCACCAGGATTCAAAAGCTGTAGTGGATCAGAAGACCAGCAGCTGACCACCAAACAGTGACCATGACCTTTTATTGGTGCAAGTTTGACGTTGGGAAGTGGTTTGGAGCTTCTTCTCAGTCCAGCCACTGAGTTGGCTGTTGTATGAAATCCACTTTTCGTGGCGTGTCACAATCTGATTAAGAAATGGTTGATTGTTGTTTCATAGAATAAGAGAAGATGACACCTCAAAAGGATGGTTTTTTAAAATATTTGGTCAACTCATGAGGCACCCACTTATCAAGATTTTTCAACTTTCCAATTGGCTTCAAATGCCGGATGACCATAGAATGGTCGACATTCAGTTCTTCGCCAACTTCTCGTGTAGCTGTGAGAGGATGGAATTCAGTGGTTGTTCTCAATTGGTCGTTATCAACTTTCGATGGCTGCCCACTTCGCTCCTCATCTTCAAGGCTCCCGCCTTCTTTGCAAAACTTCTTGAACCACTGCGATGTACATTAATTAGCAGTTCCTGGGCCAAATGCGTTGATGTTGTGAGTTGTCTTCCCTGCTTTAGGACCCATTTTGAACTCGAATAAGAAAGTCGCTTGAATTTGCTTTTGGTCTGACATCATTTTCATAGTCTAAAATAAATAAGTAATAAGTCATTAGCAAAAAAAAAAAAAAAAAAAAAAGGCAAGAAATGCCCATTAGAATGATGAATAACATAACCACATTTATTTAAGAGGGTATTCCAGTATCAAACAGCAAATTCCAAGAATGCAAAACTGCCATTACTTTTGTACTCATCTTAGAGTGATTTGTATGATTTCTTTTTTTCTTTGTTAGCCTGGCTTGATAGTTACCAATTTTGTTGATCTTTATGAAGAAACAGCTATTGTTCTATTGAGTTCTTCTGTTGATTTTCTGTGTTCAGTGCCATTGACTTGTCATCTTGTTTTTATTTCTTTTGAGTGAATTTGGCTTATATTGTTCTTTTTTTTTTTCTTTTTCTTTTTTTTTTTTTTTGAGACTTAGTCTCGCTCTGTTGCCCAAGTGACCTCGCTCTGTCGCACGAGGTCAGGAGATCGAGACCATCCTGGCTAACACGGTGAAACCGCATCCCTGCTAAAAATACAAAAAATTAGCCGGGCGTGGTGGCAGGCGCCTGTAGTCCCAGCTACTCAGGAGGCTGAGGCAGGAGAATAGCTTGAACCCAGGAGGTGGAAATTGCAGTGAGTCGAGATTGTGCCACTGCACTCCAGCATGGGTGACAGAGCAAGACTCCGTCTCAAAAAAAAAAAAAAAAAAAAAAAAACATATTAGCTGGGCATGGTGGTGCATGCCTGTAATCTCAGCTATTCGGGATGCTGAGGCAAATTGCTTGAACCGGGACCCCGGAGGCAGAGGTTGCAGTGAGCCGAGATCATGCCACTGCACTCCAGCGTGGGCTACAGAGCGAGACTCTGTCTCAAAAAAAAAAACTAACTAAATAAATAAAAATATATATGTGTGTATATATATTAAAATGTACACACACACACACACACATATATATATTTGAAGTATTTTCCAATGAGAGCAGGTGTTCCGGAAGACCTCATTTAAATACAGAATCTGAATGGAGGCCCATGTCACACCTTCCATTTTTTCATCTTTGCAGCTGGGCTTTTCTCCTCTTCTCTGCTGGACTCTGCTGTTTCTCACAAGGTGTTCAGAGACTCTGCCCGGAATCCTACAACCAGGAGATGAGAAGCACAGAGTGACACCAGCAGGAGAACATAAAGATGCGGTGACAGTTGTCCTCCTCCTGCAGAGTCCAGAGCAGTGCACTCCTACCGCTGGTGCCCTAGCTAAGCCTGGGGGCCAGCATGCCTGATGACTGTCTGGGAGTGCTGCAGTCAGGGTCCCCACAATGGGCACCCAGCCAGTGCCCTTGCATCCTGCATGACTGTGGCCATTGTCACCTCAGAGCCCCTGGGTACAGAACAATGCATCCTACCAGAGCTACATGTGAGGAAGGACCACGTGAGTCCCGGGAAAGAGCTGAGGCCCTGCGGGGGTAGGTGGCCAGGACCGAGACCTGATGCCTGTGTGGAGAATCATCTGTGGGTGTGAGTGGCACTGTGGGGCCAGTGCCTGGGTTCTGCTGCTCCCCCTCCTCAAAGATCAGGGCCCGAGCAGGGGCTGGCGTGTGTGTGACACCTGGAACTGCAGGAGCCACCACCCATGTGTGAGGCCATCATGGGGACCTGAACACGGTGTCGTCTGCAGACCCCACCCATCCATTAGCCCCAATTCCTGGCCAACTTCTGCCAAGGCGAGAGGGTGGAATTTGGAAGGTGGGTGTAAGCTGAAGCCTGTCCCCCAGTGGCTGACATACAGTGGTGACACTCTGTGTGTGGGGGAAGAAAGAGAGATCAGACTGTTATTGTGTCTATGTAGAAAGACGAAGACATAAGAAAGTCCATTTTGATCTGTACTAAGAAAAATTCTTCTGCCTTGAGATGCTGTTAATCTGTAACCCTAGCCCCAACCCTGTGCTCACAGAAGCATGTGCTCTATTGACTCAAGGTTGAATGGATTTAGGGCTGTGCAGGATGTGCCTTAGTAAAAATGTGTTTGCACCTCCTGGGCTCCAGGCTGCCAGCTGCCTGCCCAGGGTCTGAATGTCCTACTGTGACCTGTTTCCTCACCTGGCCCAGAGGACAGATAGGGAAGGCTTGTTTTGAGGATTAGGCAGGGTAATCCCAGTAAGCCCTCATTGGCTTGCCTATCCTCCAGGTCTTTTTGATTTCTTTTTTCTCTTCTTTGTTGTGAAACTCTGGAGAATTGTCCTCCAGCATGTCTTCAGTTGGGGAGGTGGAAAGGCTGGACCTTGCCTTGACTTCAGGGCTCCTTCTGGGTGCCCCCTCCTCCTAGGGTTTTTAAAAGCATATACTTAGCAACATACCCTGTACCTGAGAGAGCTGCAGAGAACCTCCTGCGTGTCCAAACCAGCATACTTTGTTCCCTGACTGCAGGCCCTCATCACACCCCAAAGCCCAAATACTTTCAGGTGGCCAGCTTCAGACAAGAGTCTGAACTCAATGCTTGTTTTCTGGGGTCTACACAGGCCCGTATGATGGGGCTACCTCCATCCTCCATTCTACCCCTGTGCCTCCCCCAATCCATCAGGGGCCTCAACTCCAGTGATCCCAAACTGGGAGCAAGGTTCCCCAGGCAAGGAATGCAGCCGTCCCCAGGATGCTGGCCTGGCTATGTCCCAGTGGATATCAGTCCTGGAGCAAGAGGTCCAAGGCAGGGAGTTTCACCGCCCATTTCACCAGGTGTGGTGACCTTTCTGGGTTCCTAGCCTTCAAGATGGGATTTTTACACTGTGCCACAGTGGGGGAAACCGAGACACAGGGCCGGTGAGCGGTAAAGAAAGAAAACCTCTGTGACTAGGAAACATGTCCCTTGCCCAGCACAGCCGCTCCAGGATAGCACCCTTTGGGATATACCCCTGAGCTGTTCTTGGCACGTGGCATGGCACTGTGGTGGAGGTCAGCAGCTTGTGAGGTTGGGGGTGGGGGTGCTGGCAGGAGCAGGTAATTTTGGACCCACCATGGGGAGGAAGGGGACATTGACCCTTTCCCCACACCTTGAGCACAGCAGTAATTTTCTTGTCTGATGTGTGTGGGCACCAATGCCTATGTGGGTGTGGGTGCGTCCTCCCCTTTTGTTGATGAAGAACCGTCCTGCAGCCATTGGGGTGGATATGGGCACCACGTGTGCCTGGCAGCAGGGTGGTGCCTGTGGAGGCTTGGCTACTCCATGTCTCACTGCCACCTCCCCAGGGGAAGCAGACCCTGTGCCCTAGTGCCCCTCATACCCAGTCCCTCACATTCTTCACTTGGCATCCCCCTGCCTGATTCTCCCAACTCAGCCCCTGCTAGGTTTCTCCAGGCCCTGTGGGCCCTGGGATGGGATCAAAGGAGGCAGCAACTGTGCTGCCTGCCTCTGCCTGAAGTCAGGGATCCCTGGCCGCTACTGGCATCTGGTGGGCAGGGTAGGTGGGAAGGTCAGGGGTCAGCTTTTCCACTCCCCAGCCTGCACTGGCTAAGTCACCAGGTGTAACTGGCCTGGAGGCTGATCTGTGTCCTCCACAGTCCCTTGATGAATTATATTGAAACCAATCCTTGTGTGAATGACAAGACCTCTTGTTGCCACCCAGATCAAACCAGAATCGAAAGACTATTGCACTTGGGCCCAGAGCCTGGGGCTGAGGATGCCATGACCACCCCGTTCTCTTCCTTCTGGGGTCCCCAGGAAGCTCCCAGGACTGAATGATCCCCACAAAACACAGTGGCCAGGATGGGAGGGCTGGAGGTCAACGCTTCCCCGCCCCTACCACCACAACCTAGAGGCCCCCATGGAGGTTGGCCCTGAACTGTGGGTCCCTGTGGGATGCAGGCTCCCACGGATACTTCAGGGGATGAGCATGGGTCCTCCTGGCTGACAGGAGTCTGGTGGGCACTGGGTGTGTGGGGCCTGTGTAGGTGGGTTGGACAGCAATGGGCCTAGCCAGGGAGCCAGGGACTGGTGTGGCCAACGTGGGCAGCAATATGTTGCCAGAAACCAAAACTACAGTGCAACCAGCCCAGCTGGTAGGGAGAAGGAGGCCTGCCTAGCAGGACCATCCACCCCTGTCCTGGCCCCAAGCCCAGACTGCCTGCCTGTACTGGACATTGCCTGGTCCAGGAGGCCTGGGCATGATGGTCAGGTGGTGTGTCCCTGGGTTCCAGGCCTTGGTGGTCCCTTGGGAGCTGAGCATCCTCTGAGCAGGAGGAGGGCCCGCGGTCCACTGTTTGCATCGGCCCCTGGGGGTGTGCCCCCACCCCAGCTTCTCAGCCCGCACGGGGACGTGGCCAGGGCTCCTCACCTGCTCTGTGGCTCCAGCTCTGATCAGCTCACTGGGTGACTCTGACAGCTTCCTCCCCAAAGCTTCGGTCCTCACCTGTGAGAATGTGGTGTCCCAGGCCCCCTGCAGGCAGGAACCCACCCCCAGCTCCTCTGGTGGGCCCACTTGGGCTTTCTTACCTACTGGCTTGTGAGACCCAGTTGGCCAAACTTGGTGTCCTATTTTTATTTTGGCCTTTTTCTTAGTGTGTGTTTTCTCTAACTACTGCTGTGTAGAACCTCTATATGAGTTTTAGGTAGAGAATCTTGCCCACCCAGAGGTCCCCCACCCCAGAGAGCCTCCACTTCGGCCCCCCCCCGTCTGGTCCTGCCTATGCTCCGCTTGGTGTGACTGTTGAGTGTGATCGATCCACACAGCTGCTTGACCCTGCATCTCCTTCCTTCTTGTTGCTGAGGCCGGTTCTGTTCTCTCTTTCTCCAACTGAACTGCACTTGAAGCCACGACGAAGGATGAGAAGTGGTTGCTAAGAAGGACCCTCCTGCAGCGAATCTGCTGTGAGGAGGCTGCGCTGGCCCAGCCTGTCATTTCCTTCTCTAAGCTCAGTCCAGAGGTCGGCAAGGGGCAGCCTGTCCCTGCCTGCTTTTGTGGCTCGTGAATCAAGAATGGATTTTACATTTCCAAATGGTTGAACAAATAAATAACACTTCATGACACTGAGAAGTTTCCATGTCCATAAGTAAAGATTTATGGGGGTGCAGTTATGCCCATCTCTTCACAGGCCACCTGCAGAAGGCTGCTGTCGTGCAGCCGTGGCAGAGTTGCATCCTTGAGACAAAGATCAGTGGCAAAGCTGAAAATACTGATTCCTGGCTCTTTAGGGAAACAGTTTCCAGTCCCTGGTTTAAGGGCTGTGCGGCAGGATCCCAGGATCTTGGTCAGATTGTTCCTCACTCAGGGCCTGCTGTGGCCTTCGCTAGTATGTCTGCAAAGTCTGCGTGCTATGGTGCCTCTCATGGGGGCATTGAGCTCTGTCGTGCTAGATTTCAGGGTGTCTGCCTCATGGTCATCTGTCTCACCAACAGAGACCCTGTGGCCATATTCAAACTAGCAGGAACAGTTGGTCTTTGGCAGCAGGGATGCCTTAGAGCTTAGCTGTCACCCACCCTGAGGTGGTCCCATGACACCCACTGTCTGGGTTAAGGTTGGGGCAGGGCTGGTGTCCTGAACTGCCGTGCGATGTGGATCATAATAGCTGGGGGTCGGGGGGAGAGGGGGTTGCTATTACTCCCCATATGGCGGGGGGTGCCTCACCCCCCTGCGATGTGGATCTAAGAGCCAATTACTCCCCCCTGCAATGTGTGTCCATTATTAGCAGTCTCTTTTGTTCAGGATATTAGGAACAATTTCACAGGTTGTGTGTACACAGCCTGCGATCGGAGAACGAATATCATCCTCTGCACCTCCGGATATTAGGAACCATATCACACAACGGGTGTACACTTTTTCAGAGATTTGGGGTAATGTTGTCCTGTGTTTCCCTGAATATTCGGAGACATATCACAGGGTGACTGTACAACCCACTACTCTCTTGACAGGAACATCATACTTTACCTACTGGAAATTAGGAGCAATATCACAGATTAGGTGTCAAGCCACTGTCATATTGGAAGTAATATCATGCTCTCCCCCACAAGTTATGAGGAACAATATCACAGGGGGGTGTGTACCTTCTCCGGTAGTGGGAGTAGTATCATCATCTCTTCCTTTAGATGACAGGAACAATATCACAGGGTAGGTGTACACCCTGTGTGTTTTTGGAAGCAATGTCATTCTCTCTTCTTTTAGGTTTTAGGATTCATATCACAGGCAGGGTGTACACCCCTTGTTATATTGGATGGAATCTCATTTTCTTTCAACCTGTATCTTTAGAAACAATATCCCATGGGGGCTGTCCATCCCTTCAATATTGGTACTAACACCATCTTCTCCTTTCCTGGATATAAGAAACAATATCACAGGAGGGGTGTACACCCCTTGCAATACTGGTAGTAATATCACCTCTCCCCTGTGGTTATTAAGGACAAAAATCCCAGGGTGGATGTATGGTTCCTACTTTATTAGGAGTAGTATCATCCACTCACCCTCTGGATAAGAGGAACCATATCACTGAAGAAGTGTCTACCCACTTCGATATTGTCAGCCATGTCATCTTCTTCCCGCCTGGATATTAGGAACGATATCCTAGGTTTGGGGGCTGTGTACATCCACTGCGATATCGAAAGTAAAATCAGCCTCTTTCCCGCTGGATATTAGGAACTCTATCACAGGTGTGTGTGCACCTTCTGGGATATTGGGAGTACTATGAGCCTCCACCCCGCTGCATATTAGGAACAATATACGGGGGGCAGGGTGGTTACAGCCCCTGCGATATTGAGAGCAATATTCTTCTCTTTCCCCTGTACATTAGGGTCTACATCACAGGGGTCTGTACACCTTCTGTGATATTAGGATTAATGTTGTCCTCTCCCCTACTGAATGTCAAAAACAGTATCACAGAAGGGTGTACACCCCCTGCGATATGGCCAGTAATATCATCGTCTCTACCTTTGGATACTAGGAACAACATCACAGAGGGTGTGCTCCCCTGTACATAATGTTATCCTCTCTTCCCCTGGATATTAGGCGATATCCCTGGTGGTGGGAGGTGGGGCACTGGGTGGGTGTATGTTATCCTCTCGTCTCCCTGGATATTAGGGATCCGATATCCCCCGATATAGGGGTTATCCTCTCTTCCCCTGGTAGGGCTATCCCTGGTGGTGGTAGGTGGAGTACATTTAGAACAATATCACTGGGTGGGTGTACACCCCCTGCGATATTGGGTGTAGTATCATCCTCACTTCCCTAGGATATTAAGAACAATATCACAGGAGGGGTGTACTGCCACAGCCCCTGCGTTATTGGGAGCAATAGCATCTTCTCCCCCTCTCAATATAAGGAACAATATCCCAGGGTGGGTGTACATCCCCTGTGATATTGGGCATAATGTCTTCATCTTCCAACGTGGATATTGGGCGTAGTGTCACAGGGGGGTGTACGCCTTCTTCGATATTGGGAGCAATATCACCCTCTCCCCTCAGGATTGTAGGCAAAATATCAAAGGAGTTTTACAACTCATGCGATATGAGCAGTAATATCATCCTCTCCCCACCTAGATGTTAGGAACTGTATCACAGGCTACTGTACACTTCTTGCGATATTGGGAGTCATATCATCCTCTCCCATCATGGATATTAAGAACAATATTACAAAGGAGGTGTACACCCCCTGCCATATTGAGAGTAATATTATGCTCTCCCTTTTGGGATATTAGGAACAATATCACAGGAGGTGTGTATAACCACTGCGATATTGGGAGTAATATCATCCTCTCTCCCTGAATATAAGAAACAATACCACAGGAGGATGTACACACCCTGTGATATTGGGAGTCACATCATTTTCTCTCCTTCTGGGTATTCGGAACAATATCACAGTGGATATGTACACCCCCTGCGATATTGCCACGAGTATCATCGTCTCCCTCCCAGGATATAGGGAACAATATCACAAGGGGGTGTACATCCCCTGCAATACTGGGAGTAATATCTTCCTCTCCCCTGCTGGCTATTAGGAACAATGTCACAGAAGGGGTGTACACCCCCTGCTCTATTGGGAGTGATATCGTCCTCTCCGTCCCTGGATATTAGGAACAATATCACTAGGGAGGGTACACCTCCTGCAATATTGAGACTAATATCATCCTCTCGCCCCCTAGATATTAGGAATCATATCATAGGCGTGGTGTACACCCACTGCGAAATCGGAAGAAATAGCATCCTCTCCACCTTTGGATGTTAGGGACAATATCACGGGGGAGGTCTATGCAACCTGCCATATTGGGAGTCATATCATCCTCTCCCACCCAGTATATAAGGAACAAGATGACCACGTGGATGTACATCTACTGCGATAGTTTCAATAATGTTATCCTCTACACCCTGGCTATCAGGAATAACATCATAGAGGGGTGTACACTTTCTTCGATATTGGGAGTGATATCATCCTGTCCCCGCCGGATATCAGGAACAAGTCTATTAATTATTAAAATTAATACATATAATAAAAATTAATAGTAATCATCGTTATTAATAATCACAGTAAAGATAGTAAAAATTAATACAGGTTAAAAATGTTAATGATTTCAAATAATGGTAATATCACTATTAATAATAAAATAATGATATCAGCAGTTAATATCACTTAAATCAATACTAAGAGATGCTGGTAATAAAATAATAATTAATAATGACTATCAGCAGTGGCTCAAGCCTGTAATCCCAGCACTTGGGAGGCCGAGAATCAATACTAATCGAGACCATCCTGGCTAACAGTGAAACCCCGTCTCTACTAAAAAGTACAAAAAACCAGCCGGGCGAGGTGGCAGGCGCCTGTAGTCCCAGCTACTCGGGAGGCTGAGGCAGGAGAATGGCGTAAACCTGGGAGGCGGAGCTTGTAGTGAGCTGAGATCCGGCCACTGCACTCCAGCCTGGGCGACAGAGCGAGACTCCGTCTCAAAAAAAAAAAAAAAAAAAAAACTAATAATATTGTTAAATGATATTAATATTAATAATTAATTTTAAGCATGCATAATCATATATTTAACAAAAGTATGCATAATTAATAATGGTATCCTATTAATTAATATCATTGATAATTATCAAAATTGATCATTGATGTTTAATAATTAATCATATTATTACTCCTAATACCGCAGGGGGTGTACACCTACCTGTGATGTTGTTCCTAATAGCCAGGGACAGAGAGCATGATATTAGTTTTAATATCGCAGTAGGTGTACATTCACCCTGTGACACTGATACTAATATCTCGGTGGGCAGAGTATGACATGACTCCCAACAAAGCAATGAATGGACAGCCACCTGGTGATATTGCTCCTAATATTCACGGAAGAAGCATATGATATTACTCCCAATATCGCAGGGAGGGTACAGCTCTTCTGTGATATTGTTCCTAGTATCCGGAGGGGGAGAGGATGATAATAATTCCAGTATCGCAGGCTGTGTTAACCCGCCCTGTGATATTGTTATTAATATCCTAGAAGGGAGAGGATGATATGACTTCCCATAGAGCAGGAGGCGTACACCCAGCTTGGGATATTGTTCCTAATATCCATGGAGAGGAGAGGCTGATATTACTCCCAATATGGCAGGGGGTGTACATCCACCCTGTGATATTCTTCTTAATATCTCAAGGCCGAGAGGTTGATATTACTCCCAGTATCACAGACACTGTACACCCCCGTGTGATAGTCTTCCTGATATCCAGAAGGGGAGAAGATGGTGCTAATCCCCATATCGCAGCAGGTGAACACCCACTCTGTGATATCTTTCAGAATTTGCAGGGGGAGAGAGGATAATTTCATTCCCAATATTGCAGAAGATGTACAAGCCCCACCCCGTGATATTGTCCTGAATATTCCAAGGCACAGAAGATGATGTTGCTCCCAATATCGCAGAAAGTGTACACCCCCCAGTGATGTTGTTCCCATGATCCAGGAGGGAAGAGGATGATATTACTTTTAATATCGCAGGGGGTGTGTACACGCCCCCGGTGATACTGTTCCTAATTTCCACCTGGGAGAGTATGATATTACTCCCAGTATCGCAGGGGTTATGAACGCTCCTTTGATATTGTTCCTAATATCCAGGCGGGGAGAGGATGATATTCCTCCCTATATTGCAGAGCATGTACACTCGTCTTTGATACTGCTCGTAATGTCTATGGGGGAAATGCTATTACTCACAAAATCGTAAACACGCTGTGTGTCCACCGTGGATCCTAATATCCAGGTAGGGAAATTACTCCCCAAGACGTGGGGGGTGTCCACCCCGCCTGTCACATTGTTTCCTATACCCAGGGAGGAGAGGATGATATCGCTACCAATATCGAATAAGTGAACACGCCCCCTGTGATATGGTTCCTAATATCCACGTTGGGAGAGGATGATATTACTCTCAGTATCACAGGGGTTGTCCAACCCGCCTGAGATATTGTTCCTACTATCCAGAATAAGAGAGAATGATATTACTTCCAATAGTGCAGGGTGTGTCCCCTGCCATGTGATATTATTCTCAAGAGCTAAAGGAAGAGAAGATAATGTTATTCTTTGTACTGTAGTGGGTGTACAGCCAACAGAGATATTGTGAGGGGGGTGAGGCAACCCCCGAGAGGTGGCTCGTAATAGCCACCCGCACCCCCTCGGCTATTAGGAGCCACCTCACAGGGGGGCGAGGCACCCCCGCGAGTTGGGGACTAATAGCCACCCACTCTCCCCCCCTGGCTATTAGGAGCCACCTCCTCTCCCCCCCTGGCTATTAGGAGCCACCTCCTCTCCCCCCCTGGCTATTAGGAGCCACCTCGCCGGGGGTGGTGAGGCACGCGGGGAGGTGGGGACTAATAGCCACCCTCTCTCCCCCGCTGCCTATTAAGAGCCACCTTGCCCAACGTGGATATTGGGCATAGTGTCACAAGGGGGTGTTTGCCTTCTTCGATATTGGTAGCAATATCATCCCCTCCCCTCAGGATTGTAGGCAAAATATCGAAGGGGTTTTTACAACTCATGCGATATGGGCAGTAATATCATCCCCTCCCCATCTAGATGTTAGAAACTATATCACAGGCGACTGTTCACTTCTTGCGATATTGGCAGTCATATCATCCTCTCCCATCATGGATATTAAGAACAATATTACAAAGGAGGTGTACACCCCCTGCCATATTGAGAGAAATATTATGCTCTCCCCTTTGGGATATTAGGAACAATATCGCAGGAGGTGTGTACAACCACTGCGATATTGGGAGTAATATCATCCTCTCCCCCTGAATATAAGAAACAATATCACAGGAGGATGTACACACCCTGCGACATTGGGAGTCATATCATTTTCTCTCTCTCTGGATATTCGGAACAATATCACAGTGGGTGTGTACACCCCCTGCGATATTGCCACGAGTATCATCGTCTCCCTCCCAGGATATAGGGAACAATATCACAAGGGGGTGTACACCCCCTGCAATATTGGGAGTAATATCTTCCTCTCCCCCGCTGGCTATTAGGAGCAATGTCACAGAAGGGGTGTACACTCCCTGCTCTATTGGGAGTGATATCCTCCTCTACTTCCCTGGATATTAGGAACAATGTCCCTAGGGAGGGTACACCTCCTGCAATATTGAGACTAATATCATCCTCTTGCTCCCTGGATGTTAGGAACCGTATTGCAGGGGTGGTGTACATCCCCTGCGAAATCGGAAGAAATAGCATCCTCTCCACCTTTGGAACACTTGTTAACATAGCTTCGTATGTGGGGAGGACTCGAGTGATTAATCGAATGTTTCATCAGGTGTGGTTCTTCTGTTTCCCAGTTTTGACACAACATTTGGCAAAATTTCCAGGGACTCCTGTGGTCAGCTTCACGGTTTCACTCTGTCACTTTCTAATGCAGTATTCTTTGGGAGTCTTTCAAATTAAGCGCCATCATTTAAAAATAAGTTTTATAATATGCAGTTTCAGGTGAATTCTTTACCTTTGTGTCTCAGGCAGTGGCTCCCCACCTGTGAGTAGTCAGAAAGGTTCACGCAGTTTTCCAGGGCGACCTTTGCATTTACTGGAACTATTAAGAGCTCGTTCCTGCTTCGGCGGCGATTGACACGCAGTACACGTGAGGCCGTGTGTGGCTTAGCGTCTTCTGCAGGCTTAGAGGTCACTTTCTGTTCTTCCCCAAGCCTGCTGCGCTGTGCCGAGTGTTCACTGCGGGCAACGGTCACGCTGTCTGGTACAGGCCACCGAGGCCACAGGGCAGGCTCCACGTAGGGGAGTCCGGCCTCCTCGCCGCCCTTCAGGGGGAGCAAAAAGCACAAGCCTGTGATCAGAGCTGTGCTAGCCCAGAAAGCCTCCAAACAGGTTTAATTTAGGAATCAGCTCCTACCAACTGCCCATGTTTAGGATGTGTTTGAGTTTTTGTGATTTTTCCTGCACTGAAGCTACTGGGCTGGCTTTGAGTCACTGTCATGGGACTTCAGGTTGCACCGAGGGGAAAGGATGGGGGTGGAGGGCTGCACAGAGGCTTGCGGCCGTGATAACGAAGGGCTTGTTGCCTCTTGGGACAGCGAGTTCAAACTCTTTGTAATTGTCAGCGTAAAGAGTGACCCGCTGAGGACATGGCTGTAATTCAGGGTGGCATGGTTGATTGTCATGGTTGATAGCAGGTACCTGCCTCTAAAATGACCGTACCCGTAGTGCGGTTCCAGGAGGGCAGCTCCTGCCAAACACACGTGCTCCTGGGCCCCTGCAGACAAGGTCGTGTTGCCAACCAGGCCTGCAGCTGTGGGTGCAGCGGGGTCTTCATGGCACTGAGCGCCTCCCTCGTTTGCTTGTGGGGCCCAGCCCTCCGTCCCTCCCGGTCCCCAGTGCGGCTCCTCCCAGGGTTCTCCCAGCCCCGTGCACACCTCCGTCTTCACAGCTTCTGTAGTTTTCTCTTGGGCGGCCCAGGTGGGCGCCTGGGCAGGGATCGTGTGTTAGTCGAGTTCTCTCCAGCCTTCCCTGGCTAGTGGCTCAGCAGGTCCCTTCAGATGAGTCAGCCAGCTGTGTACCTGCATGTTCAGGATACTTGTCAGGGGCCTTCCTCAGGTCAGAGCAAGAGCGACGCTCACCTCCTCCATAGGACTTTGGAGCCCGTCCTGGAGAGACGCCAGCCACATCCAGAGGGGCCGCCCGGGTCCCCGTGGGCTGGTGGGAGTGACTTCTGAGCCACTCGAGGCCCCACTTTGTGTTCCTACACCCCACAAAGTCACTTAAAGCACGATGTTCTGGTGCCGTGTGCCTCTCGAGTGTGGCATACAAGCCTGGACGGGGATCTGAGCGGGCGCTGCCTTCCTCAGGCTGCACTTGTGTTTTAGGGCCCCTGGAACACTCGTGGCTGTGATTCTCGCCACTGTCTGGGCTTCCCTAGACGGTTTCACCCGCAGCCTGAGAGCCACATCGGCAGCCACCGAGGAGCCAGCAGGTGCGACGTTGGTCTCACTCAGTCCTTCTCGACTTTGGTGACAGAGGAGACAGCAAAACTTCAGCTGGGAGTCCCAGGCCTTCTCTGCTTGGGGTCATGGGACTGAGATAGCACAGATCCTGCCATCCACGTGCTGGGGGCCCCGCTGTGCGGCTCCTTCCTCTGGTCAGGGGCCGCTCCCTTGGGCTGGGCAGCTCGGGGTCCTCGCACTCAGGGGCTCAGGGCGGGTCCTGGATGCAGAGAGAAGGAGAAGGGCAGCAGTTTGAGCCCAACTGTGTTGGCTTCATCTTCTGCCTCTTGTTGCTAAATACATTTGCAAAGTTTTCCAGATGAAAACTCAGAAGGGATTTTTAATGACTGGAATCTGTGAATTCCATGGAAGTCAAGTCTGTCCACCTCTTTCACCCACCTCACTTCTCCCCGTTGGGGCTGATTTTGGCAGCGTTCATAGGGGCAGGGATGCAAGGGGTGGTGGCCAGCCCTCGGCCCTGTGTCCCTCCTCTCCTCCCCTCAGCGCCACAGCATTTCGGTGTCATCCCCTTCCCTGCATGTGTCCTCATGCCGTGGCTGGAGGGAGATGCCTGTGCCCGCTCCCGTGACCTTCCCGGCCAGCCCGGCTGCAGCGGCCCCTCGGCAGGCATCTGTCTGGTACTGTCTCCGTGCCCCTCCCATCACCTGACGCTCGTGCTCCTGAATCTTCACGCGTGTGCTCCGTGCAGCCACCTCACGGGCTCCCTGGGAACGGAGACAGTGTCTCATGCTGGTCAGAATGCTCTTCTCTGTCCACTGAATAGTCCAACACAGAATCATTCCTCTGTGATTACTTATGCTTTGTTATGTAGAACTGGAATAAAGAAAAAGTGAATTTAGACATTACAGCCATCAGGTTGAAGCTTAGTAATTGCATTAGGGAATTAAATGGAAGCATTTGAGCTTCTCGAGTTCTAATTCCACATCTTCGTATCCCCATCACCCCATACCCAGTGTCTAATAGAGCTCTTGGTCTAGGAGTTTCTTGATAAATGCTTACTGAATTGAACTGGACAGAGCTTAACGTTCCTACCCAGAGTTAGAAGCTAGTCCCTGAGCAAATTGCATTTAGAACGTGAGTTTGACGTTACTATGGTAAGGGGTATCCTACACGTCATAATTCCTAGTCAATATCAGCTATTTAGTCAAATAGAGTCAAGTATAGAGAGGCATTGGCCCATCTGGCGAAAGGGCAAGGTACGGTGCTTTAGGTCCAGGTCCCCAATATCAACTATGAAAATAAAACGTTGTCAACTCCAATTGCAGCCCTGTCCTCAGCTGGTCACTGTTTATGCTAATAATTACAAACAGCTTCAACTTGCTGTCCTGAGAGGCAACACACCCTCCATTCTCTCTGCAGTGTAGCTGCCTTGGTGGATGGAACATGCCCCTCCTCCCTCCCTCCCCCCCCCCCCCCTCCCTCCACCCTCCCCTCTCCCTTCCTCCTCCCTCCTCTCTCCCTCCCTCTCCCCTCCTCTCTACCCCCCTCCCCCCTCCTTCTTCCTGTCTTCTCTCACCTTACTCCCCCCACCTTCTCTCCTGGGTGAGCGGCAGAAGAGAGGAGACCTCCGGAATCTTCTGCTTCATCCAAGCAGCTTGGGGGCAGCATCAACAGCTGCAATTTGGCTGCCCCAGCAGGTGCCTCAGGGCAGCCTTTCTAATGGGAATCCTGGAATCATGTCTTTCCTTAATGTGTCCTAAAGGCTGGAGGACATGAAGTGAAACAATGCTCCATGCTCAGTCCTGTGATTTTGTGTAATTATTGGACTTACTTTGAAATTAAACTAAATGATACCCAAGGTAGAGCATGAAAAAAAAGAAAAAACAGGCTATGGTGTTTGAAAAACAAACAAACCCGTTTGGTTTGTTGGTTTGTTCTTAGACCTTCGCAGGCTCCTAGGTCACACGTTTCAGTTTCTCAGCGGGTGACATTCTGTGCGGAAGCCATGTCAGCCTCTTGTTTGATGATGTCAGCCACAGCAGAAAGAAGCACTCCATAGGCTCCATGCTCAGCACCTTGGCATGAGCTCCTGCCATCTTCTGTTCATGCTCATCACAGCTCTGTGCAGTGGGCATCCTCCTGATCCCTGTGGGAGGATGGAGGATGGAGGCGGAAGGGCGAGTGACGGCAGGATCACATGAGCGGTCTCTCCCGAAGTAGGGAGGGGAACCTTCCCAGGACCTCAGTGCCCATCATGTCCTTCCTCCTCCTCCTCTGCCTCTCTGTGACTGTTTGACTCAGGCTGCAGTGACAGACGTGAGTATGTGCAGAGCCTGTGTGCACCCCTGGGGGTGTGTGCTCATATTGGCAGGGAGGGATGTGAGCGTGTACAGAGCGTGTGTGCACACCTTGGGGATATGTGCTGGCATTGGCAGGGACAGATGTGAGCTCGTACAGAATGTGTGCTGGCATTGGCAGGGACAGATGTGTACAGAGCATGTGTGCACACCTCGGGGTTGTGGGTTGGTGTTGGCACGGACAGACGTGAGTGTGTACAGAGCGTGTGTGCACACCTGGGGGTGTGTGCTTATGTTGTTTTGTAAGCGGCAAATACGTGGCCTGTTGCTTCGGGCGGTCCTGAGCCCGTGCTGAGTCCGTCAGTGGCCCTCGGGTTGGGGTCTCCATCTCCCCAGACAGCACTCGAGTGTCTTGAGGTTTCAGATTCTTCCTCTCCGGGTACTTGGGCCTCCTCAGGACCAAACATCAGAACCAGCCAATTGCAAACTACAAGAACGTTCAAATGCATCTTCAGTAGGAAAAACAAAAACAACTGGAATAATTTTCCAACATGACCCCGTGGTTAAACCGTTAGATACTCCAGCCAACAGATTGAGTCACTTTAAAATTCACACCAATTAAAATGGTTGTGAGAGTTGCAGAGCTTTACTGCTAAACCTTGAAATAATTGAAGCGTTCTGCTCCACTTGCTTACAAACTAGGGTTGGGTATAACTTTCAGTCCAAAGTAGCAACCTTCTAAATCCAGCTTAGATGTGAGGCTCCCACTGACACAGGAAGAGACAGTGGCCCTTGATTATTCTCCTGTGTTCAGATACTTGTCATTTTTTTTTGTATCCTGATCATCACTTCTGCTTTTCCAATTCAAACTAAAGGGAGTTTAGTTCTGTTTTGGAGAAGCTGTGGGTAGTGGTTTCTTTTCATGGTTTGCTTAATCTCTTATGTCTGGCGCTTACATTTACCCAAATAGATTTTTCTTTAGTATGACAGTGCCATAACCCAGGGCTTCTCCCTCCATATCTGCTCCCCAGGAGGCCCCCTAGGAATGGGCGCTGGAGATCCAGCCCCTCTCCGTGTGCCGTTTTCTTTGAGTCCAAGGTAGGTTTGGCTCAGAGAAGAAAAGAGGCCTCCGGGTTAGGTGCCTCTGACTGCTTGCTTGTGAAATGTTTAATGATAAGGCGCCTTCCAAACTAATTTTACACATTGATAGTTGTAGCCTGAAGTATCACTGCAGTCATAAGAACAAGAAACAGCCCCATCAAGTAGGCAGAAAAAAGCCATAAAAGTTTAATAAAGTGCAAATAAAATGGTGTAAGAATGTACAGTGGGAAATGCCCTCAGTCCAGCCAGATCGGCTGTGGCGTCCTCCTGTAAATACATTTAGCCACGTGTGGCCCTGATCGCAATCACTACTGTGAATTGTGATCCAGAATGTTCTTGGGGGCCGATGCCTGGACTATGCCAGCAGATGAGTCTGATTTGACGTCACGGTGGTGATGTGCTTAACACGGTCAGCTGAACTGAGGGGTGGCCACCCGTGCACTCGCCACGACGGG